>NC_139627.1:28348951-28396451 GCF_964638095.1 Poromitra crassiceps | reverse complement strand
CACATTCTATTAGTTATTTTTAGATGATTGGTGTTCATGAATTCTTAACAGAAAAGAATCCTCGGCTGTTCTAAAATGAGCCAGAATCGTCAAAAACACCCCTGGCACAACTTACCTACAGGAATGAAAACATGGCTGGCATTCAATGTGTTAAACCAACATTTGCTCCAAAAGGAATTAAATCATAAAGTTAATCAAAATGCCACGGAAACATTAGGCTAGCTTAATCAACACAGCAGTGATAATTCCCCCAGTGAGAGGAGCATCCCTGCCTCCACTTCCGGTTCTGAGTGCTCTCAGCAGCAGCCCGGAGGTCTCAATCTCCGACAACCAAAATCAGATTTTCGTACCGGCGTCATTTTGATAAACTGATCTCATAGTGGGAATCTTCCTGGTTACTTTTGGCGAGACAAAAAATATTACAACTTAAAGTGCCATATTTACAGAGCTAGACTGTATATAAATACACAACGCACTGTGCGCATTCTAGAAACAGCAGCTCTATATAAGAAAGTATAGAGGGGCGGGGAGCCCACAGAGGTTCTAAATCAACGGAGCTACTGCTCAGACTCTGGTTCACTGATCTGGCAGGATTTTGTCAGGTGCATCATGTACTGTAGATGAGATGATGAGAGTCAGGTGCATCATGTATTGTAGATGAGATGATGAGAGTCAGGTGCATCATGTATTGTAGATGAGATGATGAGAGTCAGGTGCATCATGTACTGTAGATGAGATGATGAGAGTCAGGTGCATCATGTATTGTAGATGAGATGATGAGAGCCAGGTGCATCATGTACTGTAGATGAGATGATGAGAGCCAGGTGCATCATGTATTGTATATGAGATGATGAGAGTCAGGTGCATCATGTACTGTAGATGAGATGATGAGAGTCAGGTGCATCATGTACTGTAGATGAGATGATGAGAGCCAGGTGCATCATGTACTGTAGATGAGATGATGAGAGTCAGGTGCATCATGTATTGTAGATGAGATGATGAGAGCCTGGTGCATCATGTACTGTAGATGAGATGATGAGAGCCTGGTGCATCATGTATTGTAGATGAGATGATGAGAGTCAGGTGCATCATGTACTGTAGATGAGATGATGAGAGTCAGGTGCATCATGTATTGTAGATGAGATGATGAGAGCCTGGTGCATCATGTACTGTAGATGAGATGATGAGAGTCAGGTGCATCATGTATTGTAGATGAGATGATGAGAGTCAGGTGCATCATGTACTGTAGATGAGATGATGAGAGCCAGGTGCATCATGTATTGTAGATGAGATGATGAGAGCCAGGTGCATCATGTATTGTAGATGAGATGATGAGAGTCAGGTGCATCATGTACTGTAGATGAGATGATGAGAGCCAGGTGCATCATGTACTGTAGATGAGATGATGAGAGTCAGGTGCATCATGTATTGTAGATGAGATGATGAGAGCCAGGTGCATCATGTATTGTAGATGAGATGATGAGAGTCAGGTGCATCATGTACTGTAGATGAGATGATGAGAGCCAGGTGCATCATGTACTGTAGATGAGATGATGAGAGCCTGGTGCATCATGTACTGTAGATGAGATGATGAGAGTCAGGTGCATCATGTACTGTAGATGAGATGATGAGAGCCAGGTGCATCATGTACTGTAGATGAGATGATGAGAGCCTGGTGCATCATGTATTGTAGATGAGATGATGAGAGTCAGGTGCATCATGTATTGTAGATGAGATGATGAGAGCCAGGTGCATCATGTACTGTAGATGAGATGATGAGAGCCAGGTGCATCATGTACTGTAGATGAGATGATGAGAGTCAGGTGCATCATGTATTGTAGATGAGATGATGAGAGTCAGGTGCATCATGTACTGTAGATGAGATGATGAGAGTCAGGTGCATCATGTACTGTAGATGAGATGATGAGAGTCAGGTGCATCATGTATTGTAGATGAGATGATGAGAGCCTGGTGCATCATGTACTGTAGATGAGATGATGAGAGCCAGGTGCATCATGTACTGTAGATGAGATGATGAGAGCCAGGTGCATCATGTACTGTAGATGGGTTGACTTGAAGCAACAGAAAAGTCAAGTTTGTCTCTTGTAAAATCCTTTTGTAGAGTAGAAGGGGAGCAAACTTGAAGAATTCCACGGCGACACTGATCTTTTGGTAGAAAATATTTATTCAGCCTTTATTCAGACATGGCTAGAAAAAAGAAAAAAGCAACAGCAACATGTCTCTGCTCACACATCAGGGAGATGAAGGCTCCTGATGTGTGAGCAGAGACATGTTGGTTTTGAGACAAGCTTGACTTTTATGTTTGTTGTTGTAAAGAAATGATTATTCCTCTGCCTGGCTGTGCATGTTTCTGCTAGCATGTCCGTCCTCTCACTGGCTCTTTCTCAATGACCATTCAGTGAGTCAATCTCCAACAGAGAGGGGATTAGATTAGAGGGAAAAAAACACTTAGCTCAGTCTTTATTTAAACCTCGTTAGCGGTCCAAAGACGATGTGCTCTGTGTGTGTGTGTGTGTGTGTGTGTGTGGCCATTAGGAGTGCCAGACATTCCACAGGGATGATGGAGTGGGAAAACCCTAGAATCACGCCATGCCAGCAACACACTAATAAAAGTCTAGTGACATGCTAGCTAATGACATAATAATAATGATACTACTACTACTACTACTAATATCTATACTATCATTCCAGGACTCTGTATGCCTGACCTTGGCGTAAAGAGTGTGACAGCATGATGTGTGAATGGGGGGAATGGGAAAAGAAGACAAAAAGCACCCATGGGGGGACTGCACTAGTTTTCATAATAAGAGAAAGTTTCCAAACGAGCCGGCATGTTTTTCCAGTTTGAAATCCGAGACTTTTTCTATGGAAAAAAAGATTTTTGGGCCACGTCTGGGGGCTGCATGACACATTAACGTTGATAGCTAGCAGATTAGCAAGTAGAGTGACTGTGTGTCCATAGACAAAAATAGTTATTCTGATGAATGTTTACGTTTTGTTGGCATATGCAGCTATAGTGAAAGATAAGGGCCTGGCCAGTGTTTGATTATTCTTCTTCTTTTGAAAGCTTGGTAATAGCTTAGTGACTATCAAAGTATAAATGAAGACCTGCAAGAATATAATTTGAAGCTAATTTACTCTTATCATGAAAGCAGAACTCCTATATGAATGATTGAATTTTGCCTGAACTTTGCCTCCTAAATAAGAATATAAAAATTATAAGGGGTAAAAACATAAGTCATTCTGGAGGAAAACCATTCAAGTCTATTTTAATGTCTTGTCTCTTCCTCTCCATTCTTTTATTCTGCCTTTCTTCCTTCCTTCATTTCCCTTCATCTCTATGGAAGCATAAACCCTGGGATCTGCCAGAAAGAGTGTAATATCTGCACAAATATATCATACAAAACACATTATACTCAGTCTCACATCACAAATCATCTCTTTTTCTTGTGCCTTTTCTCTCTCTATCTCACACACACACACACACACACACACACACACACACACACACACACACACACACACACACACACACACCTACCTTTCTCTAAATGCCCTGCTATAGAATCTATTTGTTTCACTCTATCTACCAGACTAAACTTTCTTATCTCTCTCTTGCTCTCTCTACCTAGCTACTGCTCTAAACAGTTGTGTACATCATTCTCCCTATGGAGGCCACACCCTCTCCCTCTACAAACACACACACACACACACACACACACACACACACACACACACACACACACACACACACACACACACACACACACACACACACACACACCCTCTCACTCTACACACATAGCACACTTAGGGCCTATACACCCTCTCCCTCTACACACATAGCACACTTAGGGCCTATACACCCTCTCCCTCTACACACATAGCACACTTAGGGCCTATACACCCTCTCACTCTACACACATAGCACACTTAGGGCCTATACACCCTCACACACACACACACACACACACACACACACACACACACACACACACACACACACACACACACACACACACACACACACACACACACACCCTCTCACTCTACACACATAGCACACTTAGGGCCTATACACCCTCTCCCTCTACACACATAGCACACTTAGGGCCTATACACCCTCTCCCTCTACACACATACACACTTAGGGCCTATACACCCTCTCCCTCTACACACATAGCACACTTAGGGCCTATACACCCTCTCCCTCTACACACATAGCACACTTAGGGCCTATACACCCTCTCCCTCTACACACATACACACTTAGGGCCTATACACCCTCTCCCTCTACACACATAGCACACTTAGGGCCTATACACCCTCTCCCTCTACACACATAGCACACTTAGGGCCTATACACCCTCTCCCTCTACACACATAGCACACTTAGGGCCTATACACCCTCTCCCTCTACACACATAGCACACTTAGGGCCTATACACCCTCTCCCTCTACACACATAGCACACTTAGGGCCTATACACCCTCTCCCTCTACACACATAGCACACTTAGGGCCTATACACCCTCTCCCTCTACACACATACACACTTAGGGCCTATACACCCTCTCCCTCTACACACATAGCACACTTAGGGCCTATACACCCTCCCTCCCAAAGCAATAGTGCACAGGTGCTGAAAAGACAGTATTCAAATACAGTGGAATATCCCCATCTGCATCATCCATCAAAAGCACTAAAGTCCCTCCCTAAAGACAAGCAGCGTTCCAGCTGCAGTTTATATGCCATGCTGGGTTAGCATCAACTCCAGGGCTGGGGAGTGCTGAGTAGAGTGTATTCATGGAGACTCATTTTTAAATCAACACTAATACTACCAAAACTACTACCATCACTGCTACATTACACCAAAATATTAAAATAAAACTCAAATTCTAAACTAATATGTAGATGAAAAGGTCAGGACAATAAAATCATCATTATGCTCATTATAGACAATTGATAAGGGCATTTTCCTATCAGAACAGGACAGTGAGTCATAACAGACACCAAACAGTAACAGCTATACTGCATCACCAATGGCAATCTCAGTAATAACAGTCTGGCAATACCACATTTCTGACAAATATTACTGATCACAATGCATTACAATGCATGATCCTCACTTGTATTTTTAAGTTAAATAGTGTTCATATTTTTTCTTGCAGCATATATACAAATGAATTACATTATTATGATTCATTTCTAAATGTATTGAACATAAACATAGTTTCATATTGTAATGTATACATGTATCAAATGCTTAGAATGTGGTGTATACTGTATACTGTGCTATTCATTCAGCATGTTTTCCATTCAAGCTATTCACTTGAGGCATGCTGGCTGCTGGGTGGAGACATTCTACAGGGAAATTGCATTTATACTTCTATGAGAGGAATGCATTATAGTGAAACACAATCTGGACTGTGTGTGTGTGTGTGTGTGTGTGTGTGTGTGTGTGTGTGTGTGTGTGTGTGTGTGTGCGCGTGCGTGCGCTCTATACTAGTCTAGGCTGAGAGAGCTGTGTCAGCAGGAACACACTATATGGGGGGGGGAGGGGGCAGCGGCAAAACAGACAAAGCCTAACGATGCCTGATGACTGAGTCACCTTTTCTGTTATTTGCTATTCTATCAATCATTCTATGTATAGTTGATCTTCTATCTACTCTCATGTTTACTGTAATGCTGTTGCTATTCTACTATGTTTACTCAATTGTGTTGTGTTTAATTTAATTGCATTACGCTGTGCATTTCTAGCTCATAATCTTATCAAGTATGTAATTTTCAATTTCAATCCCATTTTATTTTCTTCTTTCATTCATGTTCTGTAGCTTTATATTCTTATCGATCAAGCGGTTGAAAAAGCCAGTAGACGAGACAGGGGAGAATTACTGCACCCTGTCCCAAGACAGACTGAAAGTAGAGTCACTTTTGTGTCTCAGTATTCAACTGCTTCTAGACAAATCAAACGCATCATAAGCAAACATTGGCGTATTTTAGAATGCGACCCTAGTTTAAATCACTTGTCATCCTCTTGACCTCAGTTTTGTTTTAAAAGAGGTAGAAACGTAAGGGATGGTGTTATTAATTATATGTATAAAGAACCTACTCCAACTAATTGGCTTTCTCAACAAGTATATGGTAACTACAGATGTGGAAAATGTGCACACTGCTCTAACACATTTGACACCAAGTCATTTAACCATCCACATTCAGGTAAGAAATATGCAATAAAATAATTTATTAATTGTCTTTCCACCCATGTTGTTTATGTCTTGAAATGCCCCTGTGGCCTCATGTATGCTGGTCAAACTAAACGCAATCTTAAACTGAGAGTTGCCGAGCATAAAGCTGCTATCAGAAATGGTAACATGGATTATGCGATTGCCAGACACTATAAAGAAAAGAATCACGGTGCAGCCACTTCCCTCAAGTTTATTGGCATAGAAAAAATACAGCCCAACCCAAGAGGAGGCAATCTGATCAATCAACTTCTGAGACGAGAGGCTTTCTGGATTTTTGAATTACACACCATTGAACCCTTTGGCCTTAATGAAACGCAAGATTTTAGTTGCTTTTTGTGATCTATATTAATTGTTGTCTCTTCCCACAGGTGATCTGGAGCCTAGGAAGAGACGAGCCACTAAGTCCCATTACACTTTTCCCCCCCTTTAGTGATAGAGGGAGTGCAGGTGCTTAGTCTTAAAAATATGTTCTCATTCTGTAACTGAATATTAACCATGTACTTTTCTTAATGTATTTTTCCTTTGAAAAAAAAAATCTTAAATATCTTCAAAAAATACATTTGATATACCGGTACTGTGTAAATTAACTGCCATAATTGTGATATATTGGTAAATACATGTCATTCTTTTGAAAAACTTGTTTTGTAACTTGTATCTTTAAAAAAGACGACTGTGATAATTGGTCATGTGACCCTGTCTAATGTATTTAACTCACCTGTGGGTGCCAATGGCATTTTCTGTGAACCTGATGAAGCTGCACGCGAAACGCGTTGTTCACAATAAATACATATCAGTAAGTTATTCTCAGTGTTGCGGTGGTTCCTTTAATTTTTCAATTTATGTTTTTCCTGCAACCGACCAGCACCTGATCTTTCTACTGGCTGTGCACATGGGAATCCTCTCTTCACCATAAGCTTTATATTCCTGTTCAGGGTCATGGAGGGCTGGAGTCTCTCCAAACATGCATTGGGGGCAAGGAAAGGAAAGGCCCTGGACAGGTTGCCAGTTCATCACAGGACACAGACAGACAGACAAATAGACATACAGACAGAGAGGCAGATAGACAGACAGAGAGGCAGACAAACAGACAGGCAGACAGAGAGGCAGGCAGACAGACAGACAGAGAGGCAGACAGATAATTCAGCACCAAGCACTGAGCTGCCTGCCCACTGTTATATTCTATTGCCATTATTCCCAACCTTTTTCATAACAAGGACCCCTCATGTAGTCCATATGAGGGCCACGGACCCCCATTTGATTTTGTCTCTCAGACCCAAATCTAAGAATATTTGTATTCTTTAGCTTATTTATACATCATCAAGAAACAAGAGAGAGAGCCTGTATCCCCCCAAACCACACACACACACACAAATGTGCACGCACGCGCACACACACACACACACACACACACACCCCACGCAAACAAACCACACCCCTTGTCCCATTCCATTGACGGAGGGCCTGTGAGAATAGGGTGTTAAAATACATCCCACACACACACACACACACACACACACACACACACACACACACACACACACACACACACACAGGGGCTACTTTATAGGATTTACAACCCACATAAAAGAAAGGGGATGGAGAGAAAAAAACTGCCATAAAGAAAGACATAATACAAACACAGACACACACACACACACACACACACACACACACACACACGCACACACACACACACGCACGCACAGTTCCGTGACCACAGATTGAGGTATAGCTATTGATCAGCTTTGGAGGAACAAGTGCTGCATAATAAAAGTGGACTGGTATGACTTCACTGTTTAACGAGCTCATTAAACAACAATAGGACTGTCTAGCAGGGTGTAATAGCGACAACATTGGTCTTGGCTTGTGCTTGATGTCAGGGCTTTCATAGTACCGTACTCACATGCTTACAGTGATATTTACAAAAGACTTTTTCACTTCTCCATTTCTGTTCAAATGATGGATAGCTTTCATTTTGCAGCAGCATTCTTGTATGTCTTTAGGCAGGTCCAAGGCTTGGATGTAGTGAGATACAGTAGGCTTCAGCTTCAGGCCAGCAACTCTCTCTCTGTGTCTCTCTCTCTCTCTCTCTCTCTCTCTCACACACACACACACACACACACACACACACACACACACACACACACACACACACACACACACACACAGAGCACAGAGAGATCAATCTTTTCCTCTTGCTCCGTCAGACCAATAATAATTCTATTAATGTTTAAAATCTGAATCTGCAACAGGGGGTAGCTGTTAATAATACTGCTATTAATAATTAAGAATACTGTTCCATTAATAACATGGTGGGATATTTCCTCAAATATATCAATGTCTATAGTAAGGCTCAGGGAATACATCTGTGTCATTAAAGCCTATAAATATTTACAGGCCTACTTATAAAAGTTGAAATAAAAATACAAAATCTACCCTTAAAATTGGGTGTGCAGCATCTTTACTTTAAGCACTATGAATTTGAGCTAAAAGCAAGACTCAGTGGCATGACTTGGTGGTAGACTTTGAACAATATTCATTCATCTATGTTGAAACCAGGATTAAGTAATATGCCATCAAAGGTCAGTAATATTATCATTTATATTTAACATCATGATGGATGATCTGCCAAATGCTATAATAGCACAATCGCTGAAAAAATATCTGAGTGAAATAGTACTATAATAGTGTGGCTTAAATAATAAAATACATTAATAATTGGTCGATACATTTATTTGGGCAGTTTGGACGTGTTGTAGTCTGTTAAGAGTGTGAAAAAAAAGAATCAAGCACACCTCGACGCAATTAATGTAGAAGAACACATCTTTTCAGGCAGGTTTGCTTAAAGCCAGGGTCAGTATGATGTCATCAATAACATCATCAATATTTAAACGCCATGCCAAGTCATCTGGCAAATCCATTACCTGCTTCCTGAAGGAGAACTCAGTGATTTGTCAAATCCACCTGTCTTGTGTGTGTGTGTGTGTGTGTGTGTGTGTGTGTGTGTGTGTGTGTGTGTGTGTGTGCGTGCGTGTGTGTGTGTGTGTCTGTGTGTGTGTGTGTGTGTGTGTGTGAGAGAGAGAGAATTCCTCTTACCTTCCATGTACCTTCCATACAAACAACAATTTTCCCTCATCATCGGAGGAAGATAAATACGATATATCGGCAATCATCGGGGTATGAGCGATGTTAGCCATTTTTTAATATATCAGTATCAGTCCAATGGGCAAAAACAGCAATGTTTATTGTATCGGCCAAACTTTTCATATTGAGGGGGAACGATGTGTTTGTAATCTGATTACTCACTATGACTATTAAAATATTGTGAATCTTGAATCTATGATTTATGGGATTTTCCAAATGTTTGGGGGAAAATTTTTAAATAAACAAAGACATTACTTTTTCACATTTACATGTGTTTTTCAGTACAGGTAGGCTATGTACAGAATTTTATTATCACAGAAACACTGGAGTTGGCGTTGGCCAATCCTGGCGTGTTCCGCCCCCAAATCAAGCGTGTTCTGGTGCTACGCGAGTGGGCTTTGGGAGAACCAGGCAGCCGGCTGCTTCCGTGAAGACCGGTGCGGATATGCCGAGGCAAGAGTGCTGCCTGCCGGCTTGGAGCGTCGACTAGCTGCGGTAAATACAATATTCCTGGAATGCGATTTTAACGAACCAGTTACATGTCCTATGCATTCTACATCAAATTAAGACATTACCGTTTGCTTTATTTTGTATGTTACATACTTATTGGCCAAGTTATTAGCTAGTTTATGGGCTAGAAATTCTGCCAGGTTACAGACAGTAGGCGTTTGCCTGCAGAATTTTCTCCTTAAAATGAAGATTGATTGACAGCTGTCATGTCGTGATAATGATTGGTTGAAATGTAGTCTCGCTGGCCAGCCTCCCCTCCCTACCGTGAGAAGAGTCTGGCGGCGCAGCTCTCCATTGTGGGATTGCGATGGGCGGCGCTTAGCGGCAGTGCCCTTGGAAAATAGTTTCCAACAATCCAACTTGCCATTTTCAGCGTGTAGCAACGAGCTAGCGTGTAGGTTTCTGCCGTTAGCTTGCTAGCTAGTTACCATTGTTGTTTTCACTGAGGCGGCAGGGCACTGTTTACAGCGACACACAGGGAGGAGGGAGCGGAAGCCGCTCTGATTGACATGGTCGGAGCAAATAACAGAGCTTGTAATAAGCCGGGAGCAGACATCCGACAGCGACTGAAACAGTCGCTCCAATGGGAGAGCAGCTGTAGAGCAAGGGAGGGCTTATACCAGTAGCCTGTTTCTGTGCAGCCAGACGACTCTCAGGGAAGGGAGAGGAGACTGGCCAGTGAGACTAGTTGAAATGTGGTAGAAATTTGAGAGTACTAGCTGACGTCAGCATACTGTAGATGTGACTGTTATGAATTAAATCTTGAAAAATGAACTGTTGATGTGGAAAAAGTATGAAAAACTAAAGATTTTTTTGTACATACATTATTAAATAGGTGCAATGAATACCCGGGTATGTGAACTAAAATAAAATAAAAGTCATTTTTGGGTTCAGCTCGTCTATAATATCGGTTAGGGGTGCACCGATCACGTTTTTTGCCACCGATCACCGATCACCTATGAGAAATATCTGCCCAACCGATCATCGACCGATCACCGATTACCGATTACCGATCACCGATATATATATATATATATATATATATTTATTTTATATTTTGTAGGCTAAAGGAAACTGCCAACATGATTTTTTGTGTGTGAGATAATTGGAGCACAAGACTGTGTTGAACTAAATGGCTAGTAGTAGTCCAGTTCCCTCAGTTCAGTTTATAAAAGAACAAAAATAATTCCACTTCGGGATTTCCATGTTACCAGTTCAATGCAGTTCAGTTCACTCAACAAAAATACTCAATTTTCCGGGATTTCCCTGTTACACAAGGAAAATAACTTCGACCCAAGTTAACTATTTTATCGATTAAGCTAAAGCGGCTAAAGCTAACCGGAGCTATTAACGTTAGGAGGATACACGCAAATATGGATCAAACACAGTGAAGAATAGGGGGTTCTGAATATGGCTGATTCAGGAATAGGACGGATAGTGCTCGCCCTGGGGTGTCCGTAAAAACACGAGGCAGGAGACAGATGGGAGTTCAACCGTTTAGTTGTCAGTTCTCTTCAGTACAGTACAGCAGTATAGGCTCTTTACAGCATTATGACAGGAATAGTAGGATTGTGTGTGGTCTGGAAAAAGGAGGCAATAAAATATACAAACAGGTCAGTAACCAAGCTTGCTGTTATATAGGCCAATTATAGTGATAATTAACAATTAATAATATATAAATGATAATTAGGTAAACTGTAAGTCAGTTACTCTTAAACACCAGTCATGAACCATGACTAAAGCCAAAGAGCTCCCACTCATAGAACCGGGGTTATGCACAATAACCGTCATACATTTGGATCCGCATCGAACGAACATCAAAACGACCTGCCCATCGAGGCCGAGTTACAGTGTTATAATTAGCAGCACTATGAGTGCGATCTACATAATGGTGACATGACGGGAGAAACAACAGAATCACAAGCTACACACGAGTTAAACTCCATCTGAGTAGTGGCATTAATTAGCGCAACAGACAATCAAACCGCACTAAGTGCACGCCTAATTAAACAAACGTTATTGCAATGATTGCAGGTAGATCGATCTAAAACCAAAAGGGAATGCAATACAGGAATATTAACATAATAATGACTTACTGGTTGGTCATATACGCACACATGGAAGAAAGGGATTAGAACATGTTCAACTGTCCAAAGAAAGGAAGAAAGTCCGTCTGAATGGAGCGCACATCCACATAGCAGCACACTTTCGCTTCCTTCAAAGTGCCCGCGGGAACATCAATGCTTGCGTGGAAATTGTCTGTGTGTGCGCGTGCACTACCCCGACTACCACGTTAATCTGGGACTTTAATACACACGGATTTAACAGCATGCAAATGCCTCGGTAGGCGGGAGGACTGGAGGTAACTTCTCTCTGCTGAGTCTGCTCTAATCACCAGCTGATTTGTGTGATTCAAAGACCCAAGGGGTGTGTTGAGTCTGGTGCGGTGTGTGCATGGAGGTGAGTACACTGACGAAAGCAAAGCGTGTGCTTTGCAACACAATGATATAAACGTTAGAGCACAATATGAAAGTTAAACGATAGACATTGAAGACATGAAAATGGGCTGCCTCATGTTTCTCATGTGCAGCATGATCGGCTATGCGATCGGCAACATTAAAGGAATATCGGAAACAGCAGATCACATATTTGAGGTCCAAATCGGCCGATACAGATTGCGTTCCGATCGATCGGTGCACCCCTAATATCGGTTATCAGTTATTGGTATTGGCCAAAATTGTCATATCGGTGAATCCCTAGAAATAAACATAACGGTATAAAGAGAAGCAGACATAAACAAAGACAGATATGGATAAGACAGCAAGGTTGACAGAGAACAGAAAAGAGTCAGACAAAGAGAGAGAGAGAGAGAGAGGACAGGTCAAGCGGATGGTTTTAGTGCTCTATAACATATGACTTTGAGATGAAAGGTTTCATAAATCAGACAGAAAATGGCTATAGGACAATGGAGAAGCCACACACACACACACACACACACACACACACACACACACACACACACACACACACACACACACACAAGTGATGTATGTCTGCTCTTAGATGTGGCTCAGGGGGAATATGTCACTCAGACCCTCCTCACGTGAGCTCAAACTGATTTATCACATCTGCGAGAGTGTGTGTGTGTGTGCGCGTGCTTGCATGTGTGTGTGTGTGTGTGTGTGTGAGAGAGAGAGAGAGAGAGAGAGCAAATGTGCAGGAATGTGTGAGTATAGACGGTTTTCACTAGCTGCAACCCCACATGACTTCCTTTTTCTCAGCTTCTTCTTCTGTGTTTTATGGCGGTTGGCATTCTTAAATGTTGCGTTACCGCCACCTGAATTGTATCAGCTTCACAGTGCTAACTATTTACAGTGTCCACTTTCTCAGCTGTTCAGGGGAAAACACTGACATAGCCTACTTCTATCTCTGTTTTTTATTTTTTGCTATACGTTTAAATGTAAATGTAGGCCTATGCGTGCAATAACGTACTGATAGTCAGTACGTTACTCTGTAACATGTAGCTTTTATTAGCCTCTCAGGCTAGCTCCGTACCAGACAACAACGGTTCCTACTAACCAGCGTGTGCAGGTCTTTCCGACAGATGTGGTTGTTATGGCTATCTATGGCTAACTATCAACAACAACAACAACACAAACAACAACAACAACAATAACAACAACTACTAATACTAACTACTACAAGACAGAAAGACCGAAATAGGCTACCTTGTTACTGTGTTTGTCGGAGACACGGCCGAATATCAGCCTGCGCTCAGCTATGTATACAGGAAGTAAACCGGATATTCAGGTGGGTTGTGACGGTTGTTATTGTTGTCAAGTTAAAACCGTCTATAGGAAAAGGAGAAGCTGAACAAAAGAAAAAAGCGGAGACTACTAAAAGCCTTTCCTCGTTCTAAAATAATCCATTGACATTTTCTTTCATGGATGTAGATCGAGGGGGCAGCTTTCTACTTCCGCATTGAAAACAATGCGGGAGTAGCAAATACTGCAATTCCTCAAATGGCCAATTGAGGCTGGCTGCAACAGCGAGTCAATCGTTCACCCTGATGTTAGAATGCCCTTCTTTACAGTGTAAATAAACATGTTTATAGCCTGGTTTTGGTCTATATAGCTAATTTCACCTCTCATCACAAATGTACGGGGTGAATTTTATACAAGTATCAAGGCGAAAACACGCACATCCAGAATCCAGATTGGGCAGGTGCCGAGCTCAAAGGTGAACAAGCAGTGACAAAATTTATAAAAAGCTTGCATCAAGCATCATGTCTGATGAAGAGCTTGACGCTCGAAACGTCACTTCTTTTGGGGTGTTAAAATAAAAACACTGAAACTGGAGCCCATGCAGTGTGCGAGCTTTTTATACATTTTTTCACTGTGAATTTTATATAACTCACCTGTTCAGAGTAAAGTAGAAGATAAAGCAGACTATGTTTTGGGTGATTGACAGGTCACCTGTCCAGTGATCACGGAGTTCGCCGATCACGACCAATAGCAGGCAGAGCTGCTGCGGCTCTGTGGGAAACCCCTGGCCTCGCGCAAAAACCGAAATGGCAGCGGTGAAAAACGCCAAACTAGAGGCTACAAAATGTGAGTCCAGAAACTTATAGGTGATGTCACACACACTCTGTGATCTCTTTCTACAGTCTATGATTAATCAGAATCAGAGTCACTTTTATTGCCACAATATGCAAATTACATACGAGGAATTTGTCATAGTGTCAGTATGCAGCGTAACGGTCTTGTCAATATACAGAGATAAAGAAGTAGGAAAAATAGCTAAAGACAATCACAACGTTGCAAGTGCAATCCAATATATGTACAATATATACATGAGTGGAGGAGTGTTCAGTAGACATTAAATATGAATTTAAATTGAATTTACAGTCTGAGTTAAATAGGCATTAGATAGGCAGATAGGCATTAAAGTAAATATGAGTTACAGTGTCTGAGCGGTGCACGTTGTGGTTAACAAGAGTAATCTAATGGTAGGGGAAGCAGCTATAATACTTTAGGTAGTGGCGAGTGAAGTCCAGCTACTGTGGCTGCAAGGTGACGTTTGAATGGAAGGGGGGGGGGGGGGCTCATGTCTGTGGGGGGGATTCAGCTGAGTTCAGGAGGAGGTGGTGGGGTTTGTGGGGGGTGTTGGTGGGGACCTTGGTGGGAGGGGCTTTCGGGCCTTGTTGGTGAGGCCGATGGCAGTTGGGAAGAAGCAGTGGCGAGAGCGGTGGTGGTGTGGAAGAGCGGTCAAGTTTAGCATCAGAGGGTCTGATACTGTACTTTACTTCAATAGCTGTGTGTGTGTGTGTGTGTGTGTGTGTGTGTGTGTGTGTGTGTCCATCCTTTGAACAAAGAAGACACAAAAGAGAGAACATTTCTACTCATTGAGTGCACCTTTGAGCGCCAGGGAAAAAAGGCACAGCACAGTCAATACTGGAGTAAAGTAGGAGCTCCTTTCATTCGCACAAACACAACATCGTGATAGCCATTTGGAAAATCAATAAAGCTTGAAAAGATAAAGTGCAATTGAGTGAAAAGCTGTACAGAGAGTACGGTATAGACAGCTCTTTCACCATTTACAGTTTTTCACAATTGTTTAAACACATTAATTGGAACATCAGACACAATGTGCACAACCTGAAACTCATGTACCATTCTGCTGAACTCCAAGCACATTTTCTGCTTTAGACTCAGATTCCCATTCCAAACCACACATTTTTCACAACACTACACACAATTCTCTATATGTTGCACATTCTTCCTGAATTCCCTCTCTTGGTGTTCACACAGAACACACTGCCAATCACATTTCTAAACTCCAAAGGCTGTTGTGCAATTAGCAATCAGCAATTTTTGTTGTGTTTTTGTTTTTTGTCTTTATTTTGTTCTGTTTTATATGGTTCGTTTTTAACGTTTTGGTACTGTTTTAACTTTTCTCTTGAACTTTTGTTGTAAAGGCCTAACCAGGGACAGGGGTTGCAAATTAGCCTCGGCTAGAAACCTGTATGCATGACATCTGTTTTGTAGGTCATATGAAATCATGTTCAATGCATTTGTCCCTGTTCAATAAACAAATAAATAAATAAAATAAATACATTTGCTATAGAAGGGTCACAGATGAGCTCCTGGTTTTTTTGGAGAACAATGAATGGTGGCAACATCGAAGAGAGAGGTGATGAGGTCCTGTCGCCAGCCAGGGACCGAACGCAGGATGCAGCCTAGTTGTTTTGTTTATTGCCTATTTTCTGTTATCTCTTTCATTTCATCCCATTTTCATCCAGTTTGCTGTGATTTACAGTAGACTGCACATTTTGGGTACAAATAAAATATTATTTGTTGTTAAATTATTGTATGTTGTTTTCTATTTGAGTATACATAAAAACATTATATGGTAATATTTTACATCCAACAGGTGAAAGTGTAACACTGAACATGCAAAGGCATAATTCTACTGATAAAGCATTCATATAGTGTTTTCCATTCATACTATAGTGTTTTCCATTCTGCACACCAGTGTTCAATGGGTGCTTAGAAATGTCTACTCATATGATGGATGTGTTTGTCATTTGAAAAGAAAATACCATTTAGTGAAAAGTTAACACCGTTTTGAGGGCAAAGTGTGCTTTTGCAAGACAAGTGTAGGATTTTGCATTGTGTGTGTGAGTTTTGTGTTTAGGGTTTTGAGAAAGTGAGGTAGTCTATCAGGAAATGTGTTTAAGCAATTGTGAAAAACTGTAAGTAGGAAATCTCACTTTCATCCGCAGTCATGCAAAGTCACGATAGCCATTTGGAGAATCAATACAACAAACAATAACTGTTTTTTTTTTTGCTTTGGAAAATGCCACAGTTACAGATCACTATCTCACCCTTTTCAATGCTAAAGTAAATGAATATTAACCTCCTAATTGAATTATCTGCCTGCATTAGCTGCAATGGCTTTTTAAACTCTCAGGATATAAATTGTACCGTTTGCCAAAACCATGTGGGAGACTCCATAGACACAAGCAAGAAGAATTATTGTACTTTTATTTTCAATATTCAGTCCAATTCAATTCAGTATAACTTTATTTATGCCACATGGAGCAATTTAAAGGACACATTAAGGTACCAACAACCATTAAAGACATATACAGTACATATCACACAGAAAGAGACAGGACTTACCAGATTAACTGCATATCTGTGTTAGTGCAGGCAGAGTCCTGCAGTCAAATGCAACTGAATATTGTCTAGTGCTGGAAATATCACAATTCTTGTTTTAAATTTGACTGCTTCTCTAACACAAAGGTGCTTTTTCTTTGATTTTTTGTCTTATATTTGGGTGACAGAAAATGCCTATGGGAGCAGACTCAACTCACTTCAGAGTATTGCCTAAAGACAGACCTATCATGACCAATTTCAGGCATTTTAGGCACAGTCTTTTGCTTGGACAGCGCAAGTTTTCTTCACGTGCAACAAACACATGAAAGACACTTGTATTAAGCTAGTCAGCAAGGCTGCTTCTGTCATTTCAATGAGTTTGGATTTACTCAACTTGTGCTGCTTGGATGAAAAGTAAAACTAGTTGAGCTATCTAATGTTTTCCTAAGCTATTTTAACACACACACACACACACGCACGCGTGTACGCGCGCACACACACAGACACACAGACACACACACACACACACACACACACACACACACACACACACACACACACACAGAAAAGACTACAAGTCCCTCTTGTCATGATCAGTCAATAAATTACATTTCTCTGTTGCAATCCCTCCCATATATTGACTGTGGTTTGTTTTGTCTCTGTCAAGCAATGCTGCCTGGCACATTTGAGTTATGCTGGAAATGTGTGTTGGAAGTGTGTGTGTGTGTGTGTGTGTGTGTGTGTGTGTGTGTGTGTGTTTGTGTGTGCGTGCGTGTGTGCATGTACGTACACGCATGCGCGCGTGCACGCGTGTGTGTGTGTTCTCCACGGTGTCTAGTTGTGGAGCAGATCGTTATCAGCTGTGTATTACAAGGCTCAACTAGACCGCAATAACCATCACTAGTCAATGCGTTATCTCTGTCTGTATCTGTATTTACTATCTCTGTTTCACCCAACCGCTCCTACAGAAACACACACACACCCACCTGCATTACCTACATGTAAAAAACAAACAAACAAACAAACAAACAAAACCTTTAAAACCAATGTCATCAATAACAGAGGGACTGTCCATCACCATGGATAGAAGTATTCTTTCTGTCTTTTGTCCTCTACTGTCCATTCTTTGTCATTATTGCCACAATTTTTTCCTGAACACATTCATTTCTTTCTACTTTTCTGTAGTGTATACACTTTTCTGTCCACATTTTCTCCCTTAACTCTTGTACTGCAATAATTAATCACACTTCTATCGGCTTATCGCAAATTCAATTTTTTATATATTTTTTTTGTCGGTCACGTTCATCCATCTCTTCTCCTTCCTTCTCTCGCCTCCCCACTCCATCTCTCCATCTCTCCCTCCCTCCCACTCCCTATTATTCTCTTTATCATCTGCTCATCTCTATCTCCTCTGCCCCCCCTCACCCCCCCCCCCCTCCTTTATCCTGTTTCTCCTCCTAATCTCCCCAGCCTGTGCTTGGCTCTAATTAGTTGACGTCTCCACTAATGAAGTTTGACAACAAAAGATCAGCAGTGCTGGCAGGTGGGGCAGAGGGAAGAAAGAAAGGGAGAGAGAGAGAGGTAGAGGGAAAGAAAGAGGGGGCGAGAAAGAGAGAGGGAAAGAAAGAGGGGGCGAGAGAGAGAGAGGGAAAGAAAGAGGGGGCGAGAGAGAGAGAGGGAAAGAAATAGGGGGCGAGAGAGAGAGAGAGGGAGAGAGTTGGCGAAATAATTTGTGTGTCGGGTTGCTTCTCCTCTCCTCTCCATGCTAACAGGAAGTGACGTGTTCTTAAAATGCCGCTGACAGGAAATGACACCGCCGGTTAAGCTGTGCCGTTTAAGCGAGAGGAGTAATTAGCGTTCCATCGACTGCCATGACATCATTCAGACTAGCTGTCTAAATGTGTGTGTGTGTGTGTGTGTGTGTGTGTGTGAGTGCAAGAGAGAGAGCATGCCATCGTTTTGACAATCAATCAGAGTGTGCAGAGTGTGTGTGTGTATGTGTTGGTGAGTCAGTGAGTGAGAGTCGCATTTGCGCACGCGTGCATGTGTATGGTACAGTACATGTGCAAAATTGCCTGGCTTTACAAGCCGTGTGTGTGTGTGTGTGTGTGTGTGTGTGTGTGTGTGTGTGTGTGTGTGTGTGTGTGAGATACAGGTGCTAAACTGGCTGGCATAAAATCCTTTAGGCAGGCTAAGCTCAATGTGCCCTCTGACTCTGACAGCCATGCCCGTGGCGACATGCCTATTTGCCTAATGTCTCTGCCAACTGCAATACTGTATCTCTGTAATTCTGTCTTTATCTGTCCAGAAGGAAACTGTAAGGCAAACTGTAAGCCGTTTTCTTTCCCTTATTGCACAACAGGACCTGTTAATACCGCAAACCATCTGTGTGATCTCGGGGAGCGACGAGACGGCCTACAGAGAGGAGGTGGGGGCCCTGGAACAATGGTGCCAGGACAACCACCTCTCTCTGAACGTCTCCAAGAACAAGGAGATCATTGTAGACTACAGGAGGGGGGGGGGAGCGCACACCCCCCAATCACCATCAACGGCACAGTGGTGGAAAGGGTGGACAGCTTCAAGTACCTGGGAGTCAACATCCACCAGGACCTGACTTGGGCCGGCCACACCGCCACTGTTGTCAAAAAGGCCCAACAGCGAATACACGGACTCAAGCGCCTGAAGAAATTTGGGCTAAGGAAAGAAATCCTCAGGGACTTCTACAGAGGCACCATTGAAAGCCTGCTGACTGGCGGCTTCACCACCTGGTACGGGAACTGTACCACCATGGACCGCAGGGCGCTACGGAGAGTGAGACGCGCGGCCCAGCACGTAACAGGATGTGAGTTGCCAGATCTGCATGAACTGTATAAACAGCGGTGCCTCAGGAGGTCCCTGAAGATCATCAAAGACACAAACCATCCCCACAACAGCCTGTTCTCCCTGTTACCCTCAGGGAGGAGATACAGGGTTCCAAAAGCACGCACAAATCGCTTGAGGAACAGTTTCTTCCCGCAGGCCACAAGACTCCTTAACATACACAAATAGTGTAGTAGCCGTACTGTACCGTACTGTAGCTGCTACCATTACGTATGTCTAATGTTTAATTGTATGTTTAATAAGGAATATGCTATTTGCACCTGTATGTCAAATACGCAGAATTTAAAACGCAGAGTTTAATTGTATGTTTAATAAGGAATATGCTATTTGCACCTGTATGTCAAATACGCCGAATTTAAAATGTTTAAGCACGTCTAAAGTATGCACACGACATGTGCACCTATGTGCAGTGAATATGCCACTGTCTCTGACTTGTCTTATCACTATACTGCCTTATTGCTTGTTGTGTCTCTTGTTGTTTTTGCACTCATATGCCCTGTTATATTTGTACTATGTTGTAAACGGAGTCCACAGCACAAGAATTTCACACGTGATACTTGTACCACGGAGTGACAATAAAAATCTTGAATCTTGTCACTTCCTGTTCTCTCTCGTAAACTGTCGTCCCTTTCACACTTTATCTATGTTCTCTCTCCAGAGGGCAATTTGACACGTTGATTCCAGCTTGATTATCAATCTGTCTCGTCTTGATGACTCCGCCTCTCTCAAATCTCTCTCTCTGCATGACCTCATCTCTCCCACCCTCTCTGTCATATTTCTTTTTTCTCTCTCTCAAAGCTTCAGCTTTGAGCGCGTCTCTTCAAGCCATTCATCTGACAGCTGAAATTAACCGGGAGTTGAAAACTAATCACGGGTCTATCACATGCACTTACTCAACTATAATTACAGACATTAAAAATATACAGTATAGACAAGTCAAATGTTTAACATGCTCGCTGCATGCTGCCAATGTTAGGGCTCTACTGTTTTGGCTTCAAAGGACTCCTGGCAATTTAACTCCCGGGGGCCCCCCTGTGGCTGAAAATGGAGGCCAGCTCTATTGGCATCTCTTCCTGCCAGCCATGCTATTTGCTAAGTTAGAGAACCCTGGGACCTTAGACAATTTTAATTTAAGTTTTGTTATGAAAAACTCTGTCAGAATTTTAAACCAAGTTAGGAGTGTTCTGAGTCTACCAGATGTTTCTGTCCATACGCTAATCTGTTTCAATCACTCTTTTCTTCCTCCATGGTCAGACAAAAACTACCATGCCTGGAGTGGGAAGGGGCTAGTTTCCATCAAAGACCTATACATAGATGGTCATTTTGCATCCTTTGATCTACTGAAGAGGAAGTTTGAGTTGCCTGGCACGAACTGGCTCAGATTCCTGCAAGTCAGAAATTATGTTCGATCCAAGATTCACGCATTTGAAGTGCTCCCAAATGAACATGCTTTTTTCGATGTATTGCTGAGCCTTCCTCACTCCAAGCATCTCATTTCTAGATTTGTACGTCTGTTTAACAACTGCACCACAGCCTCTACTGAGAGGATTAGAGAAGCATGGCACGTGGAACTTGGCATTGACTTATCTGACATTATATGTGATAGGAGTCTCTGCTCAGTTAATAGTAGACACCAACTGATCCAATTTAAAGTCAATTTAAAGTCACCAGAATCCGGTGGCATTTAGAAGAGAGGAATTGGCTCCCAATTGCTATTGAGTTGCTTGTTCTTCAGTCACAAGGAATCCAAGCATGTTCCTCAATGTTTCTCAAAGACTGGCCTTTGATATGATGAGCAGGCCCCACCAGGTCCTCAACATCTGGATATGATGAGCAGGCCCTCAACATCTGGAAGGCAGAACAAACTGTCATAATGAAAGGTGAGCTGCCTCAAAACAAGGTGCAATTTGTTGAATAATCCTCTAGCAATATTAAATACATTTTTGGGTTGCAAAAAACCCTTTTTAAGTGGCTCAAAAGTAGGCCTATAGACATTCCAGGATTTGCTGTCATGAGATAAAACTTCCGATACTGTACAGTAAATGGTCTCTCACACAAATAAATACAAGCACACATGCATACTTTGTCTCGTATTTCAATGAAAAGAGTACCACATACACAAAAGACATCCAGTAGCACTTCAGCACATACAGAACGGATAGACAACCACACATGTACAGAAACAAGCAATGTACTGCATGAAGCGCTGTATAAAAGCTGCTGCAGAATCCTATGTAAATACACACAAAAACCACAAGGAACAAATTGCTTAGCGACAAGCTCATTTTTTAAGACAGCAAGTGTGTGTGTGTGTGTGTGTGTGTGTGTGTGTGTGTCCCTTCATTACGTTTGTGCTCCAGCACCAGCGGATGTCCTTTGTGTGGAATTCATCTTTTTGTTGTGCAAATAGGAGAGGGTGGAAATGATCAATGAAAAGGAAGAGAGAGGGAGAGCAGAAAGAGTCTATTAAAGGGGAGAGAGCGAGGGAACGGGCAGAAGGGATGAAGAGGACGAGTGCCACTTGAGCAATATTGCTTATTAGCCAGGCTGAAGCACACATCCTGAGTCCGGAACACACACACACTCGTGTGTCCAGAACACACACTCTGAGTCCGGAACATACACACTATGAGTCCGGAAAACACACACTCTGAGTCCGGAACACACACACTCTTGAGCCCAGAACATACACACTCTGAGTCCGGAACACACACACTCTGAGTCCGGAATACACACACTCTGAGTCTGGAACACACACACTCTGAGTCCGGAACACACACACACTCGTGTGTCCAGAACACACACTCTGAGTCCGGAACATACACATTATGAGTCCGGAACACACACACACTCTGACTCCGGAACACACACACTCTGAGTCCGGAACCAGGGCTCCACATTAACGGATGCCCGGTTGCCCCGGGCAAAAAATGACAACCATTTCTTGGCCTTTGGTTGCCATAGTGGCAACCACGTTTTAACATGTAAAAAATAAGTACAGCAGCAAACAGCAAAATATGCACCAAATACATATTTTTTAATACTTGTGAGTGACACGCTGACATTTTATTGCTGTTACAATCGGAACGATGTTGCTAATTACCAGACGGAACCCAGGAGACACGTGCGGTGTGTTTACTCAGGTCAGACGCTGCACGCACACTGGCTCAGCTGCAAGCACACGTTTGATATGGCCAAACATATTAAGTTGTCTGGCTGTGTGAAAGCCCCAACTAACGTCAACCTGGTGTGGTGTCAACATCACAAATGAACAAGCAAGAAAGATGATTCGACTGACAAATAACGAGATGAACCGCTTGCACGAAAAAACAATGGCATTTGAGCAAAAGAGGACAACCGTGTCAGGGAAAACGGACCTACTCGTAAACTATGGACTATTTCAGAACGAACAAACAGCGTGCTCCGAGACAACAGCCGTGGCTCAAAGGTGTGTACTTTCATTTGAGATTGGTGAATGTAGGAAGAAGAAGTAAGACCGCAGACTGTGTGAAATTTCCTGATTACAGCGGTAGGCGAGCCCCTTTATAGTTGTGCGTCGCGGCTAACTGCAAAGTATGCATATTAGATTTCTAATGTCAGTGGACGAGGCAAAGTGCGTCTGAACTGCACGCGGAAACTCTGAGTATGTACTGTATTCCACGAGAAAACACCTGTGTGTCATACATACGCAGCCCATGAGATCGGGTTGGAGAGAGAGAGGGATTGCGGCGGGGACAGAGCGGGCAGGCCAAGGCCGCTTCTGGGCCTTTTGGGGCCCCATGCAAAATCTTAGAATGGGGGCCCCAAACCACTGTCATCATAGTATCCCTGAATGAACATGAATGAGAGGCATAGGCTACTTCATTATCAATAATGTTTGTAATTAATAAATTAAGCACAATATGAACAATAACTGTTAAAAAATATATGAAAATGAAAGTTCACAAATATTAGTTAAATAAATCCTTTCAGTGCAAATGCATTATGAAAACAACATTATTATCATTATTACTACTACTACACCTGGTGCGCGCACTGAATAGGCCTATTATACTATATACTATAGACTATTATACTTACTTTTCTGTCACATCGTCATTATTAAGCCGGCTTATGACTGCATAGTATCTTAATTACTCAAAATATAAGGCGACTAAAAATGGCAACCATATTTTTATTCAGGCAACCAAAAGCTCCTGCCAGGTTGCCACTCCGGCAACCACTTTTAAAAGTTAACGTCGAGCCCTGAGAACACACACACACACTCTGAGTCCGGAACACACACACTCTGAGTCCGGAACACACACTCTGAATCCGTAACATACACACTATTGGCCCATTTCCACCGCTGGTATCAACGCGGCCCCGCCCAGCTCGTCTCGCTTTTTTGTCTCATTCCACCCAGGCTGTCCAAAACGTGGACAGCCTGGGTTGAGTCGGGGTTGAGTCGTGCTGCTTTTAGTCCCTGCTCTGTTGAGGTTCCAGCGCTGTGAACCCGGGTTCATACGGTGACGTGAAAACACTGCAGACGACTGATTGGTCAGGCAGAATCGTGTTTAATCTACTGACTGAAGCTGCATACCAGTTTAGTGGGGCAGGGGGCTTACCTTCTTCTGTTATGTTATTTCCATCAGTCTTTTGTGTTGCTGCCTTCGGCTCTGGTGAAATAAAAGCGATCTCCTTACTCAGCTTAACATGACGGTGGTTTTCAATTGTTTTGAGAGAGAAAAAAATCCGCTCCTCAGGAAGCCCTTTGTAGCTGTGTGCAGCGTCGGCTCCGCTAGGCCACAGGCGGGGCTTTGGTGAAGCCGCGGTCTTGCCTGGTGAGAGGCAGCCGGGGTAGAGGCTTCACTCTGTAACGCAACCCCCGTCCCTCGCGCAGCGCATGCATGTGAGTTTGACTAACAACAAAGTGATATCCATTCTCCTGGCCGATTGTCACATTTGCCCATCTAGGTCATTTAGAGGCACCAGTATTTCATAAACAGTTTAAAAGTTCTGTGTATGGATTTAATTTTAACGTTATACTACTACCGCTTCGGTTATGGGCGGAGGGCAGATATGCGGTCGCTATGACGACCAGGTGTGGGCGGGTCAGATGACCAGCAGTGGAAGCAAAACGTCCATCGGGTTGAAACAAGTAGAGCCGAGTGGTGACGAGCTGTGCAGGGCTGTAAAATGTGGTGGAAATGAGCCATATGAGTCCGGAACACACACACTCTGAGCCCAGAACACACACACTCTGAGTCCGGAACACACACACTCTGAGTCCGGAACACACACATTCAACTACAATCATACCACTCCTAGTTATCCTTATCGATCGTACATCACCAACTCTTCTTCCAATATACCTGCCTACTGCATGCAGATCTTTAAAAACACCGTCCACTTTTTCCATAGCCACTATTCCAACAATGGACTCCTTTTTCTTCACCCCACCTTCCTCATCTGAATCACTTAATTCACGATCCTTCTTCCTTTTCTTCCTCTCAATTCCTTTCAAATCTTCCTCACTTTGACCTTCGCACATCACTTCTGATTCACCCTCCGACACCATTTCCTCTCCGCCAACCACTCCTTCATTTGCACAACAAACTTTATTCTTCTTCTTTTTCTTCGCCATCCTATCCTAAACCCAATGTTTTAAATATGAAATTCTAGAGTTCTCTTTCTGCGTTAAAACAATCCGCCTTCGTGTCCCTTCTCTTCTCCTCCTCTGAAGCCCTCACTACCTTCTCTTCTCCTCCTCTGAAGCCCTCACTACCTTCTCTTCTCCTCATCTGAAGCCCTCACTACCTTCTCTTCTCCTCATCTGAAGCCCTCTGAAGCCCTCACTACCTTCTCTTCTCCTCATCTGAAGCCCTCTGAAGCCCTCACTACCTTCTCTTCTCCTCATCTGAAGCCCTCACTACCTTCTCTTCTCCTCATCTGAAGCCCTCACTACCTTCTCTTCTCCTCCTCTGAAGCCCTCACTACCTTCTCTTCTCCTCCTCTGAAGCCCTCACTACCTTCTCTTCTCCTCCTCTGAAGCCCTCACTACCTTCTCTTCTCCTCCTCTGAAGCCCTCACTACCTTCTCTTCTCTTCATCTGAAGCCCTCACTACCTTCTCTTCTCCTCATCTGAAGCCCTCACTACCTTCTCTTCTCCTCCTCTGAAGCCCTCACTACCTTCTCTTCTCCTCATCTGAAGCCCTCACTACCTTCTCTTCTCCTCCTCTGAAGCCCTCACTACCTTCTCTTCTCCTCCTCTGAAGCCCTCACTACCTTCTCTTCTCCTCATCTGAAGCCCTCACTACCTTCTCTTCTCCTCATCTGAAGCCCTCACTACCTTCTCTTCTCCTCATCTGAAGCCCTCACTACCTTCTCTTCTCCTCCTCTGAAGCCCTCACTACCTTCTCTTCTCCTCATCTGAAGCCCTCACTACCTTCTCTTCTCCTCATCTGAAGCCCTCACTACCTTCTCTTATCCTTACCTCTTCCTTTATTCATCCACTTTGTCTTCTCCTTCCCTTCATCATTGTGTCCACTCACATCTCCTTTTAGTCCCCAGCATTCACAGAGCCACCAGCCTAGGTTTGTCTGAACATCCACGGCCTTCATGTCTCCACTCTTCATGTCTCTATGCTGTCCCCTTTCCCTAACCTCCACTCCTCACTTTCTCCACTCCATATCCCTCTCTTCTCCATTTTACAATTCATCTCCTCTTTTCTTTAGCACTTCCTCTTGCTCACTTCACTTGTTCCTCTAGCTAACTCCAAACACTCACTGTGAGCCTCTCCTCACATTCCTCTCTCCTTTCTCCCATTCTCTCTTTCTTTCTCTGACTCTCCTCCTCCTTTATCCCTCGCTCCCCTTCACCCCTTCTTTCATCCCACAAACCTCCTCTCCTCCACACGCCTCCTCCAACTCCACTCCCCGCCCCCCTCTCAGCTTTGCTTAAACAAAATGCAAAAATGCTATTTTTTCTCTCTCGTAATTTTTTCTTAAATTGTCACTTTTTTATGCTTGTCAGAAGGCGAAAAATCTGAATGCGCCGATGTCATCAAATGCTGGAAGATTTTCATTACAGTAGGTCCTTGCAGAACCATGCATGTCTGCAATGCTACGGATGCATTTGGCGGTGGGGGTGCAAAACTTGGCATAACACCTGGAACGCAAATTGACACTTGCGCGAAGCGGATACAAAAAGTAGTAACATCCCTTTTGCGACAAGAAGCAACATAATGTTTATCAACCCAGTAGAGGCTAATTCAACTCAATCTTACAACACCAGCACTAACAATATCCATCTCATTTGACCTCGGTCTCAATTGTTTCTGGTATTTATGGTACCACAATTATTTTGACTGGCAGGTACAGTATTGCTTATGGTTTGAAGACTATGGCTTGGGGAACAATGGTGGTCGGTGGAATGTCAAAGTAACCCTGTGTTAGCGCTTGATGTATTCTATATTTTTTATGCTCTACTATTAATTTAAATGGAGCTGGTCTGTTGAATAGCAAGAGCAGCTCCCTGCTCAAATGAGAAGGAGCCATGCTTTGATTTCTGCTTCATTGTCAAGCGGAATCACTCCTAACCTCCCAAATTTCTTTCTTTCTTTCTTTCTTTCTTTCTTTCTTTCTTTCTTTCTTTCTTTCTTTATGTTCTTTCTCCTCCTCTCTCAGTACGATTTGCTCTCTCTTTCTCCTTCACTCACTACAGGACCACTCTCTCTCTCATACGCACTGGCTCTGCTCTCTTCAGGGTGATTGTTTCCTAATTGGTAGAGTGCCAGAGGTGGTGGTAACCTGGCGACGAGCACACGGGGGGCGGTTCGGTGGTGGTGCTGGGAGGGAGGGGGTTGGAGGGTAGCACCCACTCAAGAAAGCTGAGGGCAGCACTCATCCAAGGTCTGGGTGGCCACTTCAGAAAATGCACCCTATGTGTGTGTACTCTATGTTCCACATCCTGACTCAGTTTAAGTGTGTGAACTTGTGTGTGTGTGTGTGTGTGTGTGTGTGTGTGTTAGCGTGTGTGTCTATGCGAGATAGAGGAAGAAAAGTGGTGGAAGTGTGCATGTGGCAGTGTGAGAGAGAGAGAGAGAGAGAGAGCGAGAGAGAGTCTGTCTGCGTGTGAGCAGAAGGTCGTGCTCTCCAGTCTCCAATCTTCTGGAGAGTTCCCTCTCCTCCAAGTGTCCTCATCTCCTCCCTCCCTCGCTCTCTCATCCTAAGACCCTGGACTCAGATGAACGAGAGGTGAAGTGGCTTCAGGAGGAGAACAAGGGTGATACAGGAAATACTTATTTTTCTTTGTGGATAGATGAAGAGAGAGGTAGAAAAAGAGTGATGTATTATTAACTCATTGAGTGCCATGGACGAGTATGTTCGTCAATTGGTTTAGTAACGTAGAGTGCCAAGGACGAGTATGTTCGTCAATTGCGTTTTTTGACGGTGGGACGTGCATCAAAGCCAGATCCATCTCCTGTGAAAGTATGGTGGCTGATGAATGTGTAAAAGCTATTTTAGAGACCCATTAGGTGGCGACAGTGCTCTCCAGATTACAGAAAGGCGAGGAAAAAACAGAGAAGAAGTCGTTGGGGAAACGGAAATCGCATCGCATCCGTATGCATCGATATGCATGAAGCATAACGTTAGCTGTGCCTGCAGCAGCCAATCTGCTGCCACAATTGAGCACCTCCGTGTCCGCTGCGATAGCCCATCCGCATGATTTTGTTATTAGTTGTTATTATTCTCAACTGGAAGCATGGGAGCCGGTGACAAATACACGCGGAACGCTGTAAAAAAGCTGGATGTAGCGGACTTTTCAGTGCAGAGCAAACGCAGCAGAAAGCCCCAGAGACACTCCCACACGGAGGAGGAGTGTGCAGTTGAGGTGGGGGGGGGGGGGGGGGGGGGGGAATATCAGAATATCTGATGCCCACCAGCAGTAAATCAAGACCAGCAAGAAGCTGCAACCAGCAGCGCACGCAGGGGCCAGCGCTGCTGGTTGCAGCTAAAAAATATTGTTTTGCCAAACAAAATTCCTTGGTTTTCGCTGTTCTATTGAAGGAAATAATTTTTGAGGTGTGACTACATCAGAAAATATTAGCTTCAGTCAGTGATGTGCATGAAATGTTTAATTTCACAAAAGGCTCATTATCTCAGCTTCTAGAAAAAAACGGCTGTTTTTGGTTAAATCAAGCTATCTTCTCCGGCTGATAACTAAAGAACGGAAAATGATATCAATAAACCTGTTTTTGCTGATGATACAATAGAATCTCATCGTTCTTTTTGCGTGTTCGGTGTTTACATAGTAATATCACACAATATTCTGTGGGCCTCGAGAAATCACTGAAAACGCTCAGAAACTCTGGCACTGGGAGCGTCCGTTCTCCAAAAGTGGCTGGCACTCAATGAGTTAAGATAAACTAATAATTAAATACTGGTTTGTGTTTGTGTGTGTGTGTGTGTGTGTGTGTGTGTATGACATATATAGGGAGTATGTGCTTCATGCACTCAAGTGTGTGCAATCTTCCCAAAGTGTGTGTGTGTTGTGTGTGTTTGTGTGTGTGTGTGTGTGTGTGTGTGTGTGTGTTTTATGGGTTTATTAAATGAGCCTGCATTAAACTCTGCCATGCGTAAGGACTGGAGCTGCTCGTGCCCTTTAGAATTAAAGGTGGTTGGCTGGTTGGGAGGCAGACAGTGTGAAGTATTAATGGTCTGTCTGCTTAAATAACCAGCCTTCCTTAATAGAGCTCTTTAAAGCTAACCACCGACAAAGATACATCTCATCGCACTGCAAAAAATGGACGCTCAAGAACGCATGCATGCACCCAGGCACAGAGACGCGTGCTAGGTGTGCTGGAAAATACAATTTATATTTTATCTAACACTTTTAAAGTTTTCTTTTCATCATATTTTCAATAAATTCTGCCACTTTCTTCCCTTTGACTCAAGCACTATAGTGGCACGTTTAGCGGTAATCCCACCTTGTTTATTTTCAGTTTAACCAAATATATGATAGGCGGCCTTATTGATTTGTCACACACACTTATCCCTGTCACCTCTATTTCATCATTCCCACCCTCCTCCAATCTGCCCACAGAATGACACGGCCGCTTTTGAGGGATACACCTCGCCTTTGACTTCACTCTATCCAACAGTATCTGATATGATTTATGATGTGCTCTGTGTTGTGCTAGAAGCTGCATCCTTTATCATAAAGAGCCCTGCACATCATACAGAGCCCTGCACATCATACAGAGCCCTGCATATCATACAGAGCCCTGTATATCATACAGAGTCCTGTATATCATACAGAGTCCTGTATATCATACAGAGTCCTGTATATCATACAGAGCCCTGCATATCATACAGAGCCCTGCACATCATACAGAGCCCTGCATATCATACAGAGCCCTGCACATCATACAGAGTCCTGTATATCATACAGAGCCCTGCATATCATACAGAGCCCTGCACATCATACAGAGCCCTGCACATCATACAGAGTCCTGTATATCATACAGAGCCCTGCATATCATAAAGAGCCCTGCACATCATACAGAGCCCTGCACATCATACAGAGTCCTGTATATGATTCATACAGAGCCCTGCATATCATACAGAGCCCTGCACATCATAGAGTCCTGTATATGATTCATACAGAGTCCTGCATATCATACAGAGCCCTGCATATCATAAAGAGCCCTGCACATCATACAGAGCCCTGCATATCATACAGAGCCCTGCATATCATACAGAGCCCTGCACATCATACAGAGCCCTGCACATCATACAGAGCCCTGCACATCATACAGAGCCCTGCATATCATACAGAGCCCTGCATATCATACAGAGCCCTGCATATCATACAGAGCCCTGCATATCATACAGAGCCCTGCATATGATACAGAGCCCTGCATATCATACAGAGCCCTGCATATCATACAGAGCCCTGCATATCATACAGAGCCCTGCATATCATACAGAGCCCTGCATATCATAAAGAGCCCTGCACATCATACAGAGCCCTGCATATCATACAGAGCCCTGTATATCATACAGAGCCCTGCACATCATACAGAGCCCTGCATATCATACAGAGCCCTGCACATCATACAGAGCCCTGCACATCATACAGAGCCCTGTATATCATACAGAGCCCTGCATATCATACAGAGCCCTGTATATCATACAGAGCCCTGCACATCATACAGAGCCCTGCATATCATACAGAGCCCTGCACATCATACAGAGCCCTGCACATCATACAGAGCCCTGCATATCATACAGAGCCCTGCATATCATACAGAGCCCTGCATATCATACAGAGCCCTGCATATCATACAGAGCCCTGCATATCATACAGAGTCCTGCACATCATACAGAGCCCTGCATATCATACAGAGCCCTGCATATCATACAGAGCCCTGCACATCATACAGAGCCCTGCATATCATACAGAGCCCTGCATATCATACAGAGCCCTGCATATCATACAGAGCCCTGCACATCATACAGAGTCCTGCACATCATACAGAGCCCTGCATATCATACAGAGCCCTGCATATCATACAGAGCCCTGCATATCATAGAGAGCCCTGCACATCATACAGAGCCCTGCACATCATACAGAGTCCTGTATATCATACAGAGCCCTGCATATCATACAGAGCCCTGCACATCATACAGAGCCCTGCACATCATACAGAGTCCTGTATATCATACAGAGCCCTGCATATCATACAGAGCCCTGCACATCATACAGAGCCCTGCATATCATACAGAGCCCTGCACATCATACAGAGCCCTGCACATCATACAGAGTCCTGTATATCATACAGAGCCCTGCATATCATAAAGAGCCCTGCATATCATACAGAGCCCTGTATATCATACAGAGCCCTGCACATCATACAGAGCCCTGCATATCATACAGAGCCCTGCATATCATACAGAGCCCTGTATATCATACAGAGCCCTGCATATCATACAGAGTCCTGCATATCATACAGAGCCCTGTATATCATACAGAGCCCTGCATATCATACAGAGCCCTGCATATCATACAGAGCCCTGCATATCATACAGAGCCCTGCATATCATACAGAGCCCTGCATATCATACAGAGCCCTGTATATCATACAGAGCCCTGCATATCATACAGAGTCCTGCATATCATACAGAGCCCTGCATATCATACAGAGCCCTGCATATCATACAGAGCCCTGCATATCATACAGAGCCCTGTATATCATACAGAGCCCTGCACATCATACAGAGCCCTGCATATCATACAGAGCCCTGCATATCATACAGAGCCCTGCATATCATACAGAGCCCTGCATATCATACAGAGTCCTGCACATCATACAGAGCCCTGCATATCATACAGAGCCCTGCACATCATACAGAGCCCTGCATATCATACAGAGCCCTGCATATCATACAGAGCCCTGCATATCATACAGAGCCCTGCATATCATACAAAGCCCTGCACATCATACAGAGCCCTGCATATCATACAGAGCCCTGCATATCATACAGAGCCCTGCACATCATACAGAGCCCTGCACATCATACAGAGCCCTGCATATCATACAGAGCCCTGCATATCAATACAGAGCCCTGCATATCATACAGAGCCCTGCATATCATACAGAGCCCTGTATATCATACAGAGCCCTGCATATCATACAGAGCCCTGCATATCATACAGAGCCCTGCATATCATACAGAGTCCTGCATATCATACAGAGCCCTGCATATCATACAGAGCCCTGCATATCATACAGAGTCCTGTATATCATACAGAGTCCTGTATATGCATGCTTATAGGACTGGACATTCTACCTGCACTGCTTTGACACAAATGACAGATAACTGGTTGGAGTCAATTGATAGCTCAATGCTTGTAGGCACAGTGTTACTTGATTTTAGCGCGGCTTTTGATGTGATTGATCATGACATTTTAATTTCCAAACTTACTAGTTACGGTTTTAAGTCCTCTGCTATCCTATGGTTTAAAAGCTATCTCTCTGCTAGGTCACAGAGAGTATATTTTAACGGAGCCTTATCAAATAGTAGGGCCCTGTACTGTGGAGTTCCACAAGGAAGCTGCTTAGGACCACTTCTATTCTCAATTTTTACAAATGATATGCCGTATGCAATAAGTAAGGCCAACTTAACAATGTATGCTGATGATTCAACCCTGTATTATGCAGCCCCCACATGTTCGGAGCTCAATCAAGTTCTGTCTAGTGAGCTTAGCATAATATATGAGTGGATAAAAAATAACAAACTTATTCTTAATATTTCAAAAACAATTTGTATAATTTTTGGATCTAATTATAGGTTATCCGTGAATCCTAAAATACATTTACAAATAGAAGGTCAAACAATACAACAAGTAAGAACTGTGAAGCTTCTAGGGCTCTGGCTTGACTGCAAATTGTCATGGTCGGAACATATTGACAGGGTGGTTTCCAAAATGGGAAGGGCTGTGGCAATAACAAGAAAGTGTTTACCATTTTTAACCTCAAAGCTCTTTAATCAGGTTGTGTGCTCACTGGTTTTATGTCATTTGGATTACTGCTCAGTAGTATGGTCATCTGTGTCTAATGTTCTGCTTCACAAATTACAAGTTGCACAAAATAAGGCTGCCAGACTGGTTCTGGGTTGTTCGTATAGAACAAGTGTGAAAGAAATGCATGAACGTCTTACTTGCCCATGTGTAAAAGAAAGACTTTCTGCTAGTTTACTTATTTTTTTTCATAGAGTCATTAACACCCAGACTCCTACATTTTTTTATAGTAACATAACTTGCTGCACAGATATTCACACATATTCCACTCGGGGGGCGAGTGATGGACAGATAAGCTTACCTCGACCACAGTCCAATTCCATGAAGAGAGCTGCATTTTATAGGTCTATTGTACTTTGGAATAGTCTTCCAAATGAGATTCGCAACACCAGAGAAAAAGCCTGTTTTAAAAGGAAACTTCGGCTTCATATACTTAACACTCAACACTCAACTTAACACTCTTACATAACAGCTTGATAGTGCTTTTTTAATCTGTTGTATTCTTATTGTTGATTTTTTTTTAATGCAATACTAGAGTTTTGTAAAAATGATTTTTTTTCCAAATTTTTATTAGTTCTTTGTAATACACTGATAACGTTTTATTATTGTATTACATGTATTTTAATGTCTTGGACCCCAGGAAGACTAGCTGACGTTACGGCGTCAGCTAATGGGGATCCGTTTAAATAAACAAATAAACAAATAAACAAATAAACAAATAAACAAATATCATACAGAGCCCTGCATATCATACAGAGCCCTGCACATCATACAGAGCCCTGCATATCATACAGAGCCCTGGACATCATACAGAGCCCTGCATATCATACAGAGCCATGCACATCATACAGAGCCCTGCACATCATACATATACATATACACATATACATACTGTATTTATGAGCTTTTTTTATTTGCCGCATGTGTCTGTGAAAGAGTTAAGATAGAGTGAGTGAGTGTGTGTGACGTGTGTTGTGTGTGTGTGTGTGTGTGTGTGTGTGTGTGTGTCAGAATTCCCCTTGCATTACATTCCCTTACGAGCGTGTGTGGGTGTTTTGGAACTGTATATTGTCAGTGTGTTTGTTAGTGCATCAGGTCTTTTCCATTTACAACACAAGGAGCTGAGATCCCAATGGATATATCTCGATAATGTCTCTCCATATTTCACTGTGTGTGTGTGTGTGTGTGTGTGTGTGTGTGTGTGTGTGTGCGTGTGCGCATGTATATACATGTGTGTGTGCGCGCACCATTGCTTTGCTGAAGTGCTGATGGAATGGAGTCCTTAGCGATTTGTTTATCTCCGTCTCACACATGCACACCACTGCTCTGGCCTCCCCTGACACACACACACACTCACTCACACACACACACACACACACACACGCACAAACACTCCACTGACACACTAACTACTTTTTCTGGCACCATCGATTACTGTCAGCCAATGACTGAACTTCCTCCCATCTGCATCATCAGGCATCAGGAAGTGATGATGAATGAATACAGCTCTCTCTCTCTCTGATATACCGCAGGTTACCCAATTCAAGACATTTTACTGTAAGACTTTTTCAATAACTCTTTTCTGCCAAAAGGTTGTGGGAGTCAAAACATGAACATTTTTCGCCATAGTCCGGAAGTAACTACGTTTGTTCCAAGTTGCTTCTGAGAAGTAGATTTGCAGTCATAAAAGTGGCTAAATCTACTGTCAAAGATTTGAAGTTGGGTCATGTGGGGAGCCCTTAGATTTGTGACATTTTGGGTTCCAGCTAATAGTTTCAAGGAACCTGTTCCCACCAGAAACCTCATACTGTACAGTATATGTGTAACTCTGGCAGTTGACAATGGCCGCACAGCCTGGAGTTCCATGACTTTGTGACCGAGCCAAACCGCTGGAAATGCATGAGAACAAGAGAAATCCATGAAAAGTCAACCACACTTTCCTTGTGTGGATTTGACTCTATTGGTGGGATGCACTGTTGGTGTCAAAGATAATTGATATTCAAGACACACAGTACAATTAGTGTACAAACTGAGCCCAGAGAAGTATTATGTCTGTGGGTGGTAAACTTGTAGAAATGTTGCAAGCAGAAGATTGAATACTCATGATTACTGACACTGGTGAAAGTGGGCCGGAACCGTCCGGTGCGCAGTTCCGGTAAGACTTTCGGTGCCTGAACGCCGTTGGGGGAAGACATCCAGCTGCCTGTCAATCAAAATCCGATTGTTGCAGAGTGCAGTCGATCCATAATTTCCAACAAGGAAATGCATGGCTGACGTTATGTCATTACTAATAAACAACAGTCTCTCTCATAAATTGCTTCTAAATTGTTGTTAGAACTGTTTTAGACCTGGCTGTCAGTGGTTTTTATCCGTGCTGTGTGTGTAGGCTGATTTGCGCTTCCAGCATGTAGCTCCTGAATGCCGCTGCTGCTGCCTGCACTGGGCTGTGTCAAGTCTAGTCTCGCTTGCGGCTTGCCTCCGCTCTGCAAACAAAAACAGTTCCACCAGGATTGCGCGAGTGTAGTTCCCACTGGTGAAAGTGGGCTGGAACCGTCCGGCCCACATAAATTCTGTGCCTGAACGGCGTTCCTGGAAGACACTTGTCAATCTGTTGTCAATCAAAATCCGATTGCGCTGCTGCTCGGCTGTCTGTCCATACTGCGTTATTTCGAAACCCACATAGGTTAAGCCAAAACCACGCCCTGTGCCCGCCTACGCAGCAGTCAAGCGCCGGGATTGGCCAGGAGCAAGTCTTTTGTCCTCTTTTGACAGCTCGAATCTCCCACACCACAACCACTGCACAGCACGCAGCCCAGCGATTTCATGAACCAACTGAATTGCTCTTGAGAGCGGACATTGAAATGAATGATGGTCACATACCTTCCTTAGTGTATTAACGCTATTGAAAACGTAATACAAGCTTTTAACACATTTCCCACACCACAAACACTGCGCCCAGCCCAGCGATTTTACTAGGCCTAACCAAATTGCTCTTGCGTGGACATTGAAAATAAATTACTGTAATATATTAACGCTAATGAAAACGTAGCACAAGCTTTTAACACACAAATGATTTTTAAACATATTTATTTCAAAACATCATTGTAAAATTCAGGGCTTTAGCCAAAGCTTCAATAACAGAGCTCAGCTGACAGTTGAACTTGCAAATGAAAAATATAAAAAAATATAAAATTAAAAATACAATAGGCTACAGCACATAGGCCTAGCTTCTTCTTTTTTTGGCACAGCTATTCATTCCCCCCAGTCCAGCAGTTTGTTCCAGGCCAGTGAAGTCCCAACAATCTACAAAAACATGCAATAATATAAAATCATAGATACAAAGTTGAATCATACACAATCAATAAAGCCAAAAGTAAATGGTTAGCCTTCCCAATGGCATCTGTTATTCTGGCCTCATAATAAGCACTGAGGCGGTGGTCAGAAAGTCAAATAACCGCAACAACACCAACAACTACAGCAAGGCTGCAATGAGGATATTATTATTGAAAGACAAAATCCTACATCGCACCAAAGCATACAATGTAGCCTACCGCGGTTATTCATAATAGTTCACACAGGAGAGAAACAATTTAATTGTTCAATGTGTGGTAAATGTTTTGGTCAAAAAGGAGAGTTGAAATCACACATGATAGTCCACATAGGATAGTCTGTTGTTGTAATGTTTAAACAGGCCTAAATAATTCACTATAGCCTACATATTGTCAAGTGTTTCTAATTTCTACACCATAGGCTACAGGCATTCAAAAAATTGATGTGTGTGTTCAGGGATGCATGAAGCTGGGGGCGGGAGGAGGACAATATGAAACGATGAAGGTTGGGGTAGTATAGTTCCTGTAAGAAATTCAAACCACTTTCACCCCTGATTACTGATGCAAAAATGTTCCCCATTTTGGACCAAAAGCAGATGATGCTCACTACTTCAGGTGTGTTACTGTGTTGTTGGCATAAATCCACACCCTGCTGTCTTTGATCAAGACAATGAACCTGCACCAGCTTCAAGGGTGCCGCTCTGTAGCCGTGACCTCTGACCTCCCTGGAGGGGGCGAGTGAAAATATAATGTACCAATGGGGATCAATAAAGTAACACAGTATTATGAGGAGGTCCTGATGGTACGCTCGGCTGAGGCACAGACTGGGTGCATGCAATGTTGTAGGTTTACCAGTTTATGAGTGTGTGTGTAGATACAGATACAACGTATGTGGGTAAGCACAAAAGCACGTGCACATACAGCACGCACGCACTCAGGGGTCTAGCCGCCACGTGGGGGTCCCAAAAGAGTTGTCATGTAATATTAAAACTGTGTGTAGCCGGCTAACATGAGTGCTTCCTGAGGCTGTTTCATTCTGGCTCTCCCGTATAGGCTACCAAACGTGACTCTGGAATGAAATGCAGTCGTCAATTTAGCGGAGGTAAATTGACAGCCTACGTCGGGCGAATCAATCAATGGATCAATCGCTCGCACTTGTTGCCGACACTCGTATGATGCAGTATATATGAGAAGATAATAGTTATCATGTGTGTTTTGGTGCGCAGCTGGCTAACACGAGTGCTTTGTGAGACTGTTTCATTCTGGCTCTCCCGTATAGGCTACCAAACATGACTCTGGAATGGAATGCAGTCGGCAATTTAGCGGAGGTGAAAAGCGTCTTTTAACCTCTGCTAAATTGACAGCCTACATCTGGCGAATCAATCAATGAATCAATCGCTCGCGCTTGTTGCCGAGCTCGTATGATGAGGAGATGAATCAAAATGCTTACCACCAATAAAGCCGAAGCGGAGCCGAGAACGAGTGCAGGAGAGCTAACGCAGGTGCCAGGTGTGGAGTGGGAGAGAAAGGTGCGTAGCCCAAGTTGTGCGCTGTCTGCACTGACACTGTCGCAGTTATTACTTTTAGCTGCGTTGTTTTTTTTTACAACAATTTAAGCTCAAGATTGACTTGACATGTATTGATAAGATTGACTTGACATGTATTGATTAATCAATCATCAATCAAATAACGTAATACCTTATCTACTTGAAATGTACTGAAAAAAATTGATAAATATGGATATATATGTGACACAAAAATGTGTTTTTTTTTTGGCCGTTAAGAAATATGCTTGGCGGGTAGATTTTTTCCATCTACCCGCCACTGGCCGGTGGGTCAAAAAGTTAATTTCGGGCCCTGCACACACACACACACACACACACACACACACACACACACACACACACACACACAGACACAGACACAGACACAGACACAGACACAGACACAGACACACACACACACACACACACACACACACACACACACACACACAGGAACAAAAACAGAAGCACAGAAAATAACTCAATGTCTCTCCCCCATACAGTATCCCTCTCCATCTCTCTTCTATCTCCCTCTCTTGCACACACACACACACACACACACACACACACACACACACACACACACATGCGTGCATGCACGTGCACTCACACGCGCACACACACACACACACACACACACACACACACACACACACACACACACACACACACTTGCCTGTTGGCAGATAGAGGGCAGAAGGAAGGTGAAACCTGATTTAGACGAGAGAGAGAGAAATACGAGGGCGTCAGCAACATAATATCACACTGTCCAGGAAATGGAGAGGGAAGGAGGAGGAAGAGGGAGAGGGAAGGAGCGAGGGATGAAGGGAGGGAGAGGTGGAGTGCAGAATGAAGGAAGAAAAGGAGGGATTGTAGGTACATGTAGGAGTAGGGGGGAGGGAGAGAGGGATGAGTAGAGGAGAGCAAAATAGAATCAGAACAGAGCCAAGGTATCTGCAGGTGTCAGAAAGCCACATTCAAGATTTAAGACCAAAAACCCCCAAAATTAGGCAAAGCGCCCCGTTGTGACGTGTTTTACGTCCCAACGTGTCACAAGCCAGCTGTGGAAGTTCTGCTGGAGAGGCAGAATCTGCTCTGAGGGCGCTTGTTATTTATTTTTATTTTTTAAGTATGCACACATCCACAGATAATGCATTGAGAGCCTTAAAGAGCATAGGGCAGGTTAGAGACCCCAGTGAGTCAATATGTAAGATAATTATGTAGGAACTGGATTTTCACATTAAGAGACTTACATATACACTACAGTGACTTCTGGGGTCGTTTTACTTTTTGTGCTTTTATTTTGAAATCTTGGACCCCAAAGCTGTGACGTAGGCAGCGGGAGTCCTGGGAAGTCTCTGGCTCTGGCTGGACGCTGGTCATCAGCCATTAGCACCCGCACCCCCCCGAGCGCTCGGCTCCCCCCCCTCACACACACACACACACACTGTTTAATCAGTGCCCCGGCCAGTGGCGCAAGGCTGTCTGGAAGTTATGCTGACATGGTTGGTTCAGTAGTGGGGCAGCACGTCATCAGCTCATTGGAAACATGACAATCTGTATGGTAAGTCATCAATGTTACATTTGGTCACTTCCATATAGTGCATTACAACAATTTTCATTGAGGAAAAATTTTCAGTAACACTGTGACAGTGAGTCTACTTGCTAAGCTATCTAGCGTTAGCTAGTTAGCCCACTAACGTTAGCGCTAGCTAGCCTTGGTTTTTGAGACTGTTATTTTCATGTATTATCAGATCTTGGGAGATAGTTACCCTGCTAGCCGGGCGCTTCTCGCTCATATTGAGCTCAGTATCAGGAGATAGTTACTATGCGCTAATTCAGTCAGGAGATGCTCCTATTGGCAGCGCAGACCATTGACCAGAAACAAACCATGATAATCTATTGAGTTGCTGATCAAATGTGAACAATCACTAGCCATTTGGCCAGTGGGCAAAAAAGTACACATTTTGCACCCTGCCTGTCACCTCTGTTCTCTCCTCTCTGTCTAGTGTGGATATTAACCAGCATCCAATCAGCCAACATCAACAGTGGTCAACATCTACATATGCCAACCAGCCAGGCTCGCTGTCAACCAATTCGTCTGAAACACCCATGTGCATCTCCAGTGGGAAACAATTCAGAATTCTACCTTCAGTGACATTTTGCATAGCCACCTCTATTGCAAACTCAATCTTAGCTTCAACACCAAATAATTTAAACACTGAGTCTACACTCTACTACACACTGCAACAGGTTTAGCACAATAGCATGTAAGGTTCTTGAAATTAACAGAGAATCTTGTCCTCTGCATTTGTATTATTGTTTGCAGTTTATTAGAATATGAATGTACTGATTATTTATGGAGGATATTTGTATAGAAACCTGCTAGTTGTAGGGTTCCTTCCTACACATTTTGAATTAAAAATGTTTTTTTCCAGACTTATTTGTTTTGAAGATTTTGACTGGTGTTCAATATGATTTAGGCAGACATCTTGCCCCTGCTAACTAATACCACTGTATAGATGAAGAAGATTGTTCTTCACAGCCATCAGAATATGTGAAATGATTAGCAGGGTTCCATATTATACATGTATAATAGTAGGGTATTTAATATAATGCATGCTGACTGTGGCTGGGTCATCAGAGCAGCCTTCTAACTGAACATTATTCTACATCAACACAAACTGGAGTCTCAGGTCTCCACAACATCAAAGCTAGAATTATGTGTATCAAACTTGAACCACAACATTTTACATACTTTTGCAAAAAAAAAAAAAAAAATCCCAAGCTATTCAAGACCTGAAAATGATCAAATTCATTCTCAATACTTTTCCAGACCGGTGGAAAAATATGGTTTTCCCCCATATTTTTTTCCACATGTTTTGGGGAAAAAATATATCCTGCATTAACTTTTCAAATGGACCTAGGAACAAGGTTAAGTATACATTTAGTAAAGGAATTACCCTGCTCCATGCTCTTTAATGACTTGCAGCTGACAGGGGCGGAGTTTCTGCAGGCAGCAGCAGGAGCATTTTTCTCCGTGAGGTAAACAGAGAGAGAAGGTAAAACACTGCCCATGTGCTTATATTACCGAGATGATATATGATACAAAGTGGGTTGATTACCGGTAAAGCCATCCTTTAAGACATTTTCTTGCTTTTTAAGGCCTTCATTTAGATTCAGAGACCTTTCAGTCATTTTAAGGGTGTGTTCAAGATACCGTGAGAATGTCACGGTGCCTTACCTGTCACCGGGTGCTGCAGGCACAGGAGGAGAAGAGGTTCCGGCTGCCCTCGGTTTGTTGACCTTGGCGTAGAGCCCATCCAGTGCGTCGCTGTCGGGCGTCGCCCCGGGGTCGTTAGTGTGGTTTCCGTGGCCCGGGAAGGCAGGAGGGCGCTGGGGGGATGGTGTGCGGGCGTGGCTAAGGTGAAGCATGCTGTACGGAGGTGACTGAGTGGGCGGGTGTGGGCTAGGGCCTGCGTCTCGGTCCCTGAAGGTGTGTATGCGGGCGTAGTTGGGGTCCGCGTCGTCGTCCTCCACGTCGGGGTACGAGGAGCTGCCGCCCCCGCCTCGGTGGTCTCTGGACTGCTGCTCCCGCAGCTCAGTGTGCTTTGCCTCGATCCTGACAAGACACAGTGGAGAGACATTTATCACTAGGGGTGTCCCCCCCCAGAAAATATATTTTTTATTATGTAAGAGTGTAAGAGTATTTACATTTTTTGTATTACTTTAATTTATTTTTCTTGAAGTCACTACTTGATAAAACTTGTTTAAATATAAAAACTAGATAATCTTATAGTTTATTCTGCTTTCATGCCATAATTTGCAACAACACCTTTGTTAGCACACAGCAGAATTAAATAGAACCTGAAATCCCCATATGTACTGTACTGAATCCAGAATCAATTTTGAATCGATAATCGATCTGAATCAAATCGTGACCCTAGGAATCAAAATCAAATCATGAGATACCCAAAGATTCAAACTAATATTTATCACACAAACATGATTTTAATACACGGAAATACAGAGTTTACAAAGCAAGTGTGAAAGAAGATAGAACAGAGCATGGGCATGGAGTAGAGAGGATAGTGGGACAGGAGAGAGTGTGAAGAACGGTAATAATCAAAGAAAAGAATGACAGATACATTCAATAGACTGGTTTCAGCAGTGTGTTCAGAATGACACAATCAACCACGAGCCACTGAGAAATGAAAACATCCTCAATCAACCTAGTGTGTGTATGTGTGTGTATGTGGGTTTGTGTGTGTGTGTGGGCGGGGGGGCACAAGCAATCCAGATGAGCTCAGAGTGTGCACAGTGCCTGATGGAGTTTGTATGGCAGCAGATAAGATGGCAGCAGAAAAGTCTCACCTGGAGTGCGTCCCAAATTTATGAATTCAAAAATGTGTTGGATGTTTGAGCTTCTCTGTGCAGAATGATTCACATTCATCTGCTGAAAGCTGAAAGTTTCTCTGAGCTCATTGAAAAGACCATTTTCAACAAGGATGATTTGTGACATCACAAATACTGGAGCCAATCCTTGCCAAGTATTAAACAGTCAAAGCCCTTGTTTGTATGCTGTGATTGGCTAATTATGTTCTAGAACTTCTAGATAACCCTGATTGGTTGCTTTGGAATTTTTAATGAGGCAGAAGGAGGGGAAGTCATCCTCTCCAGCTCCTCCTCCCTCACCTCTCCCTCTCCTCCTTCATCCTCTCCAGCTCCTCCTCGCTCACCTCTCCCTCTCCTCCTTCATCCTCTCCAGCACCTCCTCGCTCACCTCTCCCTCTCCTCCTTCATCCTCTCCAGCTCCTCCTCGCTCACCTCTCCCTCTCCTCCTTCATCCTCTCCAGCTCCTCCTCGCTCACCTCTCCCTCTCCTCCTTCATCCTCTCCAGCACCTCCTCGCTCACCTCTCCCTCTCCTCCTTCATCCTCTCCAGCTCCTCCTCGCTCACCTCTCCCTCTCCTCCTTCATCCTCTCCAGCTCCTCCTCGCTCACCTCTCCCTCTCCTCCTTCATCCTCTCCAGCTCCTCCTCGCTCACCTCTCCCTCTCCTCCTTCATCCTCTCCAGCTCCTCCTCGCTCACCTCTCCCTCTCCTCCTTCATCCTCTCCAGCTCCTCCTCGCTCACCTCTCCCTCTCCTCCTTCATCCTCTCCAGCACCTCCTCGCTCACCTCTCCCTCTCCTCCTTCATCCTCTCCAGCTCCTCCTCGCTCACCTCTCCCTCTCCTCCTTCATCCTCTCCAGCTCCTCCTCGCTCACCTCTCCCTCTCCTCCTTCATCCTCTCCAGCACCTCCTCGCTCACCTCTCCCTCTCCTCCTTCATCCTCTCCAGCTCCTCCTCGCTCACCTCTCCCTCTCCTCCTTCATCCTCTCCAGCTCCTCCTCGCTCACCTCTCCCTCTCCTCCTTCATCCTCTCCAGCTCCTCCTCGCTCACCTCTCCCTCTCCTCCTTCATCCTCTCCAGCTCCTCCTCGCTCACCTCTCCCTCTCCTCCTTCATCCTCTCCAGCTCCTCCTCGCTCACCTCTCCCTCTCCTCCTTCATCTTCTCCAGCTCCTCCTCGCTCACCTCTCCCTCTCCTCCTTCATCCTCTCCAGCTCCTCCTCGCTCACCTCTCCCTCTCCTCCTTCATCCTCTCCAGCTCCTCCTCGCTCAGGATCTCAGACTTCTGCCTCTGTAGAGCCGCCTTTGCCTCCTTCTTCTCCTCTCTCTTCTTACCAAACCTGCAGGAAGACAGAGAGAGAGTAGAGACAGACAAAGAACAAAGCAAGAACAATTTGTAAATGTAACTGTGCATAATGATGGCAAGCAACAGCAATGAGCATTACACGACATTCACTGGTAATCGACAATGTAGCAGATGATGCACAAACACCACATTAACACCGTTCTCACAACACACACATGCAGGCTGAGATGAGCACACACACACACACACACACGCACACGCACACGCACACGCACACACACACACACACACGCACAGTATATAGAGCTCAGAAGTGACCACCCACTTTTTCGCAGCTCCTGTTCCATGAGATAATTCACCATTCATTTTCTCCATAAATGCTTTGAAGAATCCTTATCCACCTTATTTTTGAATGCCCCACTGTAAAAAATAATTGTGCGTACAAGGTCCGGTTTAACGTGACTCATTGTTGCAGCTTGCCATTTCCTAATGTATTCTACTTGATTTGAAAAGATGGCCACCTACACTCAGTCTCTTGTACCCTGGCTGAATTGAACATAACTTGAATAAAAAATCAATAAGTATGTAACATACAAAATAAAACAACCCGTAATATCTTAATTTTATGTAGAATGCAGAGGACATGTAACTGTTTAGTTAAACTTGCATTCCAGGAATATTGTGCTCTTAAGATGACGTTAGTGGCTCGAGTCTGTTTCGTCCTGAAACCCACATAGGTTGCGCCAGGCGTAACCTATGTGCGATTCGAAATAATGCATCCGAGATAGAAAACGTTATGAATATAGCCACGTTATAAACAACAAACTAACGCTGGTGATCCGTATGGAAACAGTGTTACTCGAAATGGTTAATATTAGCCACAGCAGGCGATTACCCATGAATGCACTGCGCTCTTAAAGGGATATTTATCGACGAGATTTTTGCCAAGCTGGACCTGATTAGTGATTTGCTCCGTTCGCCCAGACGGGTGTCAAGCTGTCAGCAACAAGGCTGGGAGGATCACACCGGAAGAAGCACCCATCAGCAGATCAGGCAAAAATGGCCGCCAAAAATAAGGTGGATACAGTAAGGAGCTTTAAATCTGGAACCAAGCCAACTAGCCACCTAAAAAGCATGAAAAATATATATTTTAGATCCCGCCCTTCGTTTTTATTTTTTGTTTTTGCTCCAAGTGAAATGTTTTATGGTCACTCACGATTCAGTAGGTGGCTGGCTGGTTGGCTTGCAGGCTATGGAGAAAATGAATGGGGAATTCTCTTGGAACCAGAGCTGAGAAAAAGTTGAGCTGTATACCTACTTACTACCTACCTACTTTCAAAACAGGCTGTGTGTGTACGTGTACGTGTACGTGTGTGTGTGTGTGTGTGTGTGTGTGTGTGTGTGTGTGTGTGTACGTGTGTGTGTGTGTGTGTGTGTGTGTTGCTGTGTGTATGGTGAATCACCAATGAAGAGCATCTTGGCTCACTAAATCAATGTCAGGTGAAAGGCCAACTGTGCCCTCAGCCATATACAACCAACATCACACACACACACACACACACACACACACACACACACGCGCGCACGCACGCACGCACACGCACACACACAACCGTGTGGCCAAGCCGGAAGTGAGCATTGCGCTTAGATCGTTGTGTTCAGCGAGACAAATTAAAACCACTTTTATGATTTTTGATAAGTTTTTTTATTTTTCTTCTGGCGAGCACAATTTCTGGCGCTTCAAAAATCCTGAAAATTGTGTGCTGCACACAAAGATTAAGGCTCAATCCCCCCCTTTTTTTTTACCCCTACCCCTTGTTTTCGAGTGCCCCTCGCTTTGCCCCTTGTCCTTCAAAATGGAGCCACAAGGGGTAGGGGTTGAAAACAATCACCTAGGAAATTGGACACCACTCATTACGTCATAATTTTGCCAAACTGGGATAATAAAGCTATTTCTGGTTTAAACCGATTGAATCAAGTCTACAGATTCTCATAGATATACTATTTTGTCATCATATTGCATATTTCCACAAATTAAATAATTAAATTACTGCTAACTTATTAATATTTAAATTCAGGAGACAACTGTTGTAGGCTACAAAAAGTTTTATTAAACAATACTATTTTATTTGATTAGTGTCCTGGTTTACTCAGGAGTCAGTGGTAAACATGATTATAACATTAAAGTGGGCTACTATTCACCTTATGTTCAGACGTGGGGGTGGGCCAAATTCTTCCGGGTCGTGTTAACACTTCCGGCGGTCACGGCGCGAAAGACAAATGAACGTCAGAAGAAGAGAGTTGTTTTTGTAGTGGACAGTGCAGGGGGTAAAACAGCCTACTACTTTGAGCTCAGTACAGTCAGCAAGCAAGCGGAGTACAGTATATCCACTGTTAGCCAGGTCAGATAATGTTATCGTCGACAATGACGAGCACTTTCTTGTAAAAAATACCTGGACTCCAACAAAGAAAGCTTCAGATGGTTTTCTCTCCTCGGACGCAGCGCGAGCCATTTATGTCTATAAGACCCGCAAACGTTAACGTAATTCCCTGGAATGCGAGAATTAACGAGCCAGTTACATGGCATTGCATTCTTAGACATTGCCGTTTGCTTTTATTTGGTATGTTACATACAATTGGCTAAATTATTAGTTAATTCAGAGTTAGATTATATTGGAGCAGCCAGCCATTTTCCCCCCTTGTTTTTGCCAGAAGTCGTCACACGACCACACAACCGGGTCAAATGGGCGTGGCTACATAAGGATACAGGATACAGTCAAATGTACATTAATATTGTACGTTATTCTGGTTTCAGACATGTGAAATGCCAACATTTTATTCTGGCGATTCTGTGTTTGTACCGTCTATGTTCAAATGTCACAAAATACCTAACCAAAACTTCCCTCAACTTCCAGACGAGAGAACCCAGCACGATGCTCACTTCCAGGTTGGCCTACAAAAAGATCCCTGTGGCATGGACAGTCTCACACACACAATCACAGTGTGTTTGATACACGTTGACGCCACCATGTTTCTCTTCTGAGCTAATGAGAACATGCAGCCGTAACGGGACGAGTCTCGGCCTAAATTAAAAGATGGTGAATGAGGGCCCGCTTTAAGTGGCCGGCTGGCCGCATATCAATACGCAACCCACACCAGTCAATACTGTGTGTGTGTGTGTGTGTGTGTGTGTGTGTGTGTGTTTGTGTGTTTGTGTGTGTGCGTGCATCAAGAGCGCACTCAGCACTACTAGAGTGGACACTGCACGAGTCATTACCTGGGAAACACAACACACACACACACACACACACACACACACACACACACAGTTCAACTGAATGGACATCATGAAATTGAGTGTAAATGAATGATGATGGGTTCAGAATATGCGGCACACTGACAT
>NC_139627.1:28298951-28343951 GCF_964638095.1 Poromitra crassiceps | reverse complement strand
ACATTCTGTCACTCTCAAATCATATCTGGTCCTACTGAAGATGTCATAGACATTGTGACATTATTGTGACATCAACAGTGATGTCATACTATGTCATCAGTGATGTCACTTTACCAATTGTGATCAATGTCATCAGTGATTCATGGCAGACACGGATGGCTGATGTCTGCACCACTTCTCATCTGAGTGTGCTTTTTTATACAAGAGTCAGGCAGAGGGAAACATTGATTTATAATGTTTTGTTTTTAATCTTTTTTGATCTCACAAAAACAGAGGAGATAAGTAGAGACACCTTGAAAACTCATCTAACTCTCAACACACACCTCTCTCTCCCTCAATTCAATTCAAATTGCCAAAGGAAGCATTTAACTTTAGACATTGAAAAGCTAAACATTAGAGAACTTACTCTATAAAATAAACTATCTTCTCACGCACGCGCACACACACACACACACACACACAGACACACACACACACACACACACACACACACACACACACACACACACACACACACACACACACACACACACAAAACAGACAACCAGTGGTGGAAATGGGATGGGGGGGATGGGGGCCTAGGAATGGAGTTCCCTGAGTAAAGGTTGAGAGGGAACGGCAAGAACGAGAGGGGGAACGACATTCTTCCTCAGGTTCCCCTTAAAGAATGTCTTGCATTGCTGTGGAGAGCAGAGCAGTGGAGAGGGGCAGCATGAAAGGAGCAGAGAATAGTAGGAATAAGCAACGTCAGCAATGTGTCATCAAGTCTGTCATGAATAAAATCAAGGGGAAATAATCAGTAGAGCTCGGCAATCTTATTTAAGTAACATTTCTAAGAGATTTGTATGTAGCTGTAATGGTATATAATGAGTAAAATAAAATAAAAAGCAGTAAAGCATTCAGAAAAGAATATCCTATCCGGGGGGCGGGGTGCATCGCATCCGGGAACCACCATCCTGCATACGGTAAGTAGGGTTCCCAGAGTAAAACTTGGCCATTTCCACCACTGCAGACAACAGAGAGACAAGGGAGAGAGATGCAAGCTATAAGATTAATAACATAGTCAGTCACTTGGAGGGGGGATTATGATGTACTGAGTTAGAAAAGTTGAATGGAAAGAGTAAAACTTGATAAAGGGATGGAGGTAGGATTAGGATTATAAAAGAGATAGCTGCGGTCCTTGATTATGATTGGCTCAGCGCCTTCAAAGCCGTTGTAAAATAGTCTTTGAACACACACCTGTGACCGCATTACAGTGTTACTGCACCAAACAGCGTGTGTGTTACTGCCTCTGTATGTTGCTTGGCAACCATTCTGCTAAATGTCACGGTGAAGGGCTACATTGCTTGGCGGATGAGTGATTATTTGTTATCAATATTGCATTATTATGCACCTTGTGTGTATGTGCACGCGTGTGTGGTCCTGGAGACACCTGTTGTAGTAGGGAACTACAGTACCACAAAAAGGCGCTTTGAGTACTTTGCAGGGTGTTTATGTCGTCTGTGGGGGTTTTGGGCACAGTGTGAACATGGCTTAGCTGTTGTAAAATCCCTGTGAATCACAGCCTCTTGGGGCTTATTGCTGTATTATAATTGCCTTGTTTTTTTCTTCAAAGTCAATAAAATAAATATTCCATGAATTCCAATCGAAAAACATTTGTGTAAACAATGACACCGGCTTGGTACGACTGGTTTAATCACAGTGCACGACTCAAAAGAGACTTTGGAAACTCCTGTAATGTCTGTAAAACATGTGTATTAAGCAATTTTTTTGAGTATTTCTGTTTTCTTGGGTCTGGATGTCTTGCCTATCTATATTTGCTTCAGGCCAGCTGATGGAAGCTCACCTAAATCGCATTAGTCTGATTCACCGGATCTGAAGTTCCAAACGACTCAATAAACATGCGCAGCTATCGACTGCGGCCTGTCGGCACATAGACGCGGCACCAAATGTATGCGGGGTGCGCAGTCAGAGCGCGTAAGCGCACGCGTACACGCGTGACCATTACAAGTCAATGGGGAAACTACATGACACGTCAAGCGTTGTGTGACACGTTCAGTCGATAGCTGCGCATGTTATTGAGTCGTTTGGAACTTCATATTCGGTGGCATAGTATCAAAAACTGCGAACGCGCGTGTGTGTGTGAACGCGTAACGAAATTGACTGTTAAGTCACGCAGGCACACACACGTTGCTGCGCATGTGTCCTTGAATAATGACTTTGATAGGACCCCATACACGCGCACACACACACACACACACACACACACACACACACACACACACACACACACACACACACACACACACACACACCACTTGGGGACAGACCCCAAGGTTGGGATCCACTGGCTAGTCTCACATGGTGACATTGTGAAAGAAAAAATATTGTGTAGTCTGATCTTGGCATTACCCCGCTAGCCGGGCGCTTCTCGGTCATACTGAGCATTAGCGCCCGGCGAACGCCAATGCATTTCCCATCAAACATTTGTGCCGCTCTCACGTCTAGGTATAAAAGCCAACCCTTACCTGAGCCAAAAACATGAAGTGAAGACGCTATCCGATGCGCAACATCCTCTTCTTTTAATGACATATAGTTGACTCTTCCAAATTGTTGCATAAAATCCACTTTTCTGTCTTTGAAAAACCGAAAATGTAGGTGCAATACCATTTCGGAAGTGTGGAGGGCATTAGTGAGTATACAGTGAGTAAACAGTGAGTCGTCGTTTCGGATTACTCCAGATTAATGATTTTCAAAGACAGAAAAGTGGATTTTATGCAACAATTTGGAAGAGTCAACTGTCTTTAAAAGAAGAGGATATTGCGCATCGGATAGCATCTTCACTTCACATTTTTGGCTCAGGTAAGGGTTGGCTTTTATACCTAGACGTGAGAGCGGCACAATTGTTTAATGGGAAATGCGTTGACGTTCGCCGGGCGCTAATGCTCAGTATGAGCGAGAAGCGCCCGGCTAGCGGGGTAAATCTTGGCATATCTTGGATTTAACAGATCCTTACGTAGCTTTATCTTTAAGTAGCTATGACATCATCAGTGACCTAGCTGGCTTTCAGCAAATCTGGCTGAAAATGCAGTGATGCTCCCATATAGGTGCCATGAAGAGAGTCTGGGCTCACCTCCGTCTAGCTTCAGGAGCGGGTGGTGAGGGGGGAGGGGGGTTCATTCAAGTTCACATACCTAGGCTGAACAATCTGGGCCAATTGTAATATTGACAAAGTTACAAGGTTATCGCTTGAGCATCGTTTCACAAGAAATATCAGAGTAACAACAACCAATTAGCAGCCAGCTCAGATGAATACATTAGCTCTTGTACTGTCATTAGTGGGAACAGAATGGTGAGTGGTGAATATGCATGACTTAACACCCCATTCTGTATGGGAAGTGTAACTCATTTGCATGAGGGGACGATCTCATTAGAAAAATGTACTCGATTTCTTAAAGCCTCCATCTGGACGGGGAAGGTAGAGATGATGAGGATAAACATGACACACACACACACATATACACACACACACACACACACACACACACACACACACATGCACGCATGCACACACACACACACACACACACACACACACACACACTAGAGCCCGACCGATATATCGGTTTGTCGATATTATCGACCGATATTGGCCGATTACTGATATATCGTATCGGCCGATATGGTGTGCCGATATTGCCGTTTTTTTTTTTTTTTTTTTTATTATAGACAGCATGTTGTGTATTAGGGATGTTCATTTTGAACAATTTCCATAATCGAAAATCGGGAAAATTAACGATCAATTATCGATTATCGATAGCGTAATAATAATAATATAATAATAATAATAATAATAATAATAATATATATAATATATATAAATATATATATATATATATTTTTACTCTGGTCTGGTAATAACGTTGCGCGTTCTCGGCCAGCTATAATGGCGATGCCGCTGTGTAGTAAAACTATCAGACACTAGCGCTGTGGCCAGGTAAACAAACATGTTACATGTCAGGTTACATGATGTAAGGCAATCGGCGTCTTCCAGCTTAGCTGACAGCACAAGAGTCAAATCAACAGGCCTGAGCCTCACTGAGGTCCGCAGACCGCTGGGTGCATTTGTTTGTGTCCCCGGCGCATGTCGGTGTGAATTCCCCCATGTTTAAAACAGTTTTGTTGGCACAAAGGCCCATGCCCAGCCAGAAAACTAGAGACTATATGAAGCTCCACCTCACGTTAGTCGGCTGTGCAATGGAGTGGGGCGAGGGGGAACGAATTCCACCCAAACCTAGTCCGCAAAAAAATAAAAATAAATAAATAAATAATAATCGATCAAAATTCCACATGATCGAATCAATTCCTTAACGATCAATTATCGATTTTCGATAATTGATGAACATCCCTATTGTGTATATTTGATATTTTTTCTTAACTATTTGTTCTATTGTGTTTTTGTATTTCTAGTTATTTATAATTATTAAATTCCCAGTTAAGTTTACTGTTTCATTGCATTGAGTTTATTAATAAGCTGTAAAATATCCTGCCTACATTACATATTTCAATTCATGTCAACTAATTTCTTTGTCAAGTGTTTGATATTTGAGGGTTGCTGATGTGGTGCCTCCTCTGGTCGTTAACTCATTGAGTGCCAATGACGACTTTAGTCGTCAATTGATTTAGTAACGTTCAGTGCCAATGACGACTAAAGTCGTCAATTGCGTTTTTTGACGGGGGGATGTCGATCTAAGCCTCTTACATCGCCTCTTACAATATGGGAGCTATTGAATGTGTCTAACCTATTTTACAGAACCCTTAGGTGGCGACAGTGCTCTCCAGATTACAGAAAGGCGAGGAAAAAACAAAGAAGAAGTCGTTGGGGAAACGGAAATCGCATCGCATCCGTATGCATCGATATGCATGAAGCATAACGTTAGCTGTGCCTGCAGCAGCCAATCTGCTGCCACAATTGAGCCCCTCCGTGTCCGTTGCGACAGCCCATCCGCATGATCAGCCGTGGAGTTGTTATTATTCTCAACTGGAAGCATGGGAGCCGGTGACAAACACATGCGGAACGCTGTAAAAAAGCTGGATGTAGCGCACCGGCCGCACCCTTCACTGTGCACAGCAGCAGAAAGCCACCAGAGACACTCCCACTACGAGGGGTTTGCAGTTGAGGCGGGGGGGGGGGGGGGGGCGGGGGGCACGCAGAGCAGCACACAACACCCAGACAGACCCAGACAGCAGGACAGGATTGGCAAACGCAAGCCAGAATATCCGATGCCCACCAGCAGCAAATCAAGACCAGCAAGAAGCTGCAACCAGCAGCGCACGCAGGGGCCAGCGCTGCTGGTTGCAGCTAAAAAATATTATTCTGCCAAACAAAATTCCCTGGCCTTCACTGTTTTATTGAAGGAAATTATTTTTGAGGTGTGACTACATTAGAAAATATTAGCTTCAGAGTCAGTGATGTGCTTGAAATGTTTAATTTCACAAAAGGCTCATTATCTCAGCTTCTAGAAAAAAATGGCTGTTTTTGGTTAAATCAAGCTATCTTCTCCGGCTCATAACTAAAGAACGGAAAATGGGATCAATAAACTTTTTTTTGCAGATGATAGAAGAGAGTCTCCTCGTTCTTTGTGTGTGTTTACATAGTAATATCACACAATATTCTGTGGGCCTCGAGAAATCACTGAAAACGCTCTGAAACTCTGGCACTGGGAGCGTCCGTTCTCCAAAAGTGGCTGGCACTCAATGAGTTAAGGGCGCCTGTTCGGAGGGAGGGGAACTCATTGGAATAGCGTGATCCTCCCACGTGCTATGTCCTACCGGTGAAGCTTCCCCTGTCAGGTGAAAAAAAGCGGCTGGCTAACTGCCCATGTCTCGGAGGAAGCATGGAGCCAGTTTTCGGCTCTCCCCAGATCGGCAGAGAGTGGAGCAGCAACCAGGATAAATACATAAAAAAATAGCACTAATGGGGGATAAAAATTGGATAAAAATAAATAAATAATAATAATAATAATATCGGCCGATATATCGATATCGGTATTTTTTTACTCCCTAATATCGGTATCGGCCTCAAAAATCCAGTATCGGTCGGGCTCTAACACACACACACACACACACACACACACACACACACACACACACATACACATACACACAGGAACAAACATTACAGCCCCCGATCAGATTGTCAGGGGTGGCTTGATCTTATTGAGGGTGAATTCCATTCAGCTATGAAACTCTTGCTTTGCATACTGGCAAATAAGCACTCAATCTGCACCATTAAGCTTTTTTATTATTATTTTTTAATGATGAAATACCTCATGCACACTCCTTTCCCACTGCTGTAAACTCACAGCAAACCTTACAGAAGAAGATTGTGCATTTCTTTTTTTAATTATATTGCTGGTTTTATGTTTGCAGATGCAGTGGTTTGTGTGGGGTTGGCATTTGCTTCTATTGTTGGCTGCATGCCCACTGGGGACAGTATAGTTGTATTCACATCGTGAATATTTGATAGTTCAATTAATACAATTTGAACAGGATCAAATGCAAAACAGAATAACTTATTGTTAACTAATTTTATTTTATCTTATTGAGATGTATAAACTAGGGATGTTCATTTAGAAAAAAATTCATAATCGAAATTCTGGAAAATTAACGATCAATTATCGATTATATTAATAATATATATATATATATTTTTTTTTACAAAATGCCTATGTGCGAAGCGCTATGAAGCGCTTTTCAATCCGCCTGGTAATGGTGGAGGGAAGCGCATAGTATAGCTCAAACACATTGATCAGGTCTCGATAAGGTTCCAGACGGGTGATCTTTTCTGCATGCCGGCCGAGGATGAGGCTCGTTAACCAGGCTCGGATCTACGCTGTTCAAGTGGTGAATCATTGGCGTCTAGCCGTGTTGTACTTATAAACGGCATCACAGTTCTTGCAATGAACAATGTCGTCTTTTAACTCGAAATGGTCCCAAACAAAACTTCGCTTCGCTCGCTTCATTTCCTTGTCTGGCTGAGAGCTGACGAGTGCTGTTGATGTTCTCACCAGCAAGCCCAGTGAGACCACGCCCATAGCCCCACCCAGAGGTGATCTGTTCAGTTGTCTCATAGTCTCATTGCGCCCTCACCTGGTTGCGACCACGTAGTGAAATCTTATATTGTCTTGGAGCACATTTAGGCCTATTTGATTTGATTAAAAAAATACATTAAAAATCGATAAAAATTCCACATCAAATCAATTCCTTAAAGGACGGCTTTACCGTGGGGAATATGAATATATATTAAATCTCACGCCCCTAAGGTTTTCGAATCCGTTGAAATTTTTGAAATTGGTGCTTCCCTGCCTGACCTATCAACCATCTCTCACATATTTTTCGGGCCAGCCGACGCGTTACGCGTCATCTGGCCCGAGTCCGCCTTGCGGAAGTCGAGCGCCTATGAACTACAAGTGTTGTGAGCCATGGTCCCGCCTCTAGAGGTCCTCCATGCCCCTTCAGAGGTCTCAAAGAAAAGCAAAAGGCAGCCATCTTTTTTCAACCGCTTAGCCTATGGTAGCTAGGTTAGCTTTCCATAGCTCCTTGCAAAGAGACCATATCTCTGGAAAGGAAGCACGGACAGACACGGGACTGGCGGCATTGGAAAGCTCGTCAAATTTTACATCTAGTAGTAGGTGCGTTGAAGTAACGAAATCAACGCTGAGCAATGTACCCGATTTTACACATTTTTACATGAAATGGTTACAACATCAAACTCCTACAAAAATGCCTTAAAATGCATGAATTTTTTTTTATGAAGACATCTCCCGACATATAGACGGTTTTAACTTGACAACAAAAACATTGTAAATTGAACCCCCGCTCACTTCCTGTTGCAGTGTTTGCTATGGACATAAAAGAAAAAAAAACATTCAAGTGCAGACTGACCATTCCGTGAAAACCGTCTATACAGCTGAGCGGCGAAAACAAAAGTAACGATGTCGAGTGAATATTTCTGCAGTTTGCCGAATGCTGAGAAAAAGGAAGTGCTGTGGGGTTGCGCTCTGGTGAAAACCGTCTATATACTACCGTTTAAATTTGGTGCAATTTGGAGGCAATTTTTTTTTTAATGTTTTGTAATTTTTTCTTCTTCTACTAAATCTTTTTATGTTGAAGCCTTCTTCTTCTTCGACTTTTATGGCGGTTGGCAAGCATATATGTGCATTACCGCCACCTACTGGAGTTTGATATCAGCCAAATGCCTGAGGGGTGGGCACGCGAGCCCAGTGCATTGTGGGAAATGTAGTATTTCGGGTCCCCGCACCCGCCCCTGTTATCTCTCTCTATACCTACAGTAGTACAATTACAGATATGTCATGGAATTCTGGACCAAATCAGATTTGCATCCGAAAGATGAGATCCGAGAGCTGTGACCAGATATGCAAATATCTGGTCACAGATATTGCACTTATTGTGATGACATCATAAACTCCATTGTGATGTCATCCACTCCATTGTGAAATGGAAACGCACGCACGCACGCACACACACACACACACACACACACACACACACAAACACACACACACACACACACACAAACACACAGCTCACTGGCGGACAGTGAGCAGAATGTTCAGGGGGTTGATTCACACGTGTTGCCTCTGAAAAGAGCAGAAGGATCTTGCCTGCTGACAAACGACTAGACAATGAGCACAAACATCTGTGTCTCTCAATTCACCTATTCTCTCTATCCCTCTCCCTCCTTCTCTCCCTCCCTCTGCCACCCTATTCTCTCTATCCCTCTCCCTCCCTCTGCCACTACTTGGACACGCTTCCCTTGGCTAACATTGGCAGATGGAGCCCCGAAGTAACAGATGATTGACATGTGTGTCGTGGAGATGAGCATGTGCACGCACACACCCTGCATGCAGGCTCATATGTATAGTATACATACATGGGGGCGCGCACACACACACACACAAACACACAGATGATTGGCAGGCGTGACATCAGTCAATGACTTGCTGTCAGGGTGTTTGATTGGCGGCTGGTGGTTCCTTCGCCTCTTCCAAGTGTGCACTCTCTAATTATCAAACAATGACAGCCATGTTTGGCCTAAAGACCAGCATCATTACAAGTTGGGGAATAATTGACTGGAGGCCACATTTTGTTTATGTGTATTTCTTTGGGTATGACAGTCTTAGACAGTTTTTGTTTTCTTGTGTTCAGACATATAGGTTTATTAGATGGTCATACCCAGCTGTCAGTAGACTGCTTCTGAGGAAGGCGAGAGCTATCGCCGAAACTGTCAAGGTAAAACAACATCTAATAAACCTATATGTCTGAACACAAGAAAACAAAAACTGTTTAATTGTTACGAAGACATGATGAACGTCATTGAACTAGAATGACAGTCTTGTTTCTCTGCCTCTGTCTTTTTAACTGTGTCTCTATCTGTCAGTCTGTTTCTCTACCTCCTTATGTCTGTCTGTCTTTTTAACTGTGTCTCTATCTGTCAGTCTGTTTCTCTGCCTCTGTCTTTTTAACTGTGTCTCTATCTGTCAGTATGTTTCTCTGCCTCTGTCTTTTTAACACATTCACTGCCAGACGTTTTTTTTTTACTGTAGGTAGGTTCTGCCAGAGGGTTTTTTTGAGGATTCTGGCTCATCTTTCAAGACCCGAGGATTATTTTCTGCTAAGATTTTGTGAACACACAATATCTCAAAAGAACTAATAGAATGTGTGCTTTCTCTGTCTAAAAGAGTTAGTTTGTAGAGTTAGTAGTTATGTAAGCATTAGCAGTTGAATACAGCATGGTTTCAGCGTCAGAAAAATTATTCAGAGATAAACGGCTTTTTGTGAAATTTGATAGAACAGTCACTTTAACCATTCATTTTTGGCATCAGTAAGACGTCAGACATCTAAACAATAGTTTTGAACAGTAATTTCCTCCATAACAGCAGGAAACCCCCCTCTGCTTCCAACTCCTCCCTCCGTGTGTGTTCTCCTCCTGCCTCCCTGGCTCTGCAGCGGGCGTGTCACAACGAAGTTGCTGCTGCTGCTGTGCCTGTTTGCGCGGCCGCTCTTTGAGGAAGTCTGGGTGGACTCGCTCGTTTCGTGGAGTTTTGGTTGAGAGCTTTGATGAAGCTTTTGCGATTCTGGTCATATTTATGCTGCGTGTTTCAAAGTGTGCATCCAATCTATTCTTGGAACCCCCCACCGTTGCCACCGCTGTGCATCAGCGCGAAAGTGAAAGCGTTTTCGCCATCAATTTTACAGTATGAGAACGGCTTCCTCGCGCTTTTCCCTCCAGTTTTGGGTCACCTCTTTCTACTGTGGAGAGACATGTCGCCACTCAGTGGGTCGGTAAAATAGATTATACACATTCAATACCTCCAATTCTGGTGTAGGAGACGTAAAAGGGTTAGATCAACGTCCCACCGTCAAATTTTTTTTTTTTTTTTTAAGCCGAGATAACTCGTCTTTGGCAGTGAACGGTTGGATTCTGTAAGCCGAGATAACTCGTCAATGGCAGTGAACGTGTTAACTGTTTCTCTACCTCTGTCTTTTTAACTGTGTCTCTATCTGTCAGTCTGTTTCTCTGCCTCTGTCTTTTTAACTGTGTCTATCTGTCAGTATGTTTCTCTGCCTCTGTCTTTTTAACTGTTTCTCTACCTCTGTCTTTTTAACTGTGTCTCTATCTGTCAGTCTGTTTCTCTGCCTCTGTCTTTTTAACTGTGTCTCTATCTGTCAGTCTGTTTCTCTACCTCTGTCTTTTTAACTGTGTCTATCTGTCAGTATGTTTCTCTGCCTCTGTCTTTTTAACTGTTTCTCTACCTCTGTCTTTTTAACTGTGTCTCTATCTGTCAGTCTGTTTCTCTACCTCTGTCTTTTTAACTGTGTCTCTATCTGTCAGTCTGTTTATCTGCCTCTGTCTTTTTAACTGTTTCTCTACCTCTGTCTTTTTAACTGTGTCTCTATCTGTCAGTCTGTTTATCTGCCTCTGTCTTTTTAACTGTGTCTCTATCTGTCAGTCTGTTTCTCTGCCTCTGTCTTTTTAACTGTGTCTCTATCTGTCAGTCTGTTTCTCTACCTCTGTCTTTTTAACTGTGTCTCTATCTGTCAGTATGTTTCTCTGCCTCTGTCTTTTTAACTGTGTCTCTATCTGTCAGTCTGTTTCTCTACCTCCTTATTTCTGTCTGTCTTTTTAACTGTGTCTCTATCCGTCAGTCTGTTTCTCTGCCTCCTTATGTCTGTCTGTCATTTTAACTGTGTCTCTATCTGTCTGTTTCTCTGCCTCTGTCTTTTTAACTGTGTCTCTATTAGGGATGGGCATTTCTAGCAAAAACACTATTCGAAATTCGCTGGCCAAAGTCGACTTTTAATCGAAATTCGAAAATAAAAATAAAAATGTAAAAAAAATTAATTTTTTTTTTTTTTTTTTGTGTGTGTGTGTGTGAGTGAAATGTTGCATTGTCTCCCCTGATTCTAAGTCTTAAGGTCCTTACACATCAAGAGCGATGCGAATATACGGCACGAAATTGCGATGCGAGTTTTGACTCACCTGTCAATGACAGCTACAGATGTGTACACGTCGGAAGCGAATTTCTGAAAAATCGAACGTGGTTCGAAAAAATAAACACCGCAATAACGCTCAGCGAAACTTCGCCGTCGGTATGCACGGTTGCATTGACTGATATAGGTTCGGAAAATATTATTGACGTGCGAATTAATCGCACGAAAAAAACGTGCTCGGTGTGTAAGGACCTTAAGGCTTTATTAATTAATAGAAAAAGCTTCTGCTGTGGATTTTTAGCTCAAACAAGCATTGCACCACTGAAGTAAAGAACATGTTACATGACATTGACATTTTCGAAAATAAAAAACAGTTTTGACAATCATGAGTGGTTCATTAAATATTTAGTAGGCTCAGGTCTGAGTGCCAAAGGGGTGCCAAAGTCACCCCCTCTCCCTCTTCATGGGATTTCATCCGCCATTCATTTTTCCATAAACCTTGCTTAAAATGCTTATAAAAATTGTTTTACTTGCTCAAACCAAGCGATTCGACTATACCGTAAATTCCGGACTATAAGCCGCGGCTTTTTCCCCGTTTTTTGGCCCTGCGGCTTATATAACGGTGGGGCTTATCTATGGATTTTTTCAGAAAAAAAAATACAAATAAAATCTCTCTTTTTTAGCACTCTTTCTAACTATAAATCCACTTCTGTTTTAATTTCCTCTCTTGCCCTCTTTTCACCACACCGCGGACACTGTGTGCACTGTAAAAATAAACAAAGGTGGTGTTGTGTTATGTTGTTTTGTTGAAATGTTACGGTAATACGGTAAATGGGAGCTTCCTCAAACAGCCATCTCTTTCCCGACAATCCCCTCTGTGCGTGACCCCTTACATATGGTAATTACGGTAAGCAAACGGCCACTCGGTGACCTCCAAAATCGATGGATTTTACAGGTTACACAGCTTCATCAGCACATTTTATGTGCATTGCTTTGCTGCTTGTTTTTTCGATTATTTTTTAGTAAAGCACATTGAATTGCCTTTGTGTATGAAAGACTTGACATCATTGGCGGAAATCAACCGGTTACTCCTACCGGTTCAAAGTTCATCAGCAGCCCGGAATCACAACAAGACGAGCAGTAGAAGCAACTCTCTCTCACTTACCATGGGGAAGGTACGCAGAAATTCACACGACGCAGCTTTCAAGTTGAAAGCTGTCTATCTCGCATTAAAAGAGGGAAATAGAGCCGCAGCGCGTACCCTGTGCATCAATGAGTCAATGGTGAGGCGTTGGAAGGCGCAGCAGGAGGAACTGTCTCAGTGCAAGAAGACCAAAAAGTCCTTCAGAGGTCATAAAAGCAGATGGCCCGAACTTGAAGATTCCCTTGAAGATTGGGTGTTGACCCAGAGAGCAGACGGCCGAGGCGAAAAGCAACTTTCGCTCAAGTTTGCCAGTGGATCCTGACAGCGTGGAGGAGTGTGAAAACATCCACGATCACCAACGGGTTCCGAAAGGCTGGACTGCTGCGTGATGATGACGCCGGCACAGCTGGGCGCCTTCAGAGGCTGTTCGATTCCGACACCGACAGTGACGAAGAGGAGTTCCTTGGTTTTGAGAGTGACAATGAAGGAGAGAGGAGAGTGGTTGACGAAGCCACCCTGAACCTGTTCGTTTCCGACACTGAAGTTGAGGACTTTGCTGGTTTCAGTACGGAGGAAGAAGAGGAAGACGAGGATTAGTGACTTGACTTTGACTCTGACTCTGTTTTTGACGCTGCACCTTCACCTAAAAGATGAAGACAAGGATTACGGTACCTGGTTTGATTGTTGACAGCACCTTATTATATTATTGTTTTCCAGTTAATTTGTTTACTGCACCTTACCTTAACCTTTTGAGAATTGTTTTATTGTTTACAGCACATTATCCTTTTGAGGATTGTTTTATTGTTTACAGCACATTATCCTTTTGAGGATTGTTTTATTATTATTATTATTGTTTTATTTTTTATATTTATTTTGTTGAAATGTTAATAAATGGGAGCTTCTTATAGTAGCCTACCGTAATGCAGATTTTGTTGAAATGTTAATAAATGGGAGCTTCCCCAAACAGCCATCTCTTTCCCGACATTCCTCTCTGTGCACGAACCCTTACATATGGTAATTAAACATCAAAACACCCGCGGCTTATAGTCCGGTGCGGCTTATATATGTAAAAAACAGTCAATTTTGCTGCTGCGGCTTATATACCGGTGCGCCTTATAGTCCGGAATTTACGGTACTTAGAATCAGGGGAGACAATGCAACATTTCACTCACAATTTTTTTTTTTTTTAATCGAATTTCGACTTTCAATAATAAAAGTCGACCTTGATAATAACAACGATTATTCGAAAATTCGAAATTCGATGCCCATCCCTAGTCTCTATCTGTCATGCCTCTCTCCCTAAATGTTTATCCCCAGATCATCATCTGACCAGCGGCGGTTGGAAGAAGTTGGTCCCCAGGCGCTTCACTGCAGCTGCCCACTGCCTCTGGCCAGCCAGTGGAGGAAGGATGAGCCAGGATGGAGATAAATGCGGAGGACAAATTTCACGGTGCCTCCAAAAAAGCATGTGTGTGTACTGGCTGCCGTGCACGTGTGCACAAATGTGCATCCACACACACACACACACACACACACACACACACACACACACACACACACACACACACACACACACACACACACTCCTCTCTCATACACATGCATACAGTACACACTGCCTATTTCCAGATGCCTCACATATAATGGTGCATTTGACCAATCAGAATCTGTCCTGTAAATGACAGTGATCGTAGCAACAAGGTAAGTCCATTCTACAGCCACCCCCACACACACACACACACACACACACACACACACACACACACACACACACACGACCTGGGCTAAAACGCCCTAGCAAGGAGCTCAAACATAACAGACCCCACAATGGAGCTAGTCATTCCTAATGGGCCCCACCACAGAGATGGGCTAATAGTCCCCAGGGTGGAGCACTTTAGTCTAACAGAGGTGCTACAGTACATTATGGACAATTGGAGAGATGGAGAGAGGGAGTGAGGGAGGAGAGAAGGGGCAGAAATTGGGGGGAGGATAATTATGGCTATCAAAACGAGGTGAACAGAGGGATTGGGCTGAGGGCTGGAGCTGCTTCTCTGAGCTATTTTGCTCTCCTGCCTTATATATATATATATATATATATATATATATATATATATATATATATATATATATATATATATATAACATGTAAAATAAAGTTAACGCATTCTTTTTTTTTTTTCTTTTTTTTTATAACTTTTTTTTTTTCAAAATGTGAAGCACCATAGTGACATAATAATCAAAAATAATAACAAGGATAATAATAATGACAATAATAACAATAATAGTAATAATAACAACAACAGCAGAAACAACAATAATAGTACAGTAATTATGATCTGACAAATATCAAAAAGAAAAGGACATCAACACTTGGGTAGGGAGAGAACACACACCCATGCATACTGTCACCCCTCCCTCCCTCACCCAACCTCACACATACACTCACTCGCTCAGCCTCCCTCCCTCCCCCCCACCTCCCCCCCCCCCACACACACACACACACACGCACGCACGCACACACACCCACACACACACACACACACACACACACACACACACTCACACACACACACACACACACACACACACACACACACACACACACACACACACACACACACACACAAAAACCCCAAACCCCCCCCAAAAAGAAAAGTGCTCCCCTATTGGTTGTTGACTAATCTGTTTATCCAATAGCCATCTATTGGCAATCTATTAAATTCTGAATGTTATATATCTTTTATCAAACTAAATTGCAGTGTTTTCCTCCTGTATTATTTATGTTAAATTCTGCCGCTCCTACTTTCTACATAACTCGCCCATTTGGCCCACAGTATGCATCTCAACCTGGCTTCTCCCCTGATTGTATATGTTAACTGCTCCATTTCTTTTACCTGTTCCATTAGGTCTCTCCATTTCTCTGTGCTAGGGCTTAGCTTCTGAAGCCAATTTTTGGTTATAAGTTTAAGAGCAGTTATCCTTAATATTCTAATAAGGTACTTATCTTCAATTCTAATTATCTCCTTTGGCATCTTCCCTAACAGAATAAACTCAATGTGAATTTTGAGGTCCATTTGTAAAACAAAATCAATTTCAGTACAGATATTTTTCCAAAACATTTTCAAGACGGGGCATGACCAGAAGATATGACTATAATTAGCATGAGTTTCTCCACATTCCCTCCAGCATCTTGATGTTACTGAATGGTCAAATTTAGCCTGTTGAATAGGTGTTAAAAAATATCTCATTTGAAGCTTCCATGAGTATTCTCGCCAGAACTGTGATGCTGTTGTCTTATGTGAAGATAAGCTTAAGTTTTCCCAATCAAATTTAGACATCGTTAAATCAAGTTCTTCTTGCCATCTTATTTTCTCTCTCAATTCTTCTGGTTTATTGTCCCTCTCCAATATATTATATAGTGCTGAAATTTGATGTTTGATACTCACACATTTATAATTTTTAACCAAAAACTGTGTCAGAGGGTGGAAATCTGCTGTAGTTTTCTTCTGTATTTCGCTTTTCTCTATATAACTTTTCACTTGCAAATATTGAAAAAAATGAGAATGTGGCAAATCATATTCTTTTTGTAGTTTTTCAAATTTCACAGTTCCTTTATTGTCTATAAATTGTCCGAGTATACTCAGCCCTTTTTGATTCCAGGTGTTAAAAATGCTTCCCTCTTTGTTCGGGATGAAATCAGGGTCTCTCCTTATCTCTCTCAAGACCAACAATTCGTTATTAATCTTTAAGTCCCTCGTGACTTTGTTCCAAACTGTGAGTGTATTTTGATACCATTTATTGTCAATTTTTTGTTTTGACTTTTTTCCAAGGAGTGGGAGTAGTTTTCCCATACCTTTGCTTGTGGACAATTCTATTAATCTCCATTTTGCCTGTATGTCATCATTTAACCATATTTGTAATATCTGTATTTGGGCTGCGTAATAATAATTTTGCAGATTGGGGAGAGCCAGCCCCCCATCCTTTTTGGCCAATTTAAGGGTTTTCATTTTGACCCTTGGCTTTTTGTTGTCCCATACAAATTTAGTTAACATTCGATCCCAATACTTAAACATAGTTGGACTAACATATATGGGAAGTGCCTTAAATAGAAATAAAAATCTGGGAAGTATATTCATTCGGATGGTACCAATCCTTCCAAATAGTGACAAAGGTACTAAACTCCATCTATTCAAATCTTGTTTAATTTTGGTTTCTAATTTATCATAATTAATTTTATACAGTTGATCTATATTCTTGTGTATTTCTATTCCTAGATATTTTATTTTTTCCCTGTCCCATTTCCATGGATAATCCTTTTTTATCTCTATTGGGACTGAGTCCCCTAGGCTGAGCGATTCACATTTTTGTGTATTCAGTTTATACCCTGATATGGAGCTATATTCTTTGATATTGTTCATTAAGGCTGGAAGAGTCGTTTCTAAGTTTGTTAAGTAGAGGATGATGTCATCTGCATATAATGCTAATTTATGCTGAATACCTGCAATTTCAATCACTTCTATTTCTTCCTTTTTCCTAATACTCACTGCCAACGGTTCAATACATAATGCGAAAATGAATGGCGAGAGAGGATCTCCCTGCCTTGTACCTCTTCTAAGGTTAAAGGGACTTGATAATGTTCCGTTCACTCTAACCTGAGCTTTAGAGATTCCATACATAGCCTGCAGCCAAGAAACAAAGGTATTGGTAAAGCCAAAACTTCTACAAGTCTCAAAGATGAAGGGCCAGGCCACCCTATCAAAAGCTTTTTCAGCGTCAAGGGTAAGTATAAGAGCCTGTTTATTGTTCTTCTGTGCATACTCTATTATATTCAATGTGCGTCGTACATTATCCGATAGTTGTCTATTTGAGATGAAGCCAGTCTGATCTAAGTCTATAATACCAGGCATAACTTTAGCTAATCTGTTAGCTAGTATACTACTTAACACCTTTTGATCTACATTTAGTAAAGTTATAGGCCTGTAGCCTTCACATTGTGATGGGTCCTTACCCTCCTTATATATAACCGTTATTATTGAATTACACCATGTATCTGCCCAAGTGCCATGTGTTAATGCCCAATTAAAAGTTTTTTGTAGAATAGGAGTAAGTTGTACTTTAAACTCTTTGTAAAATTCTCCAGTGAAACCATCACTACCTGGGCTCTTATCTGACTTTATACCCTGAATCACTTTTGATATCTCTTCAATGGTGATTGGTGTCGTTAAACCTTGGCTCTGTGCATCGGTTACTTGTGGCAAATTCAAACTTTGCAAAAAATCTTTCATTTGCGTTTGAGTATCTTCTTTGTCTGAGCTATATAACTGTCTATAATATTCCGCGAATTCTTCTGCAATCTCCTGTTTGCCCGTTAGTGTCTTATTCATAACATTATTCTTAATGCACGTAATATTTGATTTAGTCTGTTGTTTTCGCAGTTTGTAAGAGAGTATCTTTAATGATTTTGCCCCTCCATCATAATATTTTTGTTTAGTGAAAGCCATAGCTCGTTGTACTCTCTCAGTTAACAATCCATCTAATTCCTTCCTTATTTTCTTTAATTCTGCCATTGCTGAGGGTCCACTCTTAGCTTTATGAACTTGTTCTAAATTCTTTATCTTTAGTTCCAGGTTTTCTACTTTCGTATCCCTTTCCCTTTTAGTTAAGTTAACGCATTCTAATCGCACTATTTTTGCACTACAGAGACCACGGAACATTTCTCAGTGGACAAAGTCCAGGCATAGCAATCATACCGATGCACAACGTGCATTGAGTGACATCAGACAACAAACCTCCACATATTAGAATTTGAAGAAATTCCATCAAGATGTTCCTGAGATATCGCGTTATTAAACAAGCTTGAAAATGGCGTTCGAGAGGTCACAGTGACCTTGAAATTTGACCACCAAAATCTAATCAGTTCATCCTTGCGTCCAAGTCAACGTTTGAGCCAAATTGGAAGAAATTCCGTCAAAGCGTTCCTAAGATATCGTGTTAACGAATTTGGGAATGGCGTTCGTGAGGTCATAGTGACCTTGAACTTTGACCACTAAAATCTAATCAGTTCATCCTTGAGTCCAAGTCGACGTTTGAGGCAAATTTGATGAAATTCCGTCAAGGCGTTCCTCAGATATCGTGTTAACGAACATTGGACGGACCTAGGGATGGACGGACGGACAACCCAAATCCATAATGCCTCTGGCCTGGCTATCGCCGGCGGTGGTATAACAAACCATCCGGCAGCGTCAGGTTAAATAACATCAACCTTATGCAGTAAATAAAACAGTGCGGGAGGCTCGCTGACTCAGAGAAGCCCTGCCTGGCCTGCCACAGCTCAGACAGCCCGTTGGAGACAGTGGGAGGAGCCCCGTGTTCAGGAAATACAGGCCCCTATCGTTGCATCGGCGTTGTTTCTAGGCCGAGCGCCTGGCGCAGCGCAAATCAGTGGGCGTGGACCAGCGCACTTGATATCGTCGTGCTGGCGCTAAACGCAGCCTAAAGCATTACAACCACGCCTTTTAAGCGTAAAATTATGCACCGTCATGCTCATTGGATAAGTGCAATAAACGAATCGCACGCTTGCCTTTTTAGCTCCTATTCCAGTGGTCTCGCAAAACCTGACGAAAGCCAAGCGCTCTGCCCCCCCCCCCTCCCTTCATCCAGTCTGTCTGTCTCCATTATAGGCTATTATTCCATATTATTATGCTTCTCAAACCAATCTAACTGCAGTTTAAATACTGCAAGCATGTAAATACGCTACACTATAGCAAGATCAAAGTGAAAAGAATGTTCTAAAGGCATCAGCTAGAAAAATATAGCCTATCCCTATATGATGAGATTAATTTTATATTGGTGAAAGTTTGTCCAGAACGATATCGTTTTCTCTCCCCTGCTGCAGGTAGAATGATGCACATAAATATACCCTACATTATGTAAAGTCATTGCATAAATGTGTTTTTATTGTAAAACTAAATGTGAAGTAGGGCCAAGTTATTGGAGCGGACATCACAGTATAGCACATGACAGTAGAAAGCGTTCTGCAGCGCGTTCCGCTGTCACTTATCTAAATCACATTAAATCGACAAGAGATATATATAGGCCCAGGAGGACATATATGTTTCACATAGGGTGGTGTATTCATTTCGATGTTTCATTTGGTCCAATATTGAAATGTGTACAATTGCAGGTTGTGTTACCATTACACATTAATTTAGATTGACCTTTTATATCTATTTCGCCTCATTTGGTTGCTATTTAGTAGCGAAATGGAGAAGCACAATGCATGCTGGGACAGGCCAGACAACTTACAACTTATTTTTCCTATATGGGAAGTGTGTTGTGCCTGTCTAAGCGAGGGAGTCAGAGAGAGAGAGAGAAGGGTGACAGAGAAGAGGCAGAAGAGCACTGGCGCACTGAATAGGCCTGGTTTCAGAGAGAGACAGAGAAGGGTGACAGGGGAGAGGCAGAAGAGCACTGGCGCACTGAATAGGCCTGGTTTTCAAAGGCGCAAAGCGCTAAATTTACGCCAGGTGCGAAGATATCAGTACGCCGAGATTTAAGGCCGACACGCCCACTTTGGCCCATTCTGGGACTGCGCCACGCCCATTCGGCCTAAAGCGCATTTGGCAGCGTAAAGCCATATTGATATCGTCCCAAAACAGGCGCAAGGCACGTTTTTTTGCGGTTAAGGCCCGTTTTAGCGCCGAAGGCCTGTGGGAGAATAGGGCCCACAGTCTTCATTCTGGGCGGACAGTACCACTTTTGTCCACAGGCAGGCGCACGACAATCAACACAAAGTTCCTTGTAGCTGCTTGAAAAGACACAGTGGACATACACATGAAAGCACACGCACGCGCACACGCACGCACACACACACACACACACACACACACACACACACACACACACACCGAGACCAGTGCAACAGCCAGATGGAGGTGATGCATACTGTATATTATCATAGATTCTCATAACTTCACACCGGGCTGAACTCAAAATGCACAGTCACGCAAACGCACACATATCCACGCTAGCGTGCACACACGCTTGATCGCACACACACACGCACGCACGCACACACAGATGACAAGACAGCCCAGAGGGCCATACTCTCAACCCATATTAACACATTGAGTGCCAGCGACGCCAAATGGCGTCAGGAGAAATTTACCGTAGGCTGCCAGCGACGCCAAATGGCGTCAATAACTCCAAATTCATATTTTGACGGGGGGATGTCGATCTAAGCCTCTTACATCGCCTCTTACAATATGGGAGCTATTGAATGTGTCTAACCTATTTTACAGAACCCTTAGGTGGCGACAGTGCCCTCCCGATTAGACAAAGGCCAGGAGAAAAGAGAGAAGAAGTCATGAGGAAACGGAATACGGAAATCGCATCGATATGCTTGAAGCATAACGTTAGCTGTGCCTGTGAACAGCAGTCATCTGCTGCCACAATTGAGCCCCATCCGTGTCCGCTGCGATAGTCCATCCATATGATTTAGTTGCCGACACGGCGACACCAGCGTCTTTCTGAAAAGTTACATTATTCTCAGCTGGGAGCCGAGGACACGCTGTAAAAAAGCGGGGGGATGCAGGCAGCGGACTTTTCAGTGCAGATCAAACTCAGAGCAAACCGCAGCAGAGACACGACTCCTCCCACCACGGAGGAGGAGGAGGAGGGGGTGGGGCACGCAGGGCACTAAGCATACAACCATTGACAGTACACACACACCCAGGCAGCAGCAGGCTCGATGCATAGAGAGCAAACAAGCTAGAATAGGCTATCTGATGCCCACCAGCAGTAAATCAAGACCAGCAAGAAGGTGTAGGGTCTGCGCACGCAGGGGCCAGCGCTGCTGGTTGCAGCTAAAACATATTATTTGGCCAAACAAAATTCCTTTGTTTTCACTCTTTTATTGAAGGAAATTATTTTTGAGGTGTCATTATATCAGAAAATATTAGCTTCAGAGTCAATGATGTGCTTGAAATGTTTAATTTCACAAAAGGCTCATTATCTCAGCTTCAAGAAAAAAATTGCTGTTTTTGGCTAAATCAAGCTATCTTCTCCGGCTCATAACTAAAGAACGGAAAATGGGATCAATAAACTTTTTTTTGCAGATGATAGAAGAGAGTCTCCTCGTTCTTTGTGCGTGTTCGGTGTTTACATAGTAATATCACACAATATTCTGTGGGCCTCGAGAAATCACTGAAAACGCTCTGAAACTCTGGCACTGGGAGCGTCCGTTCTCCAAAAGTGGCTGGCACTCAATGTGTTAATAAGGTGTAATGTTGTGGGGTGTGTGTGTGTGTGTGTGTGTGTGTGTGTGTGTGTGTGTGCGCGCGCACGCGCGTTGTCAGTTTTTTTTCCAGCTACTGTCTACTCATTTCTTTACATCCTGCTGTCCATCTGAGTGACAGACACTGAGAAAGAGAGTCAGCTCAGAGAGAGAGAGAGAGAGAGAGATAGAGGAGGGCTCAGGGCTCATTCATCATTTGAAGAGATGGAACAGGTGGAAAAGACAAGAGGGCTGGACACACACACACACACACACACACACACACACACACACACACACACACACACACACACACACAATGTCTGGGAAAGATTCACAGCAACTGGGCTGTAACTAACTATCTGACACCCATCTGAGTGTGTGACCAATCATGTTTTATCACCTCATGAATATGCATAATGTCAGGATGGTGGTTTGGCACCTTCTGAAATGTATCTCTCTCTCTGACACAAACACACGCACACAAGCGCGCGCGCACACACACACACACACACACACATGCGCGCACACACATGCACTCACGCACACACACACACACACACATGATTGACAGCTTTGATTGGCAGGTGGCAGCAGTCCGGATCACAGAGCAGGTCATCCCTGCCAGCTGTCCATTTGAAAAGACATTTGAAAATTATTCACAGTCCAACTTCAATGGCTCGGTTAAAGAGCGTGGTGCAGATACAAAAAAAATGAATTTACATTTAGGACTCAAGATTCTTATGAAAATACCCCCAATAAACAAAAACTAAATTAAAACATGCCCCCAGGGCAGAAATATCGAGAACATGTTTAAAAGAAAAAGTAATTTGTGCAGATAACACCTGTGACGACACTTGGGCTACTGTACTTACTGTAATAATAATAATATACAGTCAATGTTTACAGCAGAAAACTTTCCAAAACAGCAGACGCACGATAATTATTGTATTTGTATGATAATTTACCTCCCAACAATTATCTTTTTGGCCCTCTGGTACGATAATTCAACACTGCCCGGAATGCATTTTGGCACTGAAGAAGCAGAGAAAACTCCGTGCAGCCATGTTTTCTCTGAAAGGCAACTATTTAGTTTCTGTTTGTTTGGGCTCTATCTATGGTTAATCTGGCACTTTATGAAGTTTTAATAGTTTCAGTAGTCAAACGTAACTAAGTAGTAAATCTAGTTGACCCCCAATATGCAATTGGTTTTTCAAAATAACGCCTATGTGGAAATATAATTTTTGAGAGCACAGCGGACCGACCATCTCAGCTCGTGTAACCCGACTGCAGAATGGGCTCAGGTGGATAACTTTATCGTTGGAGACGAACGCAAGTGGCACTCAATGGAGCTCAGGAGGAGACCAGTTTTAGCTGCAGAGAGGTGGTGAGAGGAGGTTCGCCGCTCGACGGACAGACAGACCGGGAAAGACGCTGGGCGTATGGAGGTAATGGAAGTAATGATCCGATTGATTATTGTGTATTAAAATCATCACAGGTGTTATTGCTAGATTTGCGGGTTTTCATGTGCGCGTGCCAGATGCTTAACAAAAACCAGTCTAGAAGCAGCTATGTGTGGGGGAAATAAAAAAAACAAAAGAGAATCCTAATTGCTAGATAACAGTCCCACATATTAATGCAAAGTGGTGTCTAACCTGCATCATGCTCTTTAACGATATGGATGTACCATTGTAGTTGCTCTTCAAAGTTAATTAAAAAATATATTTAAAATAGAGTGTTGTGTGTCTTTTTCTTTTATGTTTAATTTCTCCTCTGTAACAATCCCTTCTTAGTAATCACAATCACACAAACATATTTTTTTACTGTTTAATACTGTATGAACTATGGGGCAGAAATACAGAGATGAAAAGAGAAAAGTCCAAGAAGACGGTATTGATAACAAAGGGGAAATACGATTTGGAAGAAGAAGAAAAATAAGAAAATCAAAAGAAGATCACAATAACAAAGGAGAAAAATGAGATGATGAAATAAGATATAACAAACTATTTGTTCTTAATTAACTTACCCTCTGAATGAAATCTAAATATTAAACTCACACTAAGTGCTGCTGCTGGCCATTTGGGTGCCCTAGTCGTGCCCCCACCCCCTCCCAGGAAAAATTCACAAATGCAATCTTATTATGTGTGTATATGTGTGTGTGTGTGTGTGTATGTGTGTGTGTGTGTGTGTGTGTGTGTGTGTGTGTGTGTGTGTGTGTGTGTGTGTGTGTGTGTGTGTGTGAAAAGTGTGTGAGAAATCTGGTAATATTAATTTTGTTATGTTTTACTTGAGATGCCTGAATTATTTCATGTTACAAGCAGAGGCGCTTTAGTTTGAAACTCCAACAAGGAAGTATCTGCCTTATGCAGGGAAGTAGCTTAACTACGAAAATACTGTCTTGGAAGATGGACTGAAAAGGCTGCTGTTTATCTCCCTTTCTGCTGCAGCATTTTGCAGAAATAAATGTTGAATTTGAACAACACCCGTTCTGGTCATTATAGAGCAAGATGAGTTTGAAACGTGAGTTTGTTTACTGCATCGCATGTAGTTAACGAGGAGATCCCGCAACTTTATTTTAAGGGGGCACCGTGGCCAGTTAAAAAATGCCAAACTGGCCGTGTGGAGAATTCATTTTAGAAGGGGCATAACCAAACTGTGGGGCATCCACCACACTGTCTGTTTGACCATGGTATTCCTGGTCTGGATGATGCCCTAGGTGACACTTGGTGCCCTACGCTCAGCGTATCACAACTCACCTTCCCGTCCCGACCATTAGGCCAATCAAAGCTGGGCCCCAGCTGAATGTGACCAATCAGCAGTTTGGCCTAAGCTGAGCTGTGCCTGTATTGAATAGCACTCATTTGCCTCTCCAGTCTACAGCCATTACATGCAATCATATGGAGATAGGGAGGTGGAGTTGGATGGCAGCAGAGGGAAAAATGGAGTGACACAATGATGGAGGAGGGAGAAGGGGGTAATGATAGAGGGATTTAGAGGGGAGAAGGAGGTAAAGAGGGAGAAGAAGTATGACTGGATAGAGGAGAGAGAGTCAGAGATAGGGAGAGAGGGGGGAGAGAGAGAGGTAGACATCAGCATGAGACTAATCAAGACACTCTTAGTATGATGAGGGATGGGGGATGAAAGGATGGTATGTAAATATCCTTAGAGATCTCTTCTGGCTTTGTAGAGCACTTGAGGCACAGAGCCAATGTATTCAGAGAGAGAGAGAGAGAGAGAGAGAGAGAGAGAGAGAGAGAGAGAGAGAGAAAGGCAAAAATGAAGAAAACCAAAGGTAAAGAGGTATAAAGGAAACAATATATATGGATAAAGTTACAGACAGAGGGGAGGGGCTATCAGGGAAAAGAAATAGGCATTGAACCTCTTCAATTAAGTCAAATTAGTCTATATTAGCCTAATTACCCAATATTTCACTTTAAGTAACATGCAATTCTGGGGCATAATCATTGTGATAAAATGTGAGTCTGAGATCTGGAAGTGTTTTTCTCTGTTCTGGTTCACATAGACTGCTTTTGTACGTGCATTTTGAAAGGCTGCGACTGTATCTTTTTGTCGATGAAATTGCATCCAAGCGTTTTTCTTCAGATCCCTATCTACTTAATGGTCATGCAAAACCCCATTTAGTTAACGACGTGGTGAGGGGGAAAACTGTGGCTTGATATTAGGGAGGAATTAAGGAAGAATGCTGAAGTTGTTCTTTGAGACAGTTTGCCCCATTATGCCACACATATGTGTGTGTGTGTGTGTGTGTGTGTGTGTGTGTGTGTGTGTGTGTGTGTGTGTGTGTGTGCACACATGTTTTCCCCCATTCACACAGGAGGTCATAGCATTACAGATAATCACATGATAGATCATTTTAAGCCCCTCTTAGGGAAATTGGACTGCCCTTTGTGCGCCTGTGAACATGTGATATTGGAAGTGTTCCATGAGGAGAAAATACCTCAGTGTGCTCGTTGTTAAGGCTATCGTTGTCTTGAACAGAAGTGTGTACAGTATGTGTGTGTACTGTATATGTGAATATGTGTAAGCAAGGAGTGTACAGAGGTCACGCTATTTTATCTGTATCTACTGTATTAACTAAAGGGGAAAAACATATTTGTATTCATAGTTGTAGATAATGGACTCCATATATCCAATTTCAAGACACTGCACACGATTGTTGCTGAAAAGACAATGGGCCCTATTGTCGCAAAAGCGGTAATTTCGCGTTTGCGCTTGTTTAACGCCGTGCACAATGCAAATTGGGGCGTGCACAAGCTCATTTGCATTCTCCCTGCCACACTATTAGCTCTATGCATGGGGTAGGCGTGCCACATGCCAAACCAGGCGTGTCCGTGACACAGATGGCCTTCTCCTATCGTCAGCATGCGCGCAATTACTTTGTGCTAAGAGCTTTGAAAAGCACCTCTTAAGCGCAAAAATATCGCACCATAATCTCCGCGCTGCACAGCGCAGTGCAGAGGAATTCCTTTTGGATACGTCATTACGCACGAACATGCCACGCCAGGACATCAAATTTGTTTATTTCCAGTCATGTTATGTAACACACGTCTCTCTCTCTCTCTCTCTCTCACACACACACACACACACACACATACACACACACACACACACACACACTGACCTCAGCAGGCCAAAGCCTTTTTTCTTGCTCTTCTTTTCCGTCTCTTCTGGCTCCTCTGCTTTCTTCCTCTCCTTGTCTTTTCCTTTGGCCTTGTTCTTCTCTTTCTTCTTTGTTCTACCTTTCTTTTTCTTGTCTTTCTTGTCTTTCTCCTCAACCTGATCCCCCGCTCCCTGCCGGGATGAGCCGCTGGCGGGGGTGTCCCGGCCTGAACTCTGATCCGAACCATCATCTAGGACGGGTGGAAGAAGGAGAGGAGGGGTGAGTCGTGAGAGACACACACAAACGAGGGGAAACAATCACAGCAGGTTGTTTTTGCTCACGCCAATTAGTGTTGTAAAATTAATTCAACCACAAACCCCCCGAAAAGGCAGTTTCAGCCAAACAGAGAAATGGGCATTTCTCGTACAGAAAGACAAACAATATGTAATATTCTATTTATTTGTTACTATTATAATGTCCAAAAACTGTGCATCTGTGTAACCTGATTCCATGCAGAGCTTTTAGCGCTATCTATTCCAAGTAACATGAAGAAGAAGTCAGTGCTGGAATGACAAGTTCCCACAGGTGAGGCATTAGCATTAGCTAATGCTTTGATCCAGAGTGGCTCATTATGATGGTGGAACTAGAAGGCAGGGCTGCACAGTGAGCACAACTGTGTCCTGACTGAGTCGCTCACTTGTGCTGCCGCCAGTTGGACAGGTACAGTTACTGTAGCTGACTGTTATGACCAATAATTTACAATAGGGCTGCAACTAATGATTATTTTCATTGTCTGTTGATTATTTTCTCGACTAATCGATTAGTCGGACTCGTTTGGTCTATAAAAATGTCACCCCAAGCCCCAAATTATGTCCTCAAATGTCTTCTTTGGTCCTGACCAACAGTCCACAACCCAAAGACAATCAGTTTACTGTTATATAAGACTAAAGAAACCAGAAAATATTCACATTTAAGAAGCTGGAACGAGAGAATGTTAATATTGTTTTCCTTAAAAAATTAGTCTAAACATTAATCCATTGTAAAAATAAATTATAGCTGCTGCGCAGCAATGACTCGTGGCCGGGCAAGTCTCAAGGCTTTGAGCTATTATGACATCAAAATTGCTCGAGTGACATCAGTGATGGCATCACAATTGCTTGAGTGACTGATGACATCACAAATACAACCTAATTGCCCTAGGTCAGTGGTTCCCAACCTTTTTACACCAAGTACCACCTGAGAAAGTAGTTGGCTCTCCAAGTACCACCATTTGACCGACGTTAAAATACAGTCTATTCAGCTATGCACAGTTCATGCAGGAGGCAAATTTATTCCAACCTGCAGCCTATGTGCAACCTGCAGCAGCTGCACTTGTGCTGGGTTGACTGCTGTCTTCACCTCCTTGTGCTTCATCGTTGCTGCTCCCCTCTACTACAGCTCTTTTACGATTCCCTCCCGTTTTGATCCACTTTAGCATCTCTCCTCGTCTTTGTTCACCACTTGTGTAACCATGCGGGGCGGGCAGGTAATTGTGCATGCGCAACAGGTATAGTGTCCGTCAGAAACAAATATTTGTTTCTAAATCTCAAGACAACAAAATAAACCTCAATTTCAATGATCACAAGTTTATTTTCATTCGTAGTATTATTTTGATAGATAAACATGTTTTACAATTGATTTTAAAGTTGGGTTTATTTCATAATTTAAACATTGGGATTCCAGGGATCAAGTACCACCAGCGGGGGGGGGCGCAAGTACCACCTACCTTGAGAAACACTGCCAATAATATTAATAATTATTATTATTATTTCACTTTCACATGTTTGAAAACTACTACTAATGACCACCATGGATTTTGCAGAAAAAATAAAAAAATAAAAAAATTCACAGAGCCTTCCAAGTACCACCAGCAGGGGCGCAAGTACCACCTACGGTACGCGTACCGTAGGTTGGGAACCACTGCCCTAGGTAATTAAGGCAATTAGGCTATACATGGGGGCAGAATTCAATGTTTTGATGCACTGTGGGCTCAATTTTTGACCAATCGAAAATCTGTTTGATAGTTTTGTGTAGGACAGTCTAACGATGCAGATGCTGAAGTTCGGTGTCGTTTGAAGAAAAAATGTGGGAGGAGTAGGGTTTAATTAGTTTGAGAGTTTTTGCAGTTTTGCCGTCTTTAGACTTCATAATTGGCCATAGGTTGCATTGTACAAAAGTTTCTCCTCATTTGGGGCCACATTTCAGTGAAAGTTGCAAAGCCGTAGCACGTATGCCTAATTTTTTATGAATTTTCAAAGTTTGAAACTTTAGACGGTCGCTGTAGTGCCACCGTTAGGACTATTGGCCCCAAATTTGCGTCAAAGACGTTTGGCATGGGACTGGACCTTTGTGCAAAGTTTGGTTCGTTTTCATGCATGGGAAGTCGAACTTCCCGGGAGAAGAATAATACAGGCAAATACAATAAGTGGCCCTGCCGCTTCGCTGGCCCGGCCACTAATAAATACATAAATAAATTGTAAAAGTCAAGATACAGTCGCGGCCTTACTGTATTGACTGGGAATGCTGAAGCACTGTGGTATTAGCTGCGTTCAGCCCTGCATCCCACAATGCATCAGCTACGCAAGAAGCATTGTGGTTGTTACAAATGTTCCCCCGCCGATGCCGATTCGAGGCGGGATGCCCCCCCCCCAGGGGCCCATCCTGGGCCTCTGGATCCAGCCAGCTCCCTGAAACTATCCCTGGATCTATTGCGAATGATGACATCATCACAATGGGAACCGCGGCAGTGAACGATGACATCATCACCGATGTCATCACAATGGGAGCACAAGACATCATCAAACGTGACGTCTCGCCGATGACATCATTATGACATCACCGGTGATGCGCTGCAAACGATAACTATCAGCAAGCGCACGACTGTACAGTACGAAGCTATCAATTGACTCACATTCCATTCAACTATGTCGGAAACAGCAAGCCACACAGCACGGAGTATTAGTCTGGTAGATGAGATCTATCAATCTCTCAGAGATGATTCTCCAGATGCAAACCACTACTCTACTACAGGAGGCGTTCACGGAGAAGAACCTCAGATCGTGAGCGGGTTAGGTGGCAGGAACTCTATCGTGCCGTGATGGGCACAATGAATGCTAACAAATTAAGCTTGTCACCCAGAGAACAGCCAAGAACACTCTGCTAGCCAACCTGAGGAGGGAGGTCCTCCAGCAATCCCTCCATGAGCCGAGGTACCAGGTTGGAACGTGAAAGAGCGGTTGGTCCCTTCTGCGAGGAAGCCAGAGGCCTGGCGACAGATTGGAATGACTCCGGTAGGAACCTCCCACCCCTGGCTGCCTTACACTCAACCAGGACCTGCCGGATCTCCAGAACACTGGTACTCACTGCATTTAGCCCTGCATCCCACAATGCACCAGCTACGCATGAAGCACTGTGGTATTAGCTGCATCAAAGACGATGGGATTTCAAGCAAGACAGCCCAACTTCAACTCACTTCCTGTCCTTTTGTCACGTGGGTTTTGCCCATGGTTTTCCACGGACGGATTTGTTAGAATTGGCGGAGCCTGCGGTGACCCATCTATAGTAATATAATATCTATGGCTGCATTCAGCCCTGCATCCCACAATGCATCAGCTACGCATGAAGCACTGTGGTATAGGCTCATTTCACAGCAACCTTTTGAGGTGGTAAAGCAGGAAATAACGCAGGTGTAATCATTGGCATTAATGAGGGCACCAGCTGGCACTGGAACACCTAAACAGAACGGAAGCATAATTAATGGTATTAGCGTACAGCTGCTTTACTTCCTGCTTTTACCACCTCAAAAGGTTTGCTGTGAAATGGGTCCATGAGCTGCATTTAGCCCTGCATCCCACAATGCATCAGCTACGCATGGAGCCCGACTGCACTGCCCCTGTGAGGGGCTGTTCCCTCTTTACTACATGGGAGCCATGCTGTGGCCTGTAGGCAAGACTGCAAAGAAAAAGAACAACTGCAAATTAAACCACTGACAGCTACTGTATGTATTTACATTTAACCTTGAATTTTCAACACTTTGGTTTAGTTGCAGGGTCATGGAAAACTTTGAAATGTTGTTTTATACTTAGAGAGAGAGAGAGAGAGGGGGGCGGGCTTCAGTTCACTTCAGAGAACTGTTTTCTGTCAATTAACAGCAACTCTCTAAGTGTTAAATAGTTAGAGATATGGTGACAGACATGGCGTGTGTGTGTGTGAACCTGTTTGTGCAAGTGTGCAGGTGTTGATATGTGCTTGTGAATGCATGCATGCCCATGTGTGTGTGTGTGTGTGCATGTGCGTAGTATGTGTGCGTGCGTGCGCATGTGTATGTGTGCGCCCTTGTGTGTGTGTGTGCGCGTGCGTGCTTGTGTGTGTGTGTGTGGTGTTGACTTGTCATATTAGTCCTATCCTGTGTGAGTGTAGTGATGTGAGGCAGCCTGGCTCATTACTCTAGTGATGACTGATAAGAGTTTGCTGTGACTAACACAGTTAGGGATTAAGTGTAGCTGACCAATGACAACCATTTAGCTCTTGGATAAATATTCGAAGCCAAATGATCCTCAAATCTGTTAACATGTTTAAGCAAAGTCTGCACCTACAAACATACGTTTGGATCGTTTTAATCGAGACAGGATGGCCATTTTATTTGCACCAGGCTGGCTAGTCTTATTGAAATCATGTTCACTGTAATGGAGACAGTTAGGAACCGGACATCCAATAGCTCTTCCAAACTGGAGGCCAACATCCTTAAATTCAAACCCTGTCTATAATCTACAAAGGAATAAGCTCACGTCTTGTCTCTCCTATCATCTGTGTCTATCGTCTTTACAAACAGAGTAAACCATTCACTTGTCCTGTGGTGCAGCACATGTACTGGCAACACACACACACACACACACACACACACACACACACACACTATAAACGTACCCTCTCTGTCTCTCTTACCATCGTCATCTTCAGGTGGCCCATCATAGGATTTATCAATAGCTGCCCTGAAGCTCTCATTGCAGCCTCTTCCTCTGCTCATATTTGGCCGTGGACGGTGGAAGGGGAGGAGCTCGTTCTTCTTGTTCACCTCTGACATGGCCGTCTGGAGACTCTCCAACGAACTGGACTTCTTCAGGCCGAGGGTAGGGCCGACTTCTATGGCAGGGGATGGAGCTGAGAGAGAGACAGACAGGCAGACAGAGACGTAAGAGACGCCATGTTTGCATGAACTAGTTTAGTCTAGTTGGAACTAGCCGTGACTTGGTATGGTATGGTTTGCATCTCTATGAATGTGGTACATCAGCACAGAACATCAGAAGGTTGAAATAATAAGCACATCTTATGCAGCTACACTCAACATTTATTACCAACACTGGAACGAAAATATTGGCATTGCAAACAATTAGACGACTAACAGTTTCATTGTGATTCTACTCCAAGCTCTTTGGTGAAAGACATCAATGTACAGTATCACTGCTATTAAAATACAACACAAAACCTAAGATGCAGAAGACATTCTGTACATTAAAAGAAAGAATGAATGAATGAATGAATGAATGAATAATAAGCAGTGCAGACTCAACGGCCTGACCCGGCAGTAAAACCTTTTTTTTAATCTTTTTCTTTTCTTTTTTACTGATTTTTCTCCCATCTTCTCCCCAATTGTATTTGGCCAATGCCCCCTTGCTGTCCCTGATTGTTGTCCGCTCCCCCCCCCCCCCCCCCCCCCTCCTCCTATACATGTGCTGTCACCAGCCGCTTCTTTTCACCTGACAGTGAGGAGTGGGAGGATGGGAGGATCACACAATTCCCCCAGTTCCCATCCTCCCCAGACAGGCGCACTGACAGACCAGAGGAGGCGCTAGTGCAGCAACCAGGATTCATACCCCACCGGCTTCCCACCCGCAAACACGGCCAATTGTGACTGTAGGAACGTCTGACAAAGTCGGAAGTACCGCTGCCAGGAATGAAACCCGGGTCTCTGCGGTGGTAGGCGAGTGCTGGCAGTGAAACACTTCTGTCCCTCCTGCAGCCTGGTCTGACTGGGTTATGAAGACAGAGGGTGGAAGACAGAAGTGGAGACGGAGACAAAGTGGAGACAGAGACAAAGTGGAGACGGCGGCCGGCAGCCAGACAGGCCGCGACACGGCTAAACTCCAGAGAGCCCGAGCCAAGGAGAAAGAGCGATACGCTTGAGTCTGTTGCTGAGTTTGTGATGGATGCGAGGTCTGCTTCCCTGCTACTCCTTCTCCATCCATCACCACAGGCACTGTGGAGGATATTACTGAGGGAGAGAGCGCGGGGGCGGGCGGGGGTTACTGTATCCAGCAGGGAGCAGGGAGTGATGAAGAGGAGAGAGAGTGCGGGGGGGGGGGGTTACTGTATCCAACAGGGAGCAGGGAGTGATGAAGAGGAGAGAGAGTGCGGGGGGGGGGGGGGGTTACTGTATCCAACAGGGAGCAGGGAGTGATGAAGAGGAGAGAGAGTGCGGGGGGGGGGGGTTACTGTATCCAACAGGGAGCAGGGAGTGATGAAGAGGAGAGAGAGTGCGGGGGGGGGGGGGTTACTGTATCCAACAGGGAGCAGGGACTGATGAAGAGGAAAGAGAGTGCGGGGGGGGGGGGGGGTTACTGTATCCAGCAGGGAGCAGGGAGTGATGAAGAGGAGAGAGAGTGCGGGGGGGGGGGGGGGGGTTACTGTATCCAACAGGGAGCAGGGAGTGATGAAGAGGAGAGAGAGTGCGGGGGGGGGGGGGTTACTGTATCCAGCAGGGAGCAGGGAGTGATGAAGAGGAGAGAGAGTGCGGGGGGGGGGGGGTTACTGTATCCAGCAGGGAGCAGGGAGTGATGAAGAGGAGAGAGAGTGCGGGGGGGGGGGGGCAGAGCCGTATAATAGAAGAGTTCCGACATCTCCATTTACTCCAATGGACCTGTTTTTTTTCCAGGAAGTAAGGTCCTGGAACTCTTGAGTAAAAAAAGCAGCACTGTCGAGTTGCATCAAAATAGACAGTTTGTGTTGTACTTTGAAAGGGTTTTTCATCCCTTGAATCAAATTGTACATTATCAGCTTTATTTTAGCATGCAAAAGTAGCGTGAGACCCATTCCTGGCTGTTCATTGGCTAATGAGTCTCGCATTTTGGTCCTCCGCTGACGCCACTCTCTTACTAGAGGACACTAGGCGGGGGTTACTGTACCCAGCAGGGAGCAGGGACTGATGAAGAGGAGAGAGAGTGCGGGGGTGGGAGGGGCTTACTGTCTCCAGCAGGGAGCAGGGAGTGATGAAGAGGAGGGAGAGTGTGGGGGTGGGCGGGGGTTACTGTATCCAGCAGGGAGTGATGAAGAGGAGAGAGAGTGTGGGGGTGGGAGGGGGTTACTGTCTCCAGCAGGGAGCAGGGACTGATGAAGAGGAGAGAGAGTGCGGGGGTGGGAGGGGGTTACTGTCTCCAGCAGGGAGCAGGGAGTGATGAAGAGGAGAGAGAGTGCGGGGGTGGGAGGGGGTTACTGTCTCCAGCAGGGAGCAGGGACTGATGAAGAGGAGAGAGAGCGCGGGGTGGGCGGGGCTTACTGTCTCCAGCAGGGAGCAGGGAGTGATGAAGAGGAGAGAGAGTGCGGGGGTGGGAGGGGGTTACTGTACCCAGCAGGGAGCAGGGAGTGATGAAGAGGAGAGAGAGCGCGGGGGTGGGCGGGGCTTACTGTCTCCAGCAGGGAGCAGGGAGTGATGAAGAGGAGAGAGACCGCGGGGTGGGCGGGGCTTACTGTCTCCAGCAGGGAGCAGGGAGTGATGAAGAGGAGAGAGACCGCGGGGTGGGCAGGGCTTACTGTCTCCAGCAGGGAGCAGGGAGTGATGAAGAGGAGAGTCATGGATGAGATGAGAGGATGATGGTGGAAGTATTCATCAGACAGAGAGTGAGGCGGTGATCGGACTGGAAGCACTGAAGCGGAAGGAGGAACGGCGTTTTGGCAAGCTCAGTAAGTCTCACAATTGTTGCTATGCTGCTGCAGAAAACCCAAACAAGGCCAAGTTGAGTGTCAAAGTTCACCCTCGAACCCCCTGCAAAGCTCCCAACACTTGTGAGGATTGCCGATAGGAAAACAAGAGAGGAAGAGTGAAGGGAGACCAGATGTGTGATACTCCCTACAGGAGAGGGGGACAACCAAGGAGGCAAGGATGAAGAGAAAGGGAGGAAAGAAGACAGGGAAGAGAGCAAATAAGTATTCTCCAGGGAACACCATGTTAGACAGGGGAGAGGGAGTGAGGGGGAGACAGAGAGAAATGGGGAAAAAGGGAGGAAGACCGGGCTTGCTGCCAGCTCAAAACACTAGCAATCACACACACGCACACACACACACGCACACACTCTCACACACTCTCACACACACACACACACTTTGGGATTCCTTGCTAGCTCCGGGTTGTCGATATGATGCCTCTGTGATTCATGATAGCTGAACCTGCATCACTTTAGCTAATGATTCTCTATGCACAAGACTGCTCTGCCTCTGTGTGCGTGTCTTTTCTCAGAGCAGATCAGAGGGCTGATGTGACTTCCACATCTATTTAAACAGTCATTAACCACACACACACACACGCATGCACGCACGCATGCACGCACGCACACACACACACACACACACACACACACACAGAGTAATAATGGACATAGAATGTATGCACATGCATAATGTGAGTTTATTGCTGAAGCGGAAGAGATGGACAAGAGGCGTGACAGGTGTCACCTCCACCCACTGAGGTCCCATCTCCACTGGTTTCATGTCCAATGACACTGTCCAGATGACACCCATTGAGATCAACATCATAAACTATCTCTCATGAATCTGTATTGAATCAACCTTGAATTAATGCAGTAGCTGGCACCGCAGCCATTTCCCCCCAAATCATGTAAGATGCAAATCAATAGATGTATTCAAATCTCAACACTAAAAACAAGGCTTATTGCTTGTGCCTTTTGACAGCCGAAAAGTGTGTGTATTTTTTATTCACCACATTAACTCATTGAGTGCCAAGGACGAGTATAGTCGTCAATTCGAATAGTAACGTAGAGTGCCAAAGACGACTAAAGTCGTCAATTGCGTTTTTTGATGGTGGGACGTGGATCAAAGCCTCGTGCATCTCCTGTAAAAATATTGTAGCTATTGAAGGTGTATAACCTATTTTACGGACCCATTAGGTGGCGACAGTGCTCTCCAGATTAGAGAAAGTTGAGGAAAAAAAGCAGAAAAAGCCCCGTGATGAAAGAGAAACCGATGCTGGAGCCAGAGCGGCACAGATTGCTCTGGCTGCCTGGAGCCAACGTTAGCTGCGAACAGCAGTCAATCCGCTCCCACAAATGAGCCCCTCTGTCTCTGCTGCATAGTTTCTCCACACGATTAGCCGCCAGAAAATAAAACCAAAGCCAAACCATTCTCATGAGAATGGTTTGGCTTTTCAGTGTCGCGCTGGGAGCCGGCGCACAAGGCTGAGCGCTCCGAAAATAGACTGGGTGCAGCGCACTTTGAAACGCGCAGCAGAAAGCCTATAATCGGACGCAGCTTCATTACCAGCTCACAACCGAAACCCCAGAAACGCAGACGAACGCGAGCCCGATCCAGACTCCCCCGACGAGCGGCCGCCATCCGAACATGGATCCGTAAGGCAGCAGAGCCTGCCATAGCAGGCAGCAGAGACTCGCCTGACACACGCAGCAGCCAGCACAGCGAGCAGAGCCACCAGAGACACTCCCACGGAGGAGGAGTTTGGAGTTGAGGGGGGTGTGGGTGCTGTTTATTGAAGGAAATTACTGTTCAGATGTTTCAGGTCAGAAAATATTAGCTTCAGAGTCAGTGAATGTGCTTGAAATGCTTCATTTCACAAAAGGCTGAATATCTCAGCTTCTAATTTGAAACGCCTGTTTTTGCTGGAAACAACCTATCTTCTCCGGCTCATAACTAAAGAACAGTATCTGATTTCTGATTATTGTATGCTTTTGAAAGGGTCTCTTGCATGGAAACGCTCCGTTTCTTAAAGGAAAAACACTGAAGCTGGGGGTAGAAGGTTGTCATCCGCCAACAGTGAGATTCACTTTTGCTCGTGGACATGAAACAGCAGTGTTTAGCAGAGAGCTACAGCCTCCCACTTCCAGTCATAAGTCACGAGTGTGTGGTCAAATTCAAGCCCACTCACTAGCAAGCATACAGTTTTCAAACAGATAACTAGTCATACAGCTTCATATAGCTGTGGTCCGAATGACTCACTATCTAATGTCAATTAAGAACAAAGTCACATAATATGGAGGGGTTATTTAAGGGTGGGTGAAAGGGATTTTTGTTTGCCATAAATATAGAATACATATCTTAAATTTGAGAGAAGTATAAACATGTGCAAGTTGTTTACATTTGAGGAGGAACGAGGGGGAACAAGTCACCCTTCCACAACCCCAAATGTTTATTGCCTATATAACATGTTGTCTTTGTCTGCTCGGAGTCCTCCCTGAACTTCCCTACAGCTGTGCAACAGTCTCTGACACTGGGGACAATTGTTAGCAAAAAAAATCATTTTGAAGGAATCTTCACCTCCTTTTCAATTGTGGTTGATGGATATGATCTCTGTTATACGGATGGAGAGGCTCAGGTTCCTGAGAACCAACTCACTTAGAAAATGTCTAACGATCTGGGACCCGTTCGCCTGGCTGGTTTCTCATGGACCCCTTACGCGGGATCCCATGTACATTTCTTTTAAGCACATATACGCCTTATGTGGCTGGTAGCACCACGTTGTAATATAGACTGTTGATGTTTCTATGTTTTTTCTTTCTTTTCTTTTCCTGTGCCTGTGCCTGTTTGTTTTGTCTTGTTTGTGTACTGCTCTATTAAAAAATTGGGGGGGGAAACAAAACAAAACATGTTGTCTTTGTTAATTTGACAATAATGCCACCTTGAGATAAATGCCCCTAAACATTATGGTAAGATTCTGAATATATTCACAGTACATGTGCACTGAACAACAGTGGAGACTTTTGATTTAAAGAAAAGAAAAGAAAAAAAATGAAAGAAAAGAAGAAGAAAAATAGAAAATGTGTAATGGAGAGATGGGGGAAAGGGACAGAGAGTTTGAGAGAGAGCGGGTTGGATCCTCGCTAGGGGTGGGAATCGCTGAGTAGCTCACGATACGATATCGTCACGATACTTGGCCCTCGATAACGATATTATCACGATACAGCGATACTGCGATAATCGATATATTGGAAGACGATACATCACGATACCTGTGTAACTGAAGAGAAAAAAATACCCCTAAAAGGCAAGAAGCAGGTATTATGTATTCTCTCTCAGAGTTCACTCACTCACTCATACCATTTTCGATACCACGGAGGAAAAGTTACACATTAAGTCTTTTTATTATTATTATTAAAACAAGAAAACCTATATAACCTACCTACCTATATCATTTCTAAAAGTAGATATTAATGATCAAACATTTCCATTCATGTAGCCTACAGTATTTATGTTTTTGTTTCAACTACAAACATAAATAAACGTCAACTTGAAACTATGTTTGAACTACCACACACAGCATAATATTTTAGCCTGTTTATTTAAAAAAAAAAAAAAAAAAAAAAAAAAAAAATTTTTTTTTTTTTTTTAAATAAACATATCGATACTTGGTGCTAGTGTATCGATAACGTATCGCAAGTGGAAATATCGCGATACCGTGAGTATCGATATTTTGTCCCACCCCTAATCCTCGCATATTAAGATATTGGATATAACTTCAAAACTGCAAACAAAGAAAAAAAAAAGATTTAGGTTATTGACCATCGATAGCCAAAGCCATAACTGCATGAAAGCTAATAGCACACAGCTGCCACTCGCCTAAAGCAAACTGTACTGTAAAGTGAATGTTTGATGTTTAGCCAAGGAGCACAGCACAGTCTTACAGCTAACAAAAAACAAAGAAAATTAGTTTTAAGAGAAAGTTTAAAGAGACATGTGAAAACGAATATTTGATTCTATGGCTGAGATTGGCATGTGTTCTTTGAGAGAGGTTACTGTAGATATATCCAATTCAATAGATAATCCACTGTTTCAATACTGGGAGGACACTGGATTACAGCTGCCAGCAACACTTGAACCAAGGCCACCAAAGGCATGAGTAAACTCCATTGGAAATATATGGGATGTTTGAAGTTTGATTCTTTTCATCCACACTCAACAGAGGACCCTGATACTCTAAGGCCGACATATTTGAGGTTGCCAACAACATACGAACCAACACAAACCGCTTGGCTACTCAAGACATGAGAGCACTCAAAGTTAAACAATCGGCTGCCGTTTGCCTTTCAGACACATTCAATAGATAATCCTGCCGTTTGCCTTTCAGACACATTCAATAGATAATCCTGACGTTTGCCTTTCAGACGCAGAGATAGATAATCCGCTGCACCAACGTTCAAAAGACACATTGAAATGTGAACACAGAAATGTTTGGTCATGCATTGCTCTCTAGAGATGAATAAATTCCATAAGAAATATGCGTTTGATGTTTTCCAGTTAAACTCAATGTGAGGAGCCAGGGTTAAGGTTCATTAAGGGTTAAGGTTCATTAAGGGTTAAGGTTCATTTTCCACTGGAGAGTTTGTACTTTGAGGGCAAATTGCAGTCAATTCAAAAAGGTCTAATATTGCAGAACATGCAGCATGCACACACACAGACAGTGACCTCTAAGTCCAAACTTGTCTGTTTGCAGAGGGCGGGACAGTGGGATGAAATAAATGCTATTATAAATAGCTTAGTGTTGTTAGGCTAGGTTATCAGGGAATGGAGAGCACACACACAAACACACATATAGATGAGCAATGTGCACACAAGCACGCACGCGTGTGTAGACAAACACACACTCTCTCTCTCTCACACACACACACACACACACACACACACTCTCTCTTTCTGACAGACATACATACACACACACGCATGCGTGCACACAAAGTATTTTGCTGTGAGTAGCAGGATTTGTGTCATAAATGTAATTACTGCTGTCCAACTGTAAGATGATAGAATTAAGCTGCTTTTAGACAGAGAGAGAGAGAGAGAGAGAGAGAGAGAGAGAGAGAGAGAGAGAGAGAGAGAGAGAGAGAGAGAGAGCAGCAGAAAGTGTTGTGAGGGAATGGATGAGAGAGTGGGGGGTTGACAGAGGAAAACATTAAGATAGGGTGCTATAGAAAGAGAAACAAAGACAGTGAGCCTGGGAATATGGGAGAGAGAATAAGAATGAGAAAGAGAGAGATGAGAAAAGAGAAAGAGAAAGAGAGAGCAAGGAGAGCTATCCCAAGGCAGTGTTTTGGTAGGGAGGCAGCAGGCTGCGTTCAAAGTCAAAATGATAAGAAGGAGTGGCATAGCAACAAAACTAGCAGACTTAACATCAGCACAAACTTGGGCATCCTGTCCAGGTAGTGTAGCAGTAGATTCCCTGCCTACCAACACAAGGGTCGCAGGTTCGCACCCACGTGTTACCTCCGGCTTGGTTGGGCGTCCATACAGGCACATACGATTGGCTGTGTCTGGGGGAGGGAAGCCGGATTGGGGGTATCTGACCTGGTCACTGCACTTGCGCCTCCTCTAGTTGGTCGGGGCGCCTTGTCAGGGTGGAAGGGAACTGGTGGGAATCTTCCCACGTGCTACGTCCTGCCAGTGAAGCTCCTCCTGTCAGGTGTAAAGAAGCGGCTGGCATGTGTCGGAGGAAGCATGGTGCTAGTCTCGGCTCTCCAAAGATCAGCAGGACGTAGCACGTGGGAGGATCACGCTATTCCTACCAGTTCTATTCTGCCCGACCAGAGCAGGCACTAGTGCAGCGACCAGGACACATACCCCCAATCCGGCTTCCCACCCTCAGGCACAGCCAACCGTGCCTGTATGGACACCCAACCAAGTCGATTCAAGATTCAAGATCCTTTATTGTCATTGTCATTTCCACAACAACGAAATTGAAGTGCATCCTCTGCAGTGTCAAAGGTTAAAAAGGGAATATAAAAGACAAGGACAACAAGGACAGACATCATATCAAAAAATGGTAAACAAGTAATAATAAGAAAGCAATCAGTCATTCAGTGTTCATTCTGGGCCTTCCTCCTATTGCACGTTGCCACGAATTGCACTAAGGAAGAGCAGCAAAAAAAAGGGGGGGGGGCAAAACGCCCCTAGTGTATCTAAACAGCATTCAGTGCGATTATTGCTCTAGGAAAGAAACTGGCAGCAGCTCGAACAGGTCGTGTCCCGGGTGCGATGGGTCGCCGAGGATTTTTTTTGCTTTTTTGAGGCAACGGGAGCTGTAGAGGTCTTCCAGAGTGGGAAGAGGGCAACCTACCGCTTTCTGTGCGGAAGAGCTGACCTTCTGGAGCGCTTTCTTCTCTGCTGCTGTGCAGCTGGCGTACCACACACACACACTGTATGTGAGCACGCTTTCAATGGAGCAGTGGTAAAAAGCCACGAGCAGCTTCTGGGGGAGGTGGTGCTTCCTGAGGAGACGCAGGAAGTAGAGTCTCTGCTGCGCTTTTTTGACTAGCTCCTTGGTGTTGGCGCTCCAGGAGAAGTCATCTTTGATCTGGACGCCCAGGAACCGGAAGGTCGAGACCCTCTCCACACTGTCGCCGCCGATATGGAGCGGTAGAATGTCCGTTTTATTTTTTACGAAAGTCAATAATCAGTTCCTTGGTTTTGGTGGTGTTGAGGGCCAGTTTGTTGTCCTTGCACCACTGTGACAGCCGCATCACCTCACCTCTGTAGGCCGACTCATCCCCTTCAGAGATGAGTCCGACCACAGTGGTATCGTCTGCAAATTTGATGATGGTATTGCTGGGGTGGGCCGTAGGTGTAGAGGGTGAACGCAGCCCTGGGGGGAGCCCATGCTGAGTCTGAGAGCTGTGGAGGTGTGCGGGCCTACTCTAACCCTTTGGGGGCGGTCTGACAGGAAGTCTAAAATCCAGTGACAAATGGATGCTGGGAAGCCTAGGTCTGTCAGCTTGGACACCAGTCTGTGGGGAAGGATAGAATTAAAAGCGGAACTAAAATCCACAAAGAGCATCCTCGCATAGCTCCCCCGCTGCTCCAGGTGTGTCAGAGCAGGGTGGAGAGCATAGCTCCCCCGCTGCTCCAGGTGTGTCAGAGCAGGGTGGAGAGCATAGCTCCCCCGCTGCTCCAGGTGTGTCAGAGCAGGGTGGAGAGCATAGCTCCTCCGCTGCTCCAGGTGTGTCAGAGCAGGGTGGAGAGCCATGGCGATGGCGTCCTCTGTGGATCTGTTCGACTTGTAGGCAAACTGGTGTTTGTCCAGGTTTGGTGGTAGGTGGGCAATGATGATGTGACTCCGTACCAGTTTCTCAAAGCATTTCATTACGATGGGTGTTAAAGTGACTGGGCGGTAGTCGTTTATGGTGGGTTTTTTTGGTAGCGGGACTATGACAGAGGATTTAAGGCATGGTGGGACGGTGGACTGAGACAGGGACTGGTTAAAGATGTTGGTGAGGACTCCTGCTAGTTGGTCCGCGCAGTCTTTCAGCACCCGTCCAGCTACTCCGTCAGGTCCAGCAGCTTTCCTCGGGTTAACCGCCTTCAGCGTGCGCCTCACCTCACTCTCCTCCACTGTGAGTGTGTGAGCGCTGTTGATGGGTGGGAGTGGTATGGCCGCCGCCGAGTTTGATTCGAAGCGGGCGAAGAAGGTATTTAACTCCTCTGCCAGCGAGGCATCGCCATCAACAGCTGGAAGGTTACTGGACGTGTAGCTCGTGATATGCTGGACCCCCTGCCATACCTGTCTGGTGTTGTTGTTCTTTAGGTGATCCTCTATCTTCCTTTTGTAGGCTACCTTAGTCTCACGGATGCCTCTCCTTAGGTTGGTTCTGGCGGTGCTGTACCGTGCTCCGTCACCAGACCTGAACACGATGTTTCTCTCTTTCAGCAGGTGCTGGACTTCTCTCGACATCCAGGGCTTCCGGTTGGGATAGACCCGTATTTGTTTATCCACAGTGACAGTGTCCGTACAGAACTTAATGTAATCCAGGACCACTGTTGTGTGGTTCTCCAGGTCGTGGTGTTCAAAGAGGTCCCAGTTTGTTCTTTGGAAGCAGTCCTGTAGCTGATGGGGGGCACTAGCAGAGCACCGAGTGTTGTAATATTGGTTGCATGGATGCATGCATTTGCATGGAGGCAGAGTGTGTGGGAGATTTGTACTATGTGTGAGCCTGAGCTGTCAAAAATGTGACTGGGGTGTATTGGCTCACTCCAGCATGGATCCCACTGGCCTACCTGGCCAATCTTGGCATTTGAATGCTGCGTAGGGCGTGTTCTGCCTGCAAGTGCAGTGGGATCCATAATAACGGTGGAGAGACATACTAGAACATTTCATACCCATACAATGTTGCATCTAACCCAGTCCCTGCCTGTGTAAAAATCTGCATTGTGAAACCACAGCTTCTATGCAACCAATGAATATTTCTACGCTCACTCACCCAAATACTATATGCTTCGTAAAATACATCCTATGACGTGGCTTGTAAATGGTGACCGATGACGTTGAGTTGTGTGTGCTGGTATCTGCCTCGCTTGACCAGTGAGTGCTTGTAAGAGTGTGTTTGTGCATCAGTGAGAGCATGTGTGTGTGTGTGTGTGCAGTGTGCATCTGCTGTGTGCTATCTTAGGGTGTAAAGAGAAGACCTGAGAGAGAGAGGGAGAGAGAGAGAGACAGAGAATGTGTGTGTGTGCTGTGTTTAAATCTCCTAGCAGATGAAAAGCAAGGTTTTCCTATCCCACAGGGCTCCATAGTAATTGAATGGGCATCATAAACCATAAAACCATGTGACATCATCTTCAGTCTCCAGACACCATTCAGTGGTTACCTCAGGGCTTAGTGCATGCACTGCTGCATTGAGCAGATACAAAGCCGACAGAAATATATACTATATATATACTGTAGAGAAATATATACTATATACTGTAGAGAAATATATACTATATACAGTAGAGAAATATATACTATATACTGTAGAGAAATATATACTATATACTGTAGAGAAATATATACTATATATACTGTAGAGAAATATATACTATATACTGTAGAGCAATATATACTATATACTGTAGAGAAATATATACTATATATACTGTAGAGAAATATATACTATATACTGTAGAGCAATATATACTATATATATACTGTAGAGAAATATATACTATATATATACTGTAGAGAAATATATACTATATACTGTAGAGAAATATATACTATATACTGTACAGAAATATATACTATATACTGTAGAGAAATATATACTATATACTGTAGAGAAATATATACTATATACTGTAGAGAAATATATACTATATATACTGTAGAGAAATATATACTATATATATACTGTAGAGAAATATATACTATATACTGTAGAGCAGCTCAACTAGAAATATATACTAGTAGAGCAGCTCAACTAGAAATATATACTATATATATACTGTAGACCAGCTCAACTAGAAATATATACTATATACGGAAATACCAATATGTGTAAAGATGGCCTAGTTGCCACAGAAACCATGAAGCATCAATAGCAAATGTGTCTCCTCAAAGTGTCCTTGAGCGCCTGGTTCAAACCATCTGGATCCGTGAACTCACATCCTGTTTCGTTTCGTGGATCCATCTGGATGCTGTGCACAGTCATTTCAATAGGTGGAAGTAGCCAATCAGCGTCGGATCCAGTCAAATCCAAATCCATTCGGAAGAATGGCGAAATAACGTATATATTTTCTGCTCAGAAACTCTGCTGTTGCATACTCTCTCAATTGTTTAATTGGTGTTATTGAGTCTCGTTCTGCAATAACTGCACTTTATGGCTGTTTAAACTCGACAAACGTCGACATTACTGCTCGAGCCGAGACCCACGGACCAGTGGCGTTCTCGATTGGCAGGTTACAATGTCAACTACGAGGCACGGAGGCAGGTCCCTGATTGGCTAGTGAACTCTGCAACTTCTGAAAGCGCCCGCCCAGGGCTGGAGGCCAGACAGAAATGCAGAAGGAAACAGAATGTGAGTTCACCTGACCGGATGGTTTACCAGGCAAGCAAGACCGTACCATCTCATCTGCTCACTCATTTGAAGCTGTTCTGGACCGTACCATGTCATCTGCTCACTCATTTGAAGCTGTTCTGGACCGTACCATCTTATCTGCTCACTCATTTGAAGCTGTTCTGGACCGTACCATCTCATCTACTCACTCATTTGAAGCTGTTCTGGACCATACCATCGTATCTGCTCACTCATTTGAAGCTGTTTTGGACCATACCATCGTATCTGCTCACTCATTTGAAGCTGTTCTGGACCGTACCATCTTATCTGCTCACTCATTTGAAGCTGTTCTGGACCATACCATCGT
>NC_139627.1:28291451-28293951 GCF_964638095.1 Poromitra crassiceps | reverse complement strand
TCCTCCTCTCCTCTCTGACTATTGATCTCTCCATTGCTCTCCTCTCTCTTTCTGCCTACTGATCTCTCCATCGCTCTCTTCCTCTCCTCTCTCTTTCTGCCTACTGATCTCTCCATCGCTCTCCTCCTCTCCTCTCTCTTTCTGCCTACTGATCTCTCCATTGCTCTCTTCCTCTCCTCTCTCATGCTGCCTACTGATCTCTCCATCGCTCTCCTCTCTCTTTCTGCCTACTGATCTCTCCATCGCTCTCCTCCTCTCCTCTTTCTGCCTACTGATCTCTCCATTGCTCTCCTCCTCTCCTCTCTTTCTGCCTACTGATCTCTCCATTGCTCTCCTCCTCTCCTCTCTTTCTATCTACTGATCTCTCCATCACTCTCCTCCTCTCCTCTCTTTCTGCCTACTGATCTCTCCATCACTCTCCTCCTCTCCTCTCTTTCTGCCTACTGATCTCTCCATCACTCTCCTCCTCTCCTCTCTTTCTGCCTACTGATCTCTCCATCGCTCTCCTCCTCTCCTCTTTCTGCCTACTGATCTCTCCATTGCTCTCCTCCTCTCCTCTCTTTCTGCCTACTGATCTCTCCATTGCTCTCCTCCTCTCCTCTCTTTCTGCCTACTGATCTCTCCATCACTCTCCTCCTCTCCTCTCTTTCTGCCTACTGATCTCTCCATCGCTCTCCTCCTCTCCTCTTTCTGCCTACTGATCTCTCCATTGCTCTCCTCCTCTCCTCTCTTTCTGCCTACTGATCTCTCCATTGCTCTCCTCCTCTCCTCTCTTTCTGCCTACTGATCTCTCCATTGCTCTCCTCCTCTCTCTTTCTGCCTACTGATCTCTCCATTGCTCTCCTCCTCTCCTCTCTTTCTATCTACCTACTGATCTCTCCATCACTCTCCTCCTCTCCTTCTGCCTACTGATCTCTCCATCGCTCTCCTCCTCTACTCTCTTTCTGCCTACTGATCTCTCCATCGCTCTCCTCCTCTACTCTCTTTCTGCCTACTGATCTCTCCATCGCTCTCCTCTCTCTTTCTGCCTACTGATCTCTCCATCGCTCTCTTCCTCTCCTCTCTCATTCTGCCTACTGATCTCTCCATCGCTCTCCTCTCTCTTTCTGCCTACTGATCTCTCCATCGCTCTCTTCCTCTCCTCTGTCCTTCTGCCTACTGATCTCTCCATCGCTCTCTTCCTCTCCTCTCTCATTCTGCCTACTGATCTCTCCATTGCTCTCCTCCTCTCCTCTCTCCTTCTGCCTACTGATCTCTCCATCGCTCTCTTCCTCTCCTCTCTCTTTCTGCCTACTAATCTCTTCATCGCTCTCTTCCTCTCCTCCTGCCTACTGATCTCTCCATCGCTCTCCTCTCTCTTTCTGCCTACTGATCTCTCCATCGCTCTCCTCCTCTCCTCTGTCTTTCTGCCTACTGATCTCCCCATTGCTCTCCTCCTCTCCTCTCTCTTTCTGCCTACTAATCTCTTCATCGCTCTCTTCCTCTCCTTCTGCCTACTAATCTTTCCATCGCTCTCCTCTCTCTTTCTGCCTACTGATCTCCCCATTGCTCTCCTCCTCTGCTCTCTCTTTCTGCCTACTGATCTCTCCATCGCTCTTCTTCTTGGTCTTGTTCTCTTCTCTTTCACATCCCTCTATTCTCCCCCTCCCTCACCTCCTCTCCTCAGCAAAGCTGTCAAAAAACACATTCTTTTTTCACCTCTCCCTCTCTTAAACACACATACACACTTGAAAAGCCTTTTTAAGCGCACAACCACATAAGTGCTAGCGCACGCACACACACACACACACACACACACACACACACACACACACACACACACACACACACACACACACCTCTCTTTTCCATGACAAGCTTCTCATCTTTCCTGCTGTGGACAGACATTCATTGCTCAGTGTTTATTTTCACAGGGAAATGCTCATACAGTGCACACACGCACGCAGACAGGCACGCACACACGCATGTACGCACGCACGCACGCACACACACACACACACACACACACACACACACACACACACACACACACACACACACACACACACACACACACACACACACACACACACACACACACAGCTCCTGGCTGTCTTCATCACACAGAAGAGGAAACACAGCTGCAACCGTTTGTTTCAAGTCCCGTCAGCAATTTTCACAACTCTGTGTGTGTGTGTGTGTGTGTGTGTGTGTGTGTGTGTGTGTGTGTGTGTGTGTGTGTGTGTGTGTGTGTGTGTGTTAGGGGTCGACCGATTATCGGTTTGGCCGATTATTATGGCCGATATTCAACATTTTGCCGATTATCTGTATCGGCATTTTCATTGGCTGTTTGCCGATATAATAATTCAATAAAAAAATGCGCTAATTTGCAGCTGCTGCGGCTGGAAGGAGCCTCTCCTACAGTACTGTAGTTCCCTCTGTGTGATCTGGAGCAATGTCCCTCCCACAGCGCTATCTGATTGGTTACACATCGAGCAATAGCCTATCAGAGAGCTGCTCA
>NC_139627.1:28216451-28286451 GCF_964638095.1 Poromitra crassiceps | reverse complement strand
GAGTCTTCCTTTATGCCTTTGTAACTATTTTTCTTTCAGTCTGTCTTTTCTCTCTCTCTTCATCTCTTTCTCTACATTTGTCTCATTGTATCCTTTGCTCTAATTCTCTCTCTCTCTCTCCCCCCCCCCCCTCTCTGGAGAATAGATCCAGACTTTATCGTTGAATTGTCCTGAAAACCACCTTGCCAGGCTGATAGGGATTGATGACTTCATTTGAGAGAGCAATTTGTGTGCGTGCGTGCTGTACGTGTGTCTTCCTCACCTGTTTTGCTTCCAACCAGGGATCCTATGTTGCTCTCATCGGCCACTGAAACAAGAGAAACACACGTTAATACATATTGACAGACACACTTGTGCGCGCACACGCACACACACACACACACACGCGCACACACACACACACACATACACACACACACACAAAGACACAGGCGGCTACACACAGTTTTAATATTACATGACGACTATTTTGTGACCCGCCACGTGGCGGAGAGACGCCAAACCTAACTCGCCAAAGCTAAAATATGCCCGCCATTGGCGGGTGGCGGGCTCTAATTTCGGGCCCTGACCGTGGCTAATGCTAGCTGTTAGCTGTGGGCTAATGTTAGTTACATGGCAGTAAAACACCACTGAATGACCAATTTGATATATCTTTCAAACATTTTGTCATGCTGTTTCCATACAGCCCACCAGCGTTGGCTAGTTGTTGATATTTATAACGATATTGTAGCTCGAATATGATGTTTTTCTCAATGGAAACTATCATAGCGCTGTTTCCGGTAAATATTTCCGGTCTGAGTGCAGACAAAGAGTATAGTGAGACAAGAGGAGATGCTCTTCTGCTTCTTTCACAACAGTGTGCGTGCATTGGAACAAACTAGCGGGTGGAATCTGCTGCCTTTCTTTTTTAAATCAAGAGGCATGCCGTTTTGCCAGAGATCTGGGGGGTAAGTCAGCCTGCGTCCACATGTTCCTCATCACTGACTGACTTGCAGTCTGTTGAGCCTTCCGCTCAGGCTTCACTTCTCTCTCCATCACTCCATCTCTACTGTCTCTCCATTTTTCCTCTACCTCTGCCAAGCATCTTTTCTGATGTCAAGTCAGTTTGACTGCTACTGAAGTCACTTCCTCTCCTTCTCTCCCGACCCTCTCTCACTTCATTCCTCACTCTTTGCTTCACCTCCCACCCCCACCCCCCTCTCTCTCTCTCTCTCTCTCTCTCCACCCTGTAATCTTACTGTATATATCTCCTTCAATCCATTCTTCCACTCCAGGAGACAAGCTCTGGCTTGGACACATGAAGCCTATGCAAAAGCAGTCTCTTAAAACAGCCACATTGCTCCCGCAATTTTCAAATGCTTCCACCCTACCCGTCTGTATTTCAAGCTGGGAAAACTTGGCCAAAGCGGAAAGGGAAACTCTAAAAATAAGGAGCGATGACAGGAGGGGGATGTCCCGGATGTCCCGCCTAAAGGCAGGTGATTGGAGAAATACGAGCGGATGTCCCGCCTATCTGCTCGAGAAGAGTTGCGATCGGGATGAGCGACTTTTGAGCCCATGTAGCTGTGGAGGGCCAGGCTATCTGGACGGGTGGAGGAGCGGAGGGGGCGCTGTGAGGTTTGGAACCTGACCATAGATTGCAGATACGGAGGAGCTGTCTGGTGCACTGCCCTGTGGCCAGTACCAGTGTCTTGAATTTGATGCTTGCCAAGATGGGAAGCCAGCGAAGGTGCCGGCAGAAATTTCCTCCTCTTCTTCTCATTCCATCCTGTGATTTTCTCCTCTGTCTCCCTTGATCACTGTTCTCTCCATACGTGCTCCTCCATAATCCGCCTTTCACTTTCCCCTTCTCTCCCCCCACTCTCCCTCCTTCCCAAAGCCACAAAGCGGACACATGCCAACAGGGAACACGTTGACTAGTAGCACTGGGCCAAACACACTCAAAACACACACACACACACACACACACGCACGCGCACGCGCACGCGCACACACACACACACACACACACACACACACACACACACACACACACACACACACACAGACACACACACACACACACACAGCATAACAGCTTGTTTCTCATTAGAAAACTATTTGCTGGAAGAAGCCATGTTAGTGGTTGGGTTTTGTGGGCTGTGTGTGTGTGTGTGTGTGTGTGTGTGTGTGTGTGCGTGTGTGTGCGTGTGCATGTGTGTTGGGGGTGGGGGCCCCTCTGGTGTCTATATGTGCGTCTAACAGCATCTGTCTGCGGCTAACCGACATGACTACTTCAGCAGCCTAGCAGCTGTGTGTGTGTGTGTGTGTGTGTGTGTGTGTGTGTATGCGCCTGCCTACTTCAGCAGATTATTAGTAGATGCCACGTGTGATTTCACATATTACAGAGGCATGTTACTATGGAGAGACTCACAATGGGAATCAAACTTAAATAAGACAATTCAGTGTTTCCCCTAGAAAAATGTTCAGGCCTGGAGGGATTTCGAAACGTACCCCGACCGCAACGGTGTGGGCCCTCGCTGGCGACGCTAAACTTTTGCTAACCTGTTCGCATCTATGTTCGCAATGGCATCCCAAGTATCATCATACTATTATGGGATGCGATGCGAACAGTTGACACGTTTTGGAACAGCGCTGCACGCTGGCACAATGCTCCTAAAAGCAAAATGCTTATTGTTTTGAATGATTTGGCATCTTCTATTACTGTCCACTGTCAACACCAGTATTGTTGTATTGTAATAATATGCCATAAAGGTTTATTTAAATTTTGGGGAGAGCAGGGGGCCTGGCGGGCCTGTAGAATGGTAGGGGAAACACTGCACATTCAAACATATTTACATACAAACATACACACAAACACTGATGTAATTACATATTGGCAGCAGACTTTTAAGAAATGGCCATAAATATACCATAAAACTTCAAATAAACGCTGAGAAATAGACGACGGTCCCAAATACGGTAGACGCTGGGTATTTTTCATTACGGTATGTTTTTGTGTTGCGCTCAGACTAAATTCACAGTCACTTACAGTAATGATGTATGTGTTTTTGGCGGAAGTCAGTCATCTGGTTTGGCAAGACGAGAGATTGTACTTTCTCCCCCCTGTCAGACAGTGTTCCTACATAACTGACATGTTTCAAGTATGCATACCGCATTGTTTGATGCTACGGACTGTACGGACGGAGTCAGCGTGTTAGACTGGAGACGCTGTCTGGTTTCCATATTAAGGACAACATGGGAGCACTGCTGGTAACGTTAGTTAGCATTGTAAAAGTGCATTTCTGTCAGTGGAACAGCGATCATAAATGCACTATGGATTATATCAGACATGTATTGGAAACATTTGGTAAGTCTGCTTGTTGCACAACACTCTATTGTCTGATAGAGCTTGGTTAGCGAACGTTAGCTGCTGCCTCCTGCTATTGCTAACGTTACTATAACGTTGCTATAATCAACTGCTTCTTTCCAATGAAACACAAACAACAGAATGTGAGCGGGAGGCTAATGTTGTTTCAAATACAGTATAGCTGTTTGGCAGAGGGAGAAGAGGAGACCAATGAACTGGTAGCGTACCGGTAGTTGACAATGATGATGATGATGATGATGAAGGATATCTCAGTTTTGTTGCCTTATTTGTTTTTGTTTGTTCCAATCCGTACTACAATACTAGGCATGTTCAAAACTGCGTGTACCTACCTTCTTGTGTCCACTAAGTACTATCATACTGGTTTAAATAAGAAATTTGATACTTTCCAATATTTGCTGAGCAAGAATTCTGTGCAAAAATAATTTAACGCCGGTCCCAAATAGCCTGGAATTTTTTTGGGGTAAATAAACACCCGGGCGTCTATTTGAAGTTGGTACTTGGATGAAAATAAGAATAAAAACTTAAAGGAGAGCAGATAGAGATAGACAAAGAAAGACAATGGCATTGACACAGAGAGAGAGAGAGACAGAGAGAGAGAGAGACATGCAGAGACAGAGAGACTTGGAGATTGAAAGTCAGAAAGAGAGAGAAACGCTGCGGTGCTTGTGTCTACAGTGAAATCCTGCTGGCGCCACTGAAAACAAGATATCTAAATAGCTAGTTAGTAGGGGTGGGGGAAAAAATCGATACACCATAGTATCGCGATATTTTGCCTGACGATATTGTATCGATATTTGGACGATATAAAAAAAATAAAAAATTGCAGGCCATGCCAGGCCACCAGGCATCTGCCCGAAGCGCCCGATGTTGCAGTCCTGCAGTGGCGTATTGAGTCCAGAGAAGCTTAATAATGTAGGCTACATTTTGGGCAAAAACAAAACAAAACAAAAAAACACTGCATGTTTTACGGTACTTCCGGTGAGGTCAAGGAAAAGGTAGGAAAAGGAGTTACGGTAGACAATATATCAAAATATCACAATATTCAATATATCGCAATATTCAATATATCGCAATATTGGCGATATCGCAATACTATCGTATCGTGACTCAAGTATCGTTTTAGTATCGTATCGTGGGCATCTGGTGATTCCCACCCCTACTAGTTAGTAATGATAATAGTGTGCGTGTGTGTGTGTGTGTGTGTGTGAGTGTGTGAGAGAGAGAGAGAGAGAGAGAGAGAGAGAGAGAATACATGAGACTTGACCTACACTACAGGGGGTGTATAGGGGGAACCCGTGGTGTAGGTCAAGTCTATCACGTATAGGTCAAGAACAATACATGACAGACTTGACCTACACCAGGTCCCCCTTATAGAGTAGATGGTCTGATTAGATGCTAGAGCACATTGCTGCAACATTTGCATACTAATGAGGAAAAAATTACTTCTTATGCTAGAACTCAATGCGTTAAGGTACAGCGTTTGTTTTTATACAGACATTTGGTAATTAAGGCATTAGGTAGCTTAATCAATGACATCATTAGCATAACTGGCTAGGTTTAATACATCCTGGTGATTCTGGCAGGACATTAGGCAGCTCAAGTGCCTCTTATAATTAGGGTGAGTTTGCTCTGGCCAGTAATCAGTGTTGGCGGTAACCTGTAATCACATTGCATGTGCCTGTAACGAGTAGTGTAACGTGCTACGGATCCAAAATTCAGTAATCACATTACAGTTACTAAATCAAACAATTATGTTGTTACCCGTTACTTGCGTTACATAAGTTCTTCAATTACCTGTGAGATCGGGATCTGGAATCTGCAGGATTATCTACAAAACATAATCAAGCCTGCATTTCCATGCATGTCGCACAACAGCTGACTTTAAGGTGGGAAAAGAATGCTATAGCAGAATCGATGGGCTGGAGGGATGGTGAGGAGTGATGATTGGTTAGGTTTAGGCATGAGGAGTGACAATTGGTTAAGGTTCAGGCCAATCAGAGGCAGAGTCGTCCCTCCGGCTGATCCATTCTAGCATCAAGCCCCAGCTAGAGACGTTTATGGATATGGGACAAAACTGGCAGAGTGGTTTACAACTTTTGAGGGGTGGACATATGCACATTACTTTCAATGTGTTGTGCAAAAGGCGTGAGTCTCCTGAGTCTCATGCATGTAATTCACTGGAGGGGTGAAGAGGGCCAGGTCAGACATTCCGGATGCCCTTAGAGCCACCAGGATTTCTGTGTCTTGCTCAAGGACACTTTGAAAAGGGTTGCGGTTTGCCTGTTGTATAGTCTCTCAAGCGAGACTGTCTCTTCTACATTCTGCAAATGCATAGTCTGTACTTCAGGCACACAGAGCCTGGTCAAAGGAAGTTGAGGGAGAAAAAACGCTTGAGACCGGAGGAAGTTCGAACCGATGCAGGTGATTGGAGAAATATTTCTCCAATCACCTGCCTTTCTTCTCAGGCCTTCTTCAGCGTGTCGCTGAAGAAGGCCTGTTTGGCTGAAACGTCCGTTGTCGCTGTCTCCCAGATGATGGATTAAAACCTTTGAAAGGACATTCAAGTGTGCTGGCTTTCTCTCCTTTTAGTCATTGCTTTGTGCCTTGAGTTTTTATCTATCAGTGAGTGTGCTCGCTACTTCTGTCGTATGCTGCATATGCCTGAAGAGGGAGTGACTTTGGCTCCACTCAGTTCTTCTAAAAGAGAGAACATTGTTTCATATGCGGTCGAGGGCTTCTCAGTCTTTACAGTGAGTGTGCTATGTCTGTTAAAAGTTAAATACTCTGTCAACATATGTATATAAAAAATAAAAAAACTCTGTCAACATCTGTTGTGGCGGTCAAAATCCTTAGTCCAGCAGGGACAGCTCCAGAGCTCTTAGTCCAGCAGGGACAGTTCCAGAGCTATTAGTCCAGCAGGGACAGCTCCAGAGCTCTTAGTCCAGCAGGGACAGCTCCAGAGCTCTTAGTCCAGCAGGGACAGCTCCAGAGCTCTTAGTCCAGCAGGGACAGCTCCAGAGCTCTTAGTCCAGCAGGGACAGCTCCAGAGCTCTTAGTCCAGCAGGGACAGCTCCAGAGCTATTAGTCCAGCAGGGACAGCTCCAGAGCTATTAGTCCAGCAGGGACATAATGTAGCTCCAGAGCTTGGAGGTCTTCACCAGTCTTCTACACATGGCTCAAAACTGCCTCGAAAACCTACACCTTATCTGTTTCCCCACTCCTAGTGAAAATGTACTATCAGGAAAGACAGATGAAGTGTCTACTGTAAACAAAACAAAGAGAAGGCTATACAGTATAAACATAGAGTCAGTCATGTTTGTAGCTGTGACCAGCAGCTCTAGAGGTCACTCTGTCGGTTGGTCCACAATTATGAAAAATGTGCACATCTGGTCGCAACTATTGCAAATTCACACTTAATTCAAGTAGAAATAGCCGCCCCATGCCACACACACACACACACACACACACACACACACACACACACACACACACACACACACACACACACACACACACACACACACACACACACACACTCAGCTGGCAGTGGAGCCACCTTGAGGAGGAGGGCTGTTTGAGGTGGCATTAAAACAGTAAGCTATTGTTTTCTTCATCCATTGAAGCACATGCACACACACAGGTTGAGGTGGTATGCTGGCTCACATTGGCCACAGAAGTGACGTCTCACGCTCGGAGTCCTCTCTGAACTTCTCTGTGCAACAGTCTATAACACAAGGGACTACTGTTGCCAACAATCTCATTCTGAAGGAATGGAAGTCCCCATCTTCACCCTTCTTTTCAAATGTGGTTGACGGACATGACTTCTGTTATATGGATGGAGAGACTTAGGTTCCTGAGGACCAACTCACTTAAGAAGTTTTCGGCTGTTTGGGATCCATTTCTGGCCTACCTCGATGAGGTTAGGGGCGACAGTTGACTTGCCTGGCTGGTTTCTCGTGGACCCATTGCATGGGATTCCATGCATTATGTTCCTTACAAGCACATAAACACGTTGTGTGGTTGGTAGCACCACATTGTAATATTGAATGTCTAATATATATGTATCCATTGTTTTGTTTTTTGTTTTTTCCGGTATCTGAGCCTGTTCTGTCCTGTTTGTGTATTGTTAAAAAAATAATTAAAATAAAATAAGAAGTGACGTCTCACACTATGGTTTTCTATACCTATCCTAACAGAAGTGATGTCTCACACTGTGGGTTTCTATATCTATCCTAACAGAAGTGATGTCTCACACTGTGGGTTTCTATTAGGGGTGGGAATCGCTGAGTAGCTCACGATACGATATGGTCACGATACTTGGCCCTCGATAACGATATTATCACGATACAGCGATTCTGCGATAATCGATATATTGGAAGACGATACATCACGATATCTGTGTAACTGAAGAGAAAAAAATACCCCTAAAAGGCAAGAAGCAGGTATTATGTATTTATTAGCAGAATTGACATGAACTCTCTCAGAGTTCACTCACTCACTCATAACATTTTCGATACCACGGAGGAAAAGTTACACATTAAGTCTTTTTATTATTATTATTAAAACAAGAAAACCTATATAACCTACCTACCTATATAATTTCTAAAAGTAGATATTAATGAGCAAACATTTCCATTCATGTAGCCTACAGTATTTATGTTTTTGTTTCAACTACAAACATAAATAAACGTCAACTTGAAACTATGTTTCAACTACCACACACAGCATAATATTTTAGCCCGTTTTTTTTTTTTTTTTAAATAAACATATCGATACTTGGTGCCAGTGTATCGATAACGTATCGCAAGTGGAAATATCGCGATACCGTGAGTATCGATATTTTGTCCCACCCCTAGTTTCTATACCTATCCTAACAGAAGTGATGTCTCACACTGTGGGTTTCTATACCTATCCTAACAGAAGTGATGTCTCACACTGTGGGTTTCTATACCTATCCTAACAGAAGTGATGTCTCACACTATGGGTTTCTATATCTATCCTAACAGAAGTGATGTCTCACACTGTGGGTTTCTATACCTATCCTAACAGAAGTGATGTCTCACACTGTGGGTTTCTATATCTATCCTAACAGAAGTGATGTCTCACACTGTGGGTTTCTATACCTATCCTAACAGAAGTGATGTCTCACACTATGGGTTTCTATATCTATCCTAACAGAAGTGATGTCTCACACTGTGGGTTTCTATACCTATCCTAACAGAAGTGATGTCTCACACTGTGGGTTTCTATACCTATCCTAACAGAAGTGATGTCTCACACTGTGGGTTTCTATATCTATCCTAACAGAAGTGATGTCTCACACTGTGGGTTTCTATATCTATCCTAACAGAAGTGATGTCTCACACTGTGGGTTTCTATACCTATCCTAACAGAAGTGATGTCTCACACTATGGGTTTCTATACCTATCCTAACAGAAGTGATGTCTCACACTGTGGGTTTCTATATCTATCCTAACAGAAGTGATGTCTCACACTGTGGGTTTCTATACCTATCCTAACAGAAGTGATGTCTCACACTGTGGGTTTCTATACCTATCCTAACAGAAGTGATGTCTCACACTGTGGGTTTCTATATCTATCCTAACAGAAGTGTGTCTCACACTGTGGGTTTCTATACCTATCCTAACAGAAGTGATGTCTCACACTATGGGTTTCTATACCTATCCTAACAGAAGTGATGTCTCACACTGTGGGTTTCTATACCTATCCTAACAGAAGTGATGTCTCACACTGTGGGTTTCTATACCTATCCTAACAGAAGTGATGTCTCACACTGTGGGTTTCTATACCTATCCTAACAGAAGTGATGTCTCACACTGTGGGTTTCTATACCTATCCTAACAGAAGTGATGTCTCACACTATGGGTTTCTATACCTATCCTAACAGAAGTGATGTCTCACACTGTGGGTTTCTATATCTATCCTAACAGAAGTGATGTCTCACACTGTGGGTTTCTATACCTATCCTAACAGAAGTGATGTCTCACACTGTGGGTTTCTATACCTATCCTAACAGAAGTGATGTCTCACACTGTGGGTTTCTATATCTATCCTAACAGAAGTGTGTCTCACACTGTGGGTTTCTATATCTATCCTAACAGAAGTGATGTCTCACACTGTGGGTTTCTATATCTATCCTAACAGAAGTGATGTCTCACACTGTGGGTTTCTATATCTATCCTAACAGAAGTGATGTCTCACACTATGGGTTTCTATACCTATCCTAACAGAAGTGATGTCTCACACTATGGGTTTCTATATCTATCCTAACAGAAGTGATGTCTCACACTGTGGGTTTCTATATCTATCCTAACAGAAGTGATGTCTCACACTGTGGGTTTCTATATCTATCCTAACAGAAGTGATGTCTCACACTGTGGGTTTCTATACCTATCCTAACAGAAGTGATGTCTCACACTTAGGGCTTTCACACCGGCAGGGCTCCGTGCCGGTTCCGGTTCCAGAATCCTAATCTGAACTGGCCGGCGCGTTCAGACCGAAAAAAGAATTGGTTCGGAACCTGAAAAGTTGGTTCTCAGCGGAACCAAAAAATAGTTGGTTTTCCTTGGGAACCGTGACATCATCAGTGGGCGTGTCTCATTCTAGGCTGTGAAAACGAGCAGGAAGGAGAAGAAGGCAGTGACAACATGGAGAAAAATAATTTGCAGTGGTCTCCTGAGGAAACCAAATGTTTAGTGGCGATTTGGGCATCTACCGAATCTCAAGAAAAGCTAGAAAGCAGTACAAGAAAGAGCAAGTCGTATGCCGAACTTGCAGAAGAGATGGCCAAGGCTGGGTTCACTTGAATGCCAGACCAAATAATTAATAAACTTAAAAAAATAAAAAATAAACTGAAGAAGGACTACCGAATAACGTCCTCCCCCTTTGGTTCTGCTTAAACTGGTGTGAACACGGGCTGGTTCGCCAGAAAGCACCAAGGTTCTGAGACTCCAGAACGGAGCCGGAGCCAGAACCAGAACCGTGTCTGTCTGAAAGCGCTAACTGTGGGTTTCTATACCTATCCTAACAGAAGTGATGTCTCACACTGTGGGTTTCTATACAGTTTCTATCCTAACAGAAGTGATGTCTCACACTGTGGGTTTCTATATCTATCCTAACAGAAGTGATGTCTCACACTGTGGGTTTCTATACCTATCCTAACAGAAGTGATGTCTCACACTATGGGTTTCTATATCTATCCTAACAGAAGTGATGTCTCACACTGTGGGTTTCTATATCTATCCTAACAGAAGTGATGTCTCACACTGTGGGTTTCTATATCTATCCTAACAGAAGTGATGTCTCACACTATGGGTTTCTATATCTATCCTAACAGAAGTGATGTCTCACACTATGGGTTTCTATACCTATCCTAACAGAAGTGATGTCTCACACTATGGGTTTCTATATCTATCCTAACAGAAGTGATGTCTCACACTGTGGGTTTCTATATCTATCCTAACAGAAGTGATGTCTCACACTGTGGGTTTCTATATATATCCTAACAGAAGTGATGTCTCACACTGTGGGTTTCTATATCTATCCTAACAGAAGTGATGTCTCACACTGTGGGTTTCTATATCTATCCTAACAGAAGTGATGTCTCACACTGTGGGTTTCTATATCTATCCTAACAGAAGTGATGTCTCACACTGTGGGTTTCTATACCTATCCTAACAGAAGTGATGTCTCACACTGTGGGTTTCTATATCTATCCTAACAGAAGTGATGTCTCACACTATGGGTTCTATATCTATCCTAACAGAAGTGATGTCTCACACTGTGGCTTTCTATACCTATCCTAACAGAAGTGCCTAAGGTGCAATTGGAATCCTGCAGCACAACGTGAGTCCTTTCTCCTTTTCTTTGTCTGAGAGTTAAAACAAGAGAAAGGAGAGAGAGGGTAAGAGAGAGAGACACAGAGAAAGAGCCAGAGCGAGACAGAGAGAAACTTGAGAGTCAGATAGAGAGAGAAACAGGGGATGAGTCCATAATTATTATAGATAGTGAGAAGTTATGCAAAGAGAAAACCATTATGTCACTCATCCACCCACTCCCACTTCCTCCTCCCTTCTGTCTTTACGTTGACTTCCTCCCTACCTGTCTGTCTCTTTTCCTCCACATCTGCAATGCCAATGCTCTCACTGTTTTAATTAAGAAGGAAAACAATCGAATGTTTCATTATTCATGAGGGCAAAGGCGCTTATATTATTGGCTTATCTTTTATTAATGCCACACTACTAACTTCACTACTAATGTGCTTTCACACAGACAGACAAACAAAAACACACACACACACACATACACACACACACACACACACACACACACACACACACACACACACACACACACACACTGATAGAAGACAGATACAGACAGTCACAGACACACAGTTGACAAATACATTGAAACACACACAGTATGTACAGTAGGAAGCACACACTGCGCACACTAACATACACACACACGCTCACACATACATTACATTATTGTAATTAGTCTATGTCTTTGCTTGATTTCTGCTGCATGCTTCATGTGTTATTTGTGATGTTATGGTTGTTATGGTATATGCTTGTTTGATTTTTTGTGGATCACATGACTTTTGTATTTGCTTATAATGCGTAGAGATGAAATTTCTTCTATAAGCCTCTAGGGATTTTTTAAATCTCACCTACACAATTTGTAGGTAAAAGTAAAACTTAATAGTAATGATTCCACTTGATGTCTGGATGACTAACAATCCTATACCAAGTGTGTGTGCGTGCACACACCCACACCCGCACAATCTGGATTCACATGATCTCTCACAAATCATGACAACCCAAAAAGCCATGCAAGAGATTCCCCAGCTGTGTGTGTGTGTGTGTGTGTGTGTGTGTGTGCATGCGTGCGTGCGTGTGTGTGTGTGTGTGTGTGTGTGTGTGTGCATGTGTGTGTGTGTGGCTTTGAGCAACATGTCAACATGTCATGTAGCAGCCATGCATCAGTGATGAGTGTATTTAGAGGAGGCAGCACAGTAACTCCTCTGTGGATAAGATGCATGCAGCCGCCGTGCAGGGCAGATATACAGAAACGTCTCCCCACCAGTGTGCTGCTGGTTCTGAGTCGTACCCAGGTCCATGCTCTTGGAGGCTTTAACGTGCTGGTACTGCCGCTGGTTCTGGTTCTGGATCTGGGTCGGAGACTGGGGTCCAACTGGGCTAGGAGTGAGGGAGGTCTCCCTGGAACACATTAATAAGCCAGAGTCACTACAGAAGTGTTGGCGGGGGTCACATGTTGCAAAGCAAAGTATGTTTTGAGGTAACTACTTATCCATTCATTTATCCATTCATTTTTGTCCGCCCAAATTAAACAGAGGTGTTCATGTTAACTAAGGTATTGTGGTTGGGTTGAGGCATGAAGTCACTGAGGTTAAGGTTGGAGCAAGCGTACGCTCAAGGCTGTTCAATAATGGTTAGTTCTTGCTTATTAAGCATTAACTAAACATTAATTAATGTACCCTGATTGTAAAGTGTTACCAATAAAATGATAACCATTATTATGATACAGGGAGTACATTAAGCCTGCATGCCATTTAGATATGAATCATTACTGGTCAGGGCCTTTTGTTTCATTGATCATACAAGACATGACATGAACACATTACAGACATATAGACACAAATGCTCGCTTGCACACACACACACACGGACGGACGCGCACGCTCACGCACGCGCACACACACACACACACACACACACACACACACACACACACACACACACACACACACACACACACACACACACATTTGCTGTAGGTACGAGTGCTGGGTAGAGTTGTTGAAGTCGGTTTCATGTCGGGACAGCTCCTCCTCATCCTCTTCCTCGTCCATGTGAGAATAACTCCCATTGGTCACTGAGGAGAGACAGAACACCAATCAGCATACAGGATATAAGGAATAGGGAAATTATGCGACATCTGAAAGTTGTTTGATATCGGTTGATGCAGAATGGAATTTAACAATGGTGCTGTTGTTCAGCAGCTTTGTTAAGTATAGCACAAACTTTCTCAAATGTATCAATAAACCAAACTAAATGCCACTATACTATTCACACTCATAATTCGCTACATTCTAAAAGATGACAAACGTTTACTAGTCTTAACAAAAAATCACGCTCATACTCTTGAGAAATAGGATGGGGGGGAACACAGCCAATGCACAAAGAGTGCTGCAGAGACAAAGAGCACTGATATGGTTGTGTCTGTGTGATGAACGAGTTTGACAACCTGATACACACACACGCACACACACACGCACGCACGCACACACACACACACACACACACGCACACACACACACCCATGCTCAACTTACGTACAGTCATCACTTCTCAGAACGCATAGCTGCCACAAAACACAGACTGACTCCCAGTAGAGACGTTGGAGCTGGAGGAAAACAAAGTATGGCCATCTTCTGAAGATATCACATCTACTCATCTCTCTCTGTCTCCCTCTCTCCATCTCTCCCTACTAATCTCTCACCGCTATTTTCCTTCTGCTCCCCTTCTTGCAATCTAATATTTTGGCTGTCATTTATCTCTCCGCTCAAATCTCTCATAAATCATTTTATCTTCCCACTCAGTTTTCAGACTTTTTTTCCCCTAAACTTCCTCCCTCCTCGTCTCTTCCAGCACCTTAATCAGTGGAACTGTCAAAAACACATTCTTCTTCCACCTCACACACACACACACACACACACACACACACACACACACACACACACACACACACACACACACACACACAAAGCTGCTCTCACTCACTCCCACGCTTTGAAGTGAAGAAGGCATTTGTTGTGTGGAATGTGGATCAATAGCAGTTTGCTCTGATAGCAGCTATATGAATCTGCCTCTTTTTTCCACCTAACTCATCTCCTCCACTTCCATCCGTCTTATTCTACAACTTGTCTGTCTACTCGTCTCTCTCTCTCTCTCTCTCTCTCTCTCTCTCTCTCTCTCTCTCTCTCTCTCTCTCTCTCTCTCTCTCTCTCTCTCTCTCTCTCGCTCTCTTCTCAAATCCCCCGGCCGCATCCTCTTCCTCCCCTTTTCGAGGGGAAACCACTACATCAAGAGTTCCGCATATCGATCCCATGTGACAGGGACTGCTGTTTTGGGTAACATAGGCCAAGGTCATTTTTCAGTTTTGTACAGATTGTGAAAGTGAAGATTGTAAGCTTTCAGATGAGGTGTCACACGTTGAAATCTGGAAACAGTTGAAGAAGCAGAGATACCCATAAATGCAACATGCAGGATTCACTTTAATAGCCACAGTAGGTAATCCGATCACAAATCACGGTGCCCTGGGTGTTTTGGGCCGGCCATGGGGCTCACAGGGTGCGGAGAGTCAGCTTGGCACAACACCGTCACAACTTTCTCAAAAGCAATCTACTGTTACCTCACACCACAAACCTGTATGGTCGGGAATTATGTAGCCTAATAAAACCATGACAAACAAATTCTCATTTTTAAATCAAGGTGTGTTTTTTCTGCAATGTAGGCTATAGTTGAAAATCAACGTGGTATTCCGAGGAGAGAAGAGTGTGTGCAGGTGTCCATGCCGTGCGTAAATGTATCCAAGCAAGGATTTCCTGCACTGCCCGGAGAATACTGTCTGCGCTCAGGCGTACGCCTGGCGTAGTGGTTTTTTTGCGCTAAGACCAGCTATTTGGTGTCGTTAAAATTGAGAGCACCCAAGGCCATTTTTTCTAACACATTGCGCTGGAACGCCTATTTTGGCACGGTCAAGGCCCAAACCTCTCTTTGCGCTCGGAACATACCGACGGTATCTTTGCCAGAGCGCAAAATGACACTTGCGGGAGGGAGATGATAGGCTAGAGGCCCACGGACACGCCTGGGCCACGCCTACACCTGTGTCTGTGCTTAGATCCCAGCGCAAAACTGGACAGTGGAGGCAGACGATAGCCCTGATTTGTGGGGGCTTTCGGGTCTCATTGAAGAGGCGGACAGCAGTTTATGGTACCGCCAGACCTCAGTCTTCTGCCATGGGGGAGGGCCTCAAAGAGTTTTTGGCCTTGGTGGGAGGGGTCGCCATGATTTTCCAAGAATCTTCAGCATCCTGGCAGTGTGCAGGTACTGAAGGGATGGCACGGGGGATGATGTGCTGCAATCTGGAGATGTCCTTGAGGGCAGCAGCAGCATGCCAGACAGTGATGGAGGGGGTGAGGATGGACTCGACGGTGGAGGTGTAGTAGAAAAGCACCTTGAACTTCCTCAGCCGCCACAGGAAGTACATCCTCAGTTGTGCCTCCTTGGTGAGCGCTGTGATGTTCATCTCCCATTTCAGGTCCTGGCTGACTCCAGTGGACTCCAGTCCACAGTGTTAACTGGGGAATCACCCAGGGTGATGGGGTAAGGCGGGGCTGCACTAGCCTGGGTAAACCCAGCCTTCAACATGACGTCACAGGCTATGCCTGTAGCGTAAATTCTTCATGACTGATAGCACATAGAGGTCACGTGGAGGCTGCACCCTGGATGTGTGTGTGTATATATACATTATATATATATATACATACATACACATACAGTACATATACATGTATGTATGTACGGTATATATATATATATATATATATATATATATATATATATATACACATGTTCCCCCTTTCTTAAAAAACAAACATTTATCTTAATTTGTGTGATTACTTGTTACCCCTGTCACCACCAGATGGTGTCACATATGGCTTGTGAAGCCAGGGCCTCTGTCTGTCATTGAAAGCCACTGAAAGCATTTGGGCAGAGTCAAACAGTAAATAATACATCAACACTGGAGGACAAAATGATGAGTTGACAATGACTTTTCTCCAAAGAGATTACCCCCCCCCCCCCCCCCCCCCCTCCATACAGTTAATAGGTGTCTGGCTTCAATTGGATTGATTTTTATTTTGCCATAACCGTGTTCTAAAGATGTCTGCTCCGTTTTCCGTTTAAAAACATTTCAACAACTTTTGAAGCAAATCAAGCATGGTGTATCATACAAACCCCATCACTGGATACCATTTTGGTTTTAATGAAAATAAACTGATAGTAGACTAGATAAACTAAGCAGTACATGAGGAAAATCTTTGCATCACCAAGCAGATTTAAGTATGCATGTGTGTGTGTGTGTGTGTGTGGGTGCGCATGCGTACGTGTGTGTGTGTGTGTGTGTGTGTGTGTGTGTGTGTGTGTGTGTGTGTGTGTGTGTGTGTGCATGGAGGGGAGGGGGGAATGCATAACATTTGAAATTAGACCTTTTTTCATTTCTCTCCATCAAGTAGAGTAGAGCAACTCTCCAGAGAGAAAGAGAGGGAAGAAAGAAAGTGAGGAAAAGCAAAGGATAGAGAAATGAGAGAGATGGGAATACTTATGGCAGAGAGAGAGTGAGATACAGGGCGGGATACGAGATAAAGAGAGAGAGATAATGATCTGTAAATGCAACAAACATAACACATCTGCATACATACATATGGAGGGAATCATTAAACTAAATTTATTCTTCTGTAAAACACACATGGGTGCCAGAAGGATTTCACCATTTTAATTTGGACTTCAATGCCAAGTAAAGCCGATGTGGCATGTGAAATAGTTCAATACGGGTGTGGTATGGTTATAGGCACGCACATACTGTACCTGTGTGTATATATAAATGTATACTGTATACTGTATATGCACACTACACACATTATAACGCACACAAACCTGGGTATCGCCACTGATTTCCAGATCCGATACACAAGGTCCCGATTCGATTCAATTTCCGATTTCAGACGATTCGAAATCGATATTTATGTACAATCTGAATTTTGCTTGGATATGAACAACATTCTCAAAGAACTAATGCTGTAAGTTATACAAGGAAGGAACCCTCTAACCTGGTGCATTATTAAAAATATTAATGTTTACAGATGTTTACAAAATCTCTCGGATCCAAACTGTGCAAGTCTAACTGGGCTAAAGCTTCAAGCTTCACGGGAAAAGGCATTATCATTTATTAAAAGATCGATGTTGGGATTCATGAATCGATATTGGTTCCTTCAAATTACAGTATCAATTTGTGTGGATGCACACAGAAACACATAAAGGGGCATGTGCCCACATACAGTACATACACACAAATTGTCACCCCACACACACTCGCACAAACAAACACACACACACACACACACACACACACACACACACACACACACACACACACACACACACACACACACACACACACACACACACACACACACACACACACACACACACACACACACACTCGCACAAGCTAGAGTGTGTATGCAAATTACATCACAGTTGAGGTGAATTTGAACAGCTCAGTGTATTCAAGGTCAGGGCTGTTTACCAGACTCAATGAGAACAAACAGGCAAACAAAAACCACTGTTTAATAAAGGGCAACAGGCCCTGAACCAGCACTACTACACACACACACACACACTTGCACAAATACAGGCATGCATACAGGCAGATGCAAACATAGAGACCGACAGACAGAAATAGACAAGGACACAGTCACAATCAACACACAATATAGAGGTGGGTACAGGTAGAGTGAGAGAGAAAGCGAGATATGAAACAAGCAAAACAAAAACAGACAAAGCCCAGTAATAACAGACAAACACAGCAACATTGAGAAACATGAGAGACCAATTAAAGCAGAGAGGGAGAGTGCTGGGACAGAGAAATGAAAGGAAAAATAGGGGCAGAATACTGTAGTCTCTAATTAAGGCCACAATAAGGATGGATGGCAATTTTTTTTCTTTGTTTGTTTTTAGTTTGTTTCATCTTCACAGACATTGTTTATTTTTCATGATTATTCTCATTTGATGCTTTATTGAACTTATTGCAAATGATCTGCCCACCTTTGATGCTGTTCAAATGGCAAAAATAAAAGGGAACAAACATAACTCAGAACTCAAACATACTGGCCCTGATTTGAATCCGTACAAAGTAGAATGGAAAAGTAGATCAAGTACACCTTGGCCCTGTTTGTATCTTATCCACTCACCATTGGATGCATAGATGCTATTGGCCACCATGGGAAGGTAGTTGTTGGGGCCGTTGTCCTGACTGACCAATCCTGTCTGACCATTTGGTGGATTGACCAATCCAGGCAGGCCAGAGGAGCTGTCAAATGACCGATTGGGTGACACCCCATGTTCCTAAAATAGAGAGAAAACAAACACTTGAGATATACAGAAGCCTGAAATTAGACTTTGTAGCACGCAAGGATGACTAAAGTAGAACAACTGTGAGGTAACAGTGTTTTACAAAACTTGACTATGTACCTAAAGTATGAAGCATGGCGAAAAAACATGAAATTTTGATAATTTTGCAAACTATGTATTACTTTCTTTACTGTTATTACAACTTTTACATAAATGTCTGTAGAGTTTGCCTATATCTCGCCAAAATCAATGGCTCTTGAAATATGCGTTGTCCCCGAAAAACATGTGAAAGTATGTAGGAGACTGTGATGGCAGCTTCAGAGAAAGCTCCATCCCCTTTGGACCTGCCTGCTGTTATCTGACTTGGTTTGATCCCCACCGGGGATCAATAAAGTTATTCTGATTGTGATTGGCAGGAGGAGAGAGAACTGGTCCAAAACGGCTTTTAGTGGTTCAGTTGGAGCCGCAGCAGCCATGGTGGGGGGAAGGGACAGAGCTGAGAGCTAGGAAGGAAGGAAGGAAGGAGATGAAAATTCAAGTCAAATGAAATGATGATGGGAGAGAGGGAGAGGGAGAGGGAGATGAAGCTATGTGTGCATTCTGTGGAGCCAGCAAGCCTCCTCCTGCTCATCTTAAAGGGATAGTTCTAATTTTTTCACGTGGGGTTGTATGAGGTACTTATCGATAGTTAGTGGGCTACCCACAATAGAATGAATCCAACAGCGGAGCAGCTCTGACAGGGAAACACAGCTCTCTGCTTCTGTGGATAGGGGTCATGAGCAAAAATGAGTATGTAAGTATGTGTGTAGCTATCGGTTGGCTGTCAGCCCCACACTTAAGCTGCGTTCACACCGACCTATTAAAGTTTTTCGCTGGCATCGAGTTTACATACAAAGTCAATGCAAACGAGCGATTGAGTGTATATTCGCCCGGGAGAAAAATCGCTGGGCGTCCGAGCGACAGAAACAGAGCGATAGGGAGAAAATTCGCTCGTCGCCCGAGATGAAATATCCCAACTCGAGCGAAATTACGCTGGCATCAGTCGCTCGCTGTTCAACGCTGATTGGCTGCCGTGTGAGAGTGAGTCAAGGATCACACTGGCTTGGAACAAACCGCTGGTTTATTGTGTGGCAACAAACCGCATTGACAGCTGATTGACAAGCTGAGAGCTGACATGATGTGAAGTCTGTACTACCGGTACAGCTCGCGTTAGGAGCAAGCTGATAGGCTCAGCTTGTAAACAACTACGGTGGCTCGTAGTGGACAAATATCACGACATTGCGTAACGTTATAGCCCCCAGATTTCCATCAATTATTGTGCCTGTTGACGAGCGATTTAAACAGAGCGACAGAGTGATTCCAAAGGGTTGAATTGAGCGACAGAGAGAAAAATAAACACAGCTTTACAGGGATTTGCGAGCCACATGACTCTTGTTAGAGTCGGGCTGAATTTCAGCTTGGTCGGGCATTGTTTGCCGTGCAGTGTACAGGGTAGGGGTGTCACCACACATCAACCTGCATCGATTCAATGATCAACCATCCAACTGCATCGATGCACAGTGAAAACATCAAGATAAATTGCTATAACGCACCATAAAATAAATTTTATATATTTATTATTTATAATATAATATAATAATATAATATAATATAAAATAATATAATAATTATATGATATATAATGATATATTAATTATATATATATATATATATTTTTTTTTTAATGGCGAGTAGCACGCAAGAAAAAGAGGGAGATGATATTTCGCTCCCCCCTCCGATATACAGTAAATCAACCGTGTGGAAATATTTAGTTTTTCTTAGGGGGGGGGGAGAAGACAGGAAAAGGGACAAATCGCATGGCGTATGCAAAAAATGTGAATGTGAGTTAAAATACTGGGGAAACACTACGGCTCTCACACAGCTGAAGCAGAGCCACAAGTCCATTCCCCGCTCAGTGCCTTTTCTCAATGCTTTACACTCACCTGACCATACCTCATAGATGTGCCTGACAGGTTGGTCAAGCTGTGGCAACAGCCTGCCTCTTTGAGGTTTCCTCCTATCACAACTGATATGAACGAGAAAAACACTGGCAGGAGACAGCCGCTGATCCTCAGCTGCCTTTTTTCTCTCCCCGATTCATCTACAGTTCTTTATAGTTCTTATATAGTTTGTTGGTGCTGCTGACTTGCATGTGTGTGTGAGGGACAGATGCCTTGCTGCCTGCCCCGGAGCTTACATTCTAAACAAAGCTTTATTGACAATTGCCAGAATGGACGGCAGGGCCAGACAAGCCTTTTTATTATATATTTTACAGACAGACAGACAGACAGACAGACAGACAGACAGACAGACAGACAGACAGATCAGTGATTGGTCCAAAACTGTTTATTTTATATATTAATGATATTTGCAAAGTTACAGATTTGTTAAAATTTGTCATTTTTGCAGACGATACAAATTAATTTTGTTCTGGTAAAAAATTGAAATTAACTTTTGAGTGATGTTGAACGGGAGTTGGAAAACCTCAAAACTTGGTTTGATGTCAATAAATAAACTATCACTGAATATTAAGAAAACTAAGTATATGGTGTTTGGAAATCAGAAAGGAGTTGATGATGATATTGAATTAAAAATCTGTAATACTGACATTGAAAGAGTATTTGAGACCAAATTCCTTGGGGTTGTGATTGATCATAAACTGTCATGGAAACAACATGTAGATTACCGTAAATTCCGGACTATAAGACGCACCGGTCTATAAGCCGCACCTTCAAAGGTGACTATTTTTTTCTTCTATAAGCCGCACCGGTCTATAAGCCGCGGGTGTTTTGATGTTTAATTACCATATGTAAGGCTTCGTGCACAGAGGGGATTGTCGGGAACAGATGGCTGTTTGGGGAAGCTCCCATTTATTAACATTTCAACAAAACAAAAGTCAGGTCACTAATCCCCAGACAAAATCACACATTGTGGTATTTTTTGTTTTTTTTACAGTGCACACAGTGTCCGCGGTGTGGTGAAAAGAGGGCAAGAGAGGAAATTAAAACAGAAGTGGATTTATAGTTAGAAAGAGTGCTAAAGAAGAGAGAATTCCGTTTTTTATTTTTTTATTTTAGTTACTCACAGTACTATTGACCAGTCCAACTCAAAAGATATTCGGCAGTTTCACTTTGAGCTCTTGTTCCGCCGCTGGGCACACAGTGTCCGCGGTGTGGTGAAAAGAGGGCAAGAGAGGAAATTAAAACAGAAGTGGATTTATAGTTAGAAAGAGTGCTAAAGATAGTCCGGTCTGGTTATGACGAGTCTCGCTGGGTACAGTACGCCAAAGCGATATCCATTGACTCGATGATGCTGTTGTATGTTGCGCGTTTCTGTTGCACCAACGCGGAGAGGTCCTGCGGACGAAAAAGCGCGTACCCTCCCAGGTGAGGGGCTTCTTCCCCGCAGCCTGGAGGATGAGTTGACGGTCGGGCCAGCGGAGTAGGCAGATGAAGATGGCCCTCGGTGGCAGGCCGGGGTCTGGACGTGGCCGAGGCGCCCGGTGTGCGGGAGAAAGGAGGAGGAGGAGAAACCGCCACCTCCACAGCCAGCCACCTCACACACCCCAACTGTTTAATAGTGCCCGGCTCGCATGCCTCTCGGTCGGCTGGCCGGACAATATGCACCCCGCTGCAGCAGCAGCTTCGGGAGGTTTTCTCACTGTGTTCGGGACTTCGGCTCTAACTCGGCCAGATGGCTGGACACGAGTGAAACTCTTCACGGTTGCATTATTTTCTTTAGTGAGTGAGTGGATGGACTTCTGCACGTTTTCAAACTTGTTTTCAAGCTGCTCAAAACCTCTGAGCGATGTCGGACTTAATCGATAGTGTTTCACGGAGTAAAAGTTTAGCCCAAGCGGTGTATCTCCAGCCTCCAGCAGGTGAGTCATTTCCTCATTCATGGCGTGATTGCTTCGTCTTTTTCTTTCTGCTTACCTGTGTTGTGTTATGTTATGTTATGTTATGTTGTTAAAAGAGGGCAAGAGAGGAAATTAAAACAGAAGTGGATTTATAGTTAGAAAGAGTGCTAAAAAAGAGAGATTTTTTTTTTTTTTTTGGAAAAAATCCATAGATAAGGGGGCAGGGGGCAAAAAAGGCCAAAAAACGGGAAAAAAGCCGCGGCTTATAGTCCGGAATTTACGGTATATCAAAGGGAAAATTTCAAAGTCACTAGCAATCCTGTATACATTTAGAGATGTATTGAATTATAAGGCCTTGCATATCATTTATTGTTCACTCATTTTACCTTACATGTCTTATTGTGTAGAACTGTGGGGATCAACCTTTAAAACAACTCTGAATTCAATAGTTGTTCTACAAAAACAAGCCATACGTATCGTTAATAAAAAGGATTACTATGCTCACACAAATCCACTGTTTCTAAATTCCCATCTTGTGAAATTTACAATAATGTTTAAAGCAAAATCAAAGTCACTCCCATTCTCTGTGCAAAAGTTATTTTCAATATGGGACAACAAGTATGATCTAAGAGGTGTGTGCAAGTTTAATGTGCAAAAAGCTAAAAAAGAGATTAACTCATTGAGTGCCATGGACGAGTATGTTCGTCAATTGGTTTAGTAACGTAGAGTGTCAAGGACGAGTATGTTCGTCAATTGCGTTTTTTGACGGTGGGACGTGCATCAAAGCCAGATCCATCTCCTGTGAAAGTATGGTGGCTGTTGAATGTGTAAAAGCTATTTTAGGGACCCATTAGGTGGCGACAGTGCTCTCCAGATTACAGAAAGGCGAGGAAAAAAGAGAGAAGAAGTCGTTGGGGAAACGGAAATCGCATCGCATCCGTGTGCATCGATATGCATGAAGCATAACGTTAGCTGTGCCTGCAGCAGCCAATCTGCTGCCACAATTGAGCACCTCCGTGTCCGCTGCGATAGCCCATCCGCATGATTTTGTTATTAGTTGTTATTATTCTCAACTGGAAGCATGGGAGCCGGTGACAAATACACGCGGAACGCTGTAAAAAAGCTGGATGTAGCAGACTTTTCAGTGCAGAGCAAACGCAGCAGAAAGCCCCAGAGACACTCCCATACGGAGGAGGAGTGTGCAGTTGAGGGGGGGGGCATGCAGAGCAGCACACAACACTGACCCAGACAGACCCAGACAGCAGGACAGGATTGGCAAACGCAAGCCAGAATATCTGATGCCCACCAGCAGCAAATCAAGACCAGCAAGAAGCTGCAACCAGCAGCGCACGCAGGGGCCAGCGCTGCTGGTTGCAGCTAAAAAATATTGTTTTGCCAAACAAAATTCCTTGGTTTTCGCTGTTCTATTGAAGGAAATTATTTTTGAGGTGTGACTACATCAGAAAATATTAGCTTCAGTCAGTGATGTGCATGAAATGTTTAATTTCACAAAAGCCTCTTTATCTCAGCATCTAGAAAAAAACGGCTGTTTTTGGTTAAATCAAGCTATCTTCTCCGGCTGATAACTAAAGAACGGAAAATGGTATCAATAAACTTTTTTTTGCTGCTGATACAATAGAGTCTCATCGTTCTTTGTGCGTGTTCGGTGTTTACATAGTAATATCACACAATATTCTGTGGGCCTCGAGAAATCACTGAAAACGCTCTGAAACTCTGGCACTGGGAGCGTCCGTTCTCCAAAAGTGGCTGGCACTCAATGAGTTAAAAGGAGATGTGTTTCCACTGTTGGGGTGAAACTTTGGAAGATGCACATATAAATTTGAAGATGTGTAATTCGCTTTTGGTTTAAAAAAAAAAAAGGCTTCTGAAGCTATTTTTGAGTGTTATAAGTGTGAATAAATCTTCTGATGCTGTAAAAAAAAAAGAAAAAAGAAAAGAAATCTGTGTTGTAAACATTGACTGTTGCAAATTACTTTTCTGTTGTTGTTTTTCTTTCATTTTGGAGGAGTGCTTAATTGAGTAGAAATTAGGTCAGGCATAATATAAGCATTTTGCTTCTGCCTGAGCCTGTTCAGTCTCTGGTTGTTGGTTGTTTTGACTTTGTTTATACTGTGATTTTGTTATTTATAATGACTGAATAAAAAATTACATTACATTACATTACAGACAGAAAGACAGACAGACAGAGACAACAGACAGACAGACAGACAGACAGACAGACAGACAGACAGAGGCAGACAGACAGACAGAGTGAGTGAGAGATAGTCAAAAGACAGTGTGGGATCAAGGTGAAAGGCAGAGGAGATCCTGTTTCCCACGGCCTATAGACGGTTTTCACGGAATTGTCAGTCCTGCTCTGCTCCTTCTTCTTTTTTTCTGTTCATAGCAAACACTGTAACAGGAAGTGAGCTGGGGTTCAATTTCCAATGTTTTTATTATCAAGTTAAAACCGTCTATAGACGGTTTTCACCAGAGCGCAACCCCACAGCACTTCCTTTTTCTCAGCATTCGGCAAACTGCAGAAATATTCACTCGACATCGTTACTTTTGTTTTCGCTGCTCAGCTGTATAGACGGTTTTCACGGAATGGTCAGTCCTGCACTTGAATGTTTTTTTTTTTTTCATGTCCATAGCAAACACTGCAACAGGAAGTGAGCGGGGGTTCAATTTACACTGTTTTTGTTGTCAAGTTAAAACCATCTATAGGGTCCCGACTGTCCTAAACACTGTTACACAATCCTCTGCGTGTGTGTGTGTGTGTGTGTGTGTGTGTGTGTGTGTGTGCGTGTGTGTGCACGTGTGCTCGTGCGTGCATGTGTGTCTGTGCGTGGTCTTTTAATCATAAAACAAAAAGGGGATTTCACTGTATTTTTCTTCTTTTAATGAGCATTTCTTTGTTTCTTGTGTGTGTCTGGGGACACTGTATAGATGCAGAAATATGTATGCATATGTGTATACTGATGTGGCTCTGAGCACTTGTTTATGTGTGATTTTGTATAAAACTACTGTAGCACTCCACTCAAACCTAACAGCTACTGTGTTCTAATAGATCATCTGTGTCATCTTCCTCTTGAGCCCCCCCCCCCCCGGACCCCCACACTCAGTGGGTTAGAGGTCCCACAAGCTCGCCTTGCAACCCCGCTTCTCCCCCAGCACATCCCATTAGCCGGAGCCACAGTGCAATCTGATTACTCTCTAAAAATAAATGGTTTTTCAAAGATGAAGAAAATAAGTTATTCGGGTTGTAGTAGGATGTTTTAGTGAGATAGTAATACAGTAGTACTCTGCATTTTCATAGAAATAAATATCACTTTTGCCATTTTAACCCCTCGCTGTGAGGTGAAGAGAAGTGTGCTAGTCTACTAGCTCTGCCCAGATCGGCAGAGGGGGTGGAGCAACAACCGGGACAGGGAATTGGCCAAGTACAATTGGGGAGAAGATCCGAAAAACACTTGATCAAAAATAAATAAAACTGCTGACGCTGATTTTGGTTTGTTGAGTTTTTACTCCAAAAATAAAGTTTCAGGGCTTTGAGGTTTTATAGCTTTTGCATATGAAGTTTTAGTTGGCCAGGGAACCTCTGAGGAGCTGCGTTTATTTAGACTGGTGATTCAGGGTATGTGGATAGATAGGCAGTTTGAAGAGTGCTGGATAGAGAAGAGGGTGGATGGATGGATGAAGTGAGACTGAGAGAATAGAAATATAAAGACAACAGAGGGGTGCAGAGGTGAGCGGGAGAGACAAGTCAAGGAGAGGGAGAAAATAAAACATACAGGAAAGATGAAAAAGACCAGATGGGGGGAAAAAAGAGAAGAAGAGAGTGGTCCATTTCTGTTCTGTTAAAAGCATCAATAATGAAGCAAAAAAAAGGCTTTTAAGGCGCAGGCGGTCTCTTATCTACCTCCACTTGATCCATGCTCTTCTCGAGGGGAACATGAATGTCTTTGATGTTGCTAACAGCTTTCACCATCAAACTATTGACAGGGGGGGGGGTGCCCTGAGCCCTGAGCCCTGAAGCCCGAGCACATGGCTGCAAAGTACCATGCACACAGATCATCCAACCCCCCCCCCCCCCCCCCCCCCACCAATAAATGTGTTTTTTTCTTCTTCTCTACCTTACATGTGTTTTCTGTACTTGTGTCCACATACATGTGTCTGTGTGTTTGATATGCGTGCAAAAGAGTGTGAGTGTGTGCACATTCTGCATTGAGTGTGTATCATCAAATTCTTACCGGCAAGCCAGGGAAAGTGCATTGACACCTGAGCTAACCATCCAGCTGTGTGTGTGTGTGTGTGTGTGTGTGTGTGTGTGTGTGTGTGTGTGTGTGTGTGTGCTACTTGGCCTTGTAAAAGGAATCAGCAGAAAAGCAGCTGAGGATCTATTGAGAGTGAGCTGGCGTATCACTCTTACTCATGAAGAGGAATGATACAGGTCAGCTGAGAATACTCCCTCTAAACACACACACACACACACACACACACACTCTGACACAGATTGAATGGCTGAGGTGTGGATGTGTTCTTTCCCTGCTGTTGGTAAGAGCAGAGTGGAGGAGGTACTAGAGCCTGCTGTCTATTCTACAAAGAGAATGAATAGAAGCAGTCATATAAAACGTCAGTGTGTGTAGAAAGAGACCAAGGCTTTGAAAAGAGTCAGAAGTGGGTTTAGATGAAGAGAGAGAAGATACAGTAAACGCAGCATGCGTGTTTGTTTTGTTCCTCCAGTCCAGCTACAGACTGCACAAAATGCCCTGTCCTTCTCACAGCAGGTGTCCTAACCTAGATACTGGCTCCCTACCGACAGTATGATGAGAACAAAGAGGAATTTAAAGGAGAATTTCGTTTTTTTTAACCTGGAGCCCTCTCCTCACATTAATTATTATCTGACGACTCACCCAGTGTTCTCCGCAGCGATTTGGAGCGTCGTAGGCGTTGTGATCTAATAGTACTCCAAGCCAGTCCTTCAATGCGCTCCGTCGGGGCCACATGGCAGCGTGCTCTTCCTCCATGTAAATAGACAGTTTTCTTCCCGTGTTCTACCCATATCGTCATTATATGACCCCTAAAGAAACATCAGACTGCTATTCACCCCCGGGCTATTTCCACTACTCTTTACAGGGATCTCATTTCTTCATTCGGGGTGAGTTTCACCAACTCTCGTCAAGTCCTGCGAGACTTTCCTGCCGGCTGAGCTGTGTACTGACTTGACGAGAGTGTGTGTGTGTGTGTGTGTGTGTGTGCGTGCGTGCGTGCGTGTGTGCGCGCGTGTGTGTGTGTGCGTGCGTGCGTGTGTGCGTGCGCGCGCGCGTGTGTGTGTGTGTGTGTGCGTGCGTGCGTGCGTGTGTGTGTGTGTGTGTGTGTGTGTGTTACCTGCAGAACCCTCAGCACCACTAGTTGAATGGTCCCTCTCAGGTTCCCCTCCTGAGACATGGAGCGGCGGAGCGTCTCCATGGCGACGTGGTTGGACCGTCCCAACAGTGACTCTCCGTTCACCGCCACCAGCTGGTCGTTGACGTGAAGACGTCCGTCCTGTGAAACACACACACACACACACACACACACACACACACACACCACCTTCAGCACCACAGCTAACCCATATTGTAGCCTGTTGAGCTTCCTGTGGTGTGTGTGTCTTTATGACAAATTCTGCACAGTCGACATGTCTGAGTCTATTCCTCTGTGTCTGCGCAGAGACACTTGCTTAGAGCAGCACAGGTGTGTGTGTGTGTGTGTGTGTGTGTGTGCGCACGTGTGTGTGTGTGTGTGTGTGTCTGCCGTCTTGTCTGTCTCTCCGCTGTCTGTGCATGACATGCCAAGTTGGACATGGTCAGTCAGAGGTCAGATGTTAGTGGAACAGGAGCGCACAGGGCAGCAGAGACAGCTGCGACAGGGCCGACACACCTCCTGTTCAGTCGCTCGTCTCATGTCTGACCCGGGGTCAGGATCGGGATCAGTTCACTTCCTTCATTTGTAATGACATGCATATTGAGATGTATTTGATCCTAAATGTTTCTTTCTCGTCACGTTGTGTCTTTATCTGTGCGAGGCAAGTTCCTCCAGGATTACAGATTTCAGTTGCACGTTCTTGACTTGTATGTGAGAAATCCATCTTTTTTTCCACTCTCTATTTTCGAGTAGAATGAGTGTTTTCTTTAGAGGACTTTGAGTAATTTCTTCTTCTTTATTTTGGTCATTTGTTTGGTTATGGTGGTATGATGTCACCTTGTATGCTGCCCCTCCATGTATAATGGACTTGATGAAGATTCCCAGGTCCTCTCCCGTCTCTCTGGACTTGTTTCCTTTGAGGCTGACGCCCAGCCCCGCCGAGCCGCTGTCGTTAAGGGGCACCTCGAACATCAGCTGCTCCTTCCCATCCTCAGACAGCAAGGCCGGCCCCCGGGACACCTCCTCCTTCTGAGGAAGAGAGGGGTCGACCAGCGAGGGAGAGAGGCGTCGACGAGAGAGGGAGAGAGGCATCGACGAGAGAGGGAGAGAGGGGTTGACGAGAAGGGAGAGGAGTGAAGGAGATGGAGAGAGAGAGGAGACAGAGGTCAGTTCATTTTAGCATGAAGTCTCAAAAAGCCAACCTAAAAGCTTTTCCATTTGAGAGAAACCATCACAAGCGTTTTCAGGAGAATTTCTCTATGAGTGAAATCTCCAAGTGGTGTCGGCTTTGAGGTCGCACAGTATTGCGGGGCAAACTATTTTCGATGATAACACACAAAAAAGCTTCAAAAAGCTATTTTGTCTCCCATCTTTTCTCTTCCCTTCAACAATACCAATAAGTTGACCTGTACATTTTTGAGAGGTAATTGGAGAACAGAGAGACAAACAGAATGAGATGGAGAGAGAAGGGAGTGAGACAAACAGAATGAGACAGAGAGAGACAGAGAGAGAGAAGGGAGTGAGACCAGATAGAGACAAACAGAATGAGACAGAGAGAGACAGAGAGAGAGAAGGGAGTGAGACCAGATAGAGACAAACAGAATGAGACAGAGAGAGAGAAGGGAGTGAGACCAGAGGGAGACAAACAGAATGAAACAGAGAGAGACAGAGAGAGAGAAGGGAGAGAGACCAGAGGGAGACAAACAGAATGAGACAGAGAGAGACAGAGAGAGAGAAGGGAGTGAGACCAGAGGGAGACAAACAGAATGAGACAGAGAGAGAGAAGGGAGTGAGACCAGATAGAGACAAACAGAATGAGACAGAGAGAGAGAGAGAAGGGAGTGAGACCAGAGGGAGACAAACAGAATGAGACAGAGAGAGAGAGAGAGAGAAGGGAGTGAGACCAGAGGGAGACAAACAGAATGAGACAGAGAAAGACAGAGAGAGAGAAGGGAGTGAGACCAGAGAGAGACAAACAGAATGAGACAGAGAAAGACAGAGAGAGAGAAGGGAGTGAGACCAGAGGGAGACAAACAGAATGAAACAGAGAGAGACAGAGAGAGAGAAGGGAGTGAGACCAGAGGGAGACAAACAGAATGAGACAGAGAGAGACAGAGAGAGAGAAGGGAGTGAGACCAGAGGGAGACAAACAGAATGAAACAGAGAGAGACAGAGAGAGAGAAGGGAGTGAGACCAGACGGAGACAAACAGAATGAGACAAAGAGAGACAGAGAGAGAGAAGGGAGAGAGAAGGGAGTGAGACAAACAGAATGAGACAGAGAGAGACAGAGAGAGAGAAGGGAGTGAGACCAGAGAGAGAGAGAGAGAGAGAGAAGGGAGTGAGACCAGAGGGAGACAAACAGAATGAGACAGAGAGAGAGAAGGGAGTGAGACCAGAGGGAGACAAACAGAATGAGACAGAGAAAGACAGAGAGAGAGAAGGGAGTGAGACCAGAGGGAGACAAACAGAATGAGACAGAGAGAGACGGAGAGAGAGAAGGGAGTGAGACCAGAGGGAGACAAACAGAATGAAACAGAGAGAGACAGAGAGAGAGAAGGGAGTGAGACCAGAGGGAGACAAACAGAATGAGACAAAGAGAGACAGAGAGAGAGAAGGGAGAGAGAAGGGAGTGAGACAAACAGAATGAGACAGAGAGAGACAGAGAGAGAGAAGGGAGTGAGACCAGAGAGAGAGAGAGAGAGAGAAGGGAGTGAGACCAGAGGGAGACAAACAGAATGAGACAGAGAGAGAGAAGGGAGTGAGACCAGAGGGAGACAAACAGAATGAGACAGAGAGAGACAGAGAGAGAGAAGGGAGTGAGACCAGAGAGAGACAAACAGAATGAGATGGAGAGAGACAGAGAGAGAGAAGGGAGTGAGACCAGAGAGAGACAAACAGAATGAGACAGAGAAAGACAGAGAGAAGGGAGTGAGACCAGAGGGAGACAAACAGAATGAGACAGAGAAAGACAGAGAGAGAGAAGGGAGTGAGACCAGAGGGAGACAAACAGAATGAGACAGAGAGAGACAGAGAGAGAGAAGGGAGTGAGACCAGAGGGAGACAAACAGAATGAGACAGAGAGAGACAGAGAGAGAGAAGGGAGTGAGACCAGAGGGAGACAAACAGAATGAGACAGAGAGAGACAGAGAGAGAGAAGGGAGTGAGACCAGAGGGAGACAAACAGAATGAGACAGAGAGAGACAGAGAGAGAGAAGGGAGTGAGACCAGAGGGAGACAAACAGAATGAGACAGAGAGAGACAGAGAGAGAGAAGGGGGTGAGACCAGAGGGAGACAAACAGAATGAGACAGAGAGAGACAGAGAGAGAGAAGGGAGTGAGACCAGAGAGAGACAAACAGAATGAGACAGAGAGAGACAGAGAGAGAGAAGGGAGTGAGACCAGAGGGAGACAAACAGAATGAGACAGAGAGAGACAGAGAGAGAGAAGGGAGTGAGACCAGAGGGAGACAAACAGAATGAGACAGAGAGAGACAGAGAGAGAGAAGGGAGTGAGACCAGAGGGAGACAAACAGAATGAGACAGAGAGAGACAGAGAGAGAGAAGGGAGTGAGACCAGAGGGAGACAAACAGAATGAGACAGAGAGAGACAGAGAGAGACAGAGAGAGAGAAGGGAGTGAGACCAGAGGGAGACAAACAGAATGAGACGGAGAGAGAGAAGGGAGTGAGACCAGAGAGAGACAAACAGAATGAGATGGAGAGAGACAGAGAGAGAGAAGGGAGTGAGACCAGAGAGAGACAAACAGAATGAGATGGAGAGAGACAGAGAGAGAGAAGGGAGTGAGACCAGAGGGAGACAAACAGAATGAGATGGAGAGAGACAGAGAGAGAAGGGAGTGAGACCAGAGGGAGACAAACAGAATGAGATGGAGAGAGACAGAGAGAGAGAAGGGAGTGAGACCAGAGGGAGACAAACAGAATGAGACAGAGAGAGACAGAGAGAGAGAAGGGAGTGAGACCAGAGGGAGTATGGAGAGGGGAAATAAGCAGAGGGAAAAAGACAGCCAGTGCCACGAAACGAGGGAGTATAAAAGAGAAACAAAGCAAGAGCGGCCATATCCACCTTATTTTTGAATGCCCCACTGTCAAATAATTATGGGTACAAGGTCCAGTTTAACGTGACTTGATTGTTGCAGCTTGCGCATTTCCTCGTTATTAACGACTCGTTAAAACTCCGACGCTGGGAGGGGGGGGGGGGAGTTGCTAGTCACAATAAGTAAGACTGGTTTGACGGCTTATTTGAGGTAATGTAATAATTTTATCTATCACATCCGCTATTTCTGTTGCTCTTTGATCAACTCTGGATATTTATCGACGATATTTTTGCCAAGGTGGACCCGATTAGTGATTTGCTCCGTTCGCCTGCAGCTTTGAAACATTACAGACAGGTGTCAAGCTGTCAGCAACAAGGCTGGGAGGATTACACCGGAAGAAGCACCCATAGGCAGAAATAAGCTAGAAATAAGGTGGATAGGTGGAAATTACTGTTATTAACCCAGGAAGATGGTGAAAAACAGCATCTTTTGTCACCAAGGAATTGGGGCAATCATGAGTAAGTATGAGATACGCTCCCTGAAAGAAAGAAAGAAAGAAAGAAAGAAAGAAAGAAAGAAAGAAAGAAAGAAAGAAAGAAAGAAAGAAAGAAAATCAAGCCAGATGAAAGTGTATATTTGAAGCGTGTTGATGGCTAGCATGGTAGGTCTATAAAAGGATGGGATTATACTTATTTAATATCGTAAAAAGAAATAGAGTCCGCACACTGCTTGACTTGCTCCCAGTCGATTTATTTTTGACGTTTCGGTCAACAAGGACCTTCTTCAGAAAAATGAAGAAGGTCCTTGTTGACCGAAACGTCAAAAATAAATCGACTGGGAGCAAGTCAAGCAGTGTGCGGACTCTATTTCTTTTTACGGTATATGTTTCATTGCTTTTGTCCTGCACCTTCAATTTGAGTGGATGTGCGCGCTCTACTTTTTAATTATACTTATTTAAAACATAATAGCAGAAAAATAAAGTACAATCTATCAAGAATATAAAAAGACTCCTTTCATTTTCCAAGCACTCAGCCATTAGACCTGTCAATCTTGTGAAAAGTCAGATTAAAGCTGTGAAAGAGGACTCCAGCCCATCATCCTTAACTCGATTTTTTTTTTTTGACGGTGGGACGTTGATCTAACCCTTTTACGTCTCCTATACCAATATTGGAGGTATTGAATGTGTCTAATCTATTTTACCGACCCACTAAGTGGCGACAGTGTCTCCAGACGAGAGAAAGCAAAGAAAAAACAGCCGCGGGGAGGAAGCCATTCTCAAGGAAATGGCTTGGCGAAAATGCTTTCGATTTCGGCTGGGAGCTGGCGGTGGGCAGCAGCAGCAGCAGCAGAGCGGAGTACGCCTCAAGATTGGAAGAAGGGGATCGCGAAGGAATTTCTCTCCCGTGTCTAACCCCCCCCCCTCGCCTCTCCTCTCCTCTTCCCCGCTCCTGCGATTCCCCTCTCTTTTTTTGGGATCTGTGAGGCAACAGAAACTCGCCTGTGACAAAACACTGCAAAGCCACCAGAGACACACCTACGGAGGGAGGAGTTTGAAGGAGACACACACACACACACACACACACACACACACACACACACACACACACAAACACAATACAGTATACACACTTGCCCAAGGGCACCCATAATCACAGGCACGTGAGGTGGTTCTAAAAATCCATTTATCTCAAAACTCTCTGAAAATCTCTGAAACCATGCTGTACTCAACGGCTAATATCTACATAACTACTAACTCTACAAACTAACTCTTTTAGACAGAGAAAGCACACATTCTATTAGTACTTTTGTGAACTTTGTGTTCACAAAGTCCAAGCAGAAAAGAATCCTCGGCTCTTGTAAAATGAGCCAGAATCCTCAAAAAAAACCTCTGGCAGAAGCTACCTACAGTAAAAAAAAAAACGGCTGGCAGTGAATGTGTTAAATATCACCTTCTCTATAGAAATGTCATGCTCAAATGTTTCTATCTATTCCTTTTGTCCTATTGAGATTTATTTTGTCCTATTGAGTCACGTGTTGATCAACTGCAGGAGGCTGAAAGCAGAAAGAAGAAATAAAAGTGAAGTGGGAGCAATTATGTGCGTCATTCATCTAAAAACAGCCATGATTTATCATAGCTTTCTGCACAAGGACAGAGGTCTTTATTCATGAACATTCAATACTGGCCCACGTAGCTACAGCCAAGGAAGAGAGTTCTCTCCTATTATGATGTCTGATGGAGAGACAGACAGAGAGAGAGGGACAGAGCGAAACTGTGTGTGTGTGTGTGTGTGTGTGTGTGTGTGTGTGTGTGTGTGTGTGTGTGTGGTAGAAAGTCAGGCTGCAGGCACACTGATCCGTTGGAAAACATACAGAACTACTAACGGATAGATTTATACCCGTTGCTTGTTTTGGAATGTCAATGTTCTGGCATTCATAAGACAACACCTCCTCAATTCTGATTTGCTAAACGGACGGTGACTATTCCGTGTGTTGAACTTTCTGGATGGAAATCTGCCAGAGACAGTGTAGGCGCCATCAGCGCTGACCGGACAACGGACAGCTGTACTGTATTTGAAAATGAAATGAACGGAGACGGATGAGTGTGGCCACAGCCTAAGGCTGCAGTACAACAGTCTTTTTTGGTTAGGAAGGTTTCTGAGTGAAATGCCATCAGTGCAGCCATGATAAGAGCTGTTTGAATATTTTCTAAACACTACGGAAACGTACTACAATGCTTCCTAACTTTGCTCCTTTAGCATACAATAAGATACACCGGACGATCTCTTGCAAGCAGAAAGTTGATAATGCCACCCCAGCTGCAGCAAGGAATAGCTACATTAGCTTGCTAATGCAGAAAAAAGAAAAAAAATCTCAGCAACCAAACAACAGATTTCAAAACTGATTTCACCATTGACATCAGCGTGACTTGTACTGTTTCAGTCACTGGTGTATTGAGCTTGGCGATGCCTAGTGTACAGATGTTAGTCATTTAGTTAAGCCTAGTGTACAGATGTTAGTCATTTAGTTAAGCCTAGTGTACAGATGTTAGTCATTTAGTTAAGCCTAGTGTACAGATGTTAGTCATTTAGTTTAGCCTAATTTACAGATGTTAGTCATTTAGTTAAGCCTAGTGTACAGATGTTAGTCATTTAGTTTAGCCTAATTTACAGATGTTAGTCATTTAGTTAAGCCTAGTGTACATATGTTAGTCATTTAGTTTAGCCTAGTGTACAGATGTTAGTCATTTAGTTTAGCCTAATTTACATATGTTACTCAGTTAGTTTAGCCTAGTGTACATATGTTAGTCATTTAGTTTAGCCTAGTGTACAGATGTTAGTCATTTAGTTTAGCCTAGTGTACAGATGTTACTCATTTAGTTAAGCCTAGTGTACAGATGTTACTCAGTTAGTTTAGCCTAGTGTACAGATGTTAGTCATTTAGTTTAGCCTAGTGTACAGATGTTAAGTCATTTACTTTAGCCTAGTGTACAGATGCTAGTCATTTAGTTTAGCCTAGTGTACAATGTTACTCATTTAGTTTAGCCTAGTGTACAGATGTTACTCATTTAGTTTAGTCTAGTGTACAGATGTTACTCATTTAGTTAAGTCTAGTGTACAGATGTTACTCATTTAGTTAAGCCTAGTGTACAGATGTTACTCATTTAGTTAAGCCTAGTGTACAGATGTTACTCATTTAGTTTAGCCTAGTGTACAGATGTTTTTAGTTTAGCCTAGTGTACAGATGTTACTCATTTAGTTTAGCCTAGTGTACAGATGTTTTTAGTTTAGCCTAGTGTACAGATGTTACTCATTTAGTTTAGCCTAGTGTACAGATGTTTTTAGTTTAGCCTAGTGTACAGATGTTACTCATTTAGTTTAGTCTAGTGTACAGATGTTACTCATTTAGTTAAGTCTAGTGTACAGATGTTACTCATTTAGTTAAGCCTAGTGTACAGATGTTACTCATTTAGTTAAGCCTAGTGTACAGATGTTACTCATTTAGTTTAGCCTAGTGTACAGATGTTTTTAGTTTAGCCTAGTGTACAGATGTTACTCATTTAGTTAAGCCTAGTGTACAGATGTTACTCATTTAGTTAAGCCTAGTGTACAGATGTTACTCATTTAGTTAAGCCTAGTGTACAGAGGTTACTCATTTAGTTAAGCCTAGTGTACAGATGTTACTCATTTAGTTAAGCCTAGTGTACAGATGTTACTCATTTAGTTTAGCCTAGTGTACAGATGTTTTTAGTTTAGCCTAGTGTACAGATGTTAGTCATTTAGTTTAGCCTAGTGTACAGATGTTAAGTCATTTAGTTTAGCCTAGTGTACAGATGTTACTCATTTAGTTTAGCCTAGTGTACAGATGTTAAGTCATTTAGTTAAGCCTAGTGTACAGATGTTACTCATTTAGTTTAGCCTAGTGTACAGATGTTACTCATTTAGTTTAGCCTAGTGTACAGATGTTACTCATTTAGTTAAGCCTAGTGTACAGATGTTACTCATTTAGTTTAGCCTAGTGTACAGATGTTACTCATTTAGTTTAGCCTAGTGTACAGATGTTAAGTCATTTAGTTTAGCCTAGTGTACAGATGCTAGTCATTTAGTTTAGCCTAGTGTACAGATGTTAGTCATTTAGTTTAGCCTAGTGTACAGATGTTAAGTCATTTAGTTTAGCCTAGTGTACAGATGCTAGTCATTTAGTTTAGCCTAGTGTACAGATGTTAGTCATTTAGTTTAGCCTAGTGTACAGATGTTAAGTCATTTAGTTAAGCCTAGTGTACAGATGTTAAGTCATTTAGTTTAGCCTAGTGTACAGATGCTAGTCATTTAGTTTAGCCTAGTGTACAGATGTTAGTCATTTAGTTAAGCCTAGTGTACAGATGTTAAGTCATTTAGTTTAGCCTAGTGTACAGATGTTAAGTCATTTAGTTAAGCCTAGTGTACAGATGTTAAGTCATTTAGTTTAGCCTAGTGTACAGATGCTAGTCATTTAGTTTAGCCTAGTGTACAGATGTTAGTCATTTAGTTTAGCCTAGTGTACAGATGTTATTTACTCATTTAGTTTAGCCTAGTGTACAGATGTTACTCATTTAGTTTAGCCTAGTGTACAGATGTTACTCATTTAGTTTAGCCTAGTGTACAGATGTTACTCATTTAGTTAAGCCTAGTGTACAGATGTTAAGTCATTTAGTTAAGCCTAGTGTACAGATGTTAAGTCATTTAGTTTAGCCTAGTGTACAGATGCTAGTCATTTAGTTTAGCCTAGTGTACAGATGTTAGTCATTTAGTTAAGCCTAGTGTACAGATGTTACTCATTTAGTTTAGCCTAGTGTACAGATGTTATTTACTCATTTAGTTTAGCCTAGTGTACAGATGTTACTCATTTAGTTTAGCCTAGTGTACAGATGTTACTCATTTAGTTTAGCCTAGTGTACAGATGTTACTCATTTAGTTTAGCCTAGTGTACAGATGTTACTCATTTAGTTTAGCCTAGTGTACAGATGTTACTCATTTAGTTTAGCCTAGTGTACAGATGTTAGTCATTTAGTTTAGCCTAGTGTACAGATGTTAAGTCATTTAGTTTAGCCTAGTGTACAGATGTTACTCATTTAGTTTAGCCTAGTGTACAGATGTTATTTACTCATTTAGTTTAGCCTAGTGTACAGATGTTATTTACTCATTTAGTTTAGCCTAGTGTACAGATGTTAAGTCATTTAGTTTAGCCTAGTGTACAGATGTTAGTCATTTAGTTTAGCCTAGTGTACATATGTTAGTCATTTAGTTTAGCCTAGTGTACAGATGTTATTTACTCATTTAGTTTAGCCTAGTGTACAGATGTTATTTACTCATTTAGTGTAGCCTAGTGTACAAATGGTTACTCATGACGTTTTCCATCCAGGTCAAGGACAAGTGGTTAGGAATAGGATTTTATTTTTTTTACAATTCAAATCCAACCCAAGTCTGCGTGCGTGCGTGTGTGTGTGTGTGTGTGTGTGTGTGTGTGTGTGTGTGTGTGTGTGTGTGTGTGTGTGTGTGTGTACTGTATGTGCGTGGATGCTTGCAGTCTGAGTCTGTGTGTTTGTGTGGGTCAGCACTGTCAGGTTTAGACAGTGTTTGTCTGTGGGGATTGTAGGTTTAACAGCGTTAAGCCGACACAAAGTCCTGGACTCTGCAGAAAACGGTTCTCCCTGTTGGAAAAAAACTGACAGTCCAGACCTGATAGGAAGCTTCATGACCTTGGAAAGAACTTCAAACAACCAGGAGAGAAACCTTAACCAGCTTTTCTGCATAATTACATTGAGAATGTATTAGATTCCTAGAGTATGTCCGCAGCAATGTTCATGATTTGGCAACTACCGGTACTGTTTTCCCCCACCACTGCAGCACTCTTTACTCTTTATTTGATTTAACTCCCATACTTTGTTAATTTATGGTTTCTTTCCCTCGTACTCAGCACAAGGCAGAACCAGCACCGCCACAAAGGACTTGCAGCAGAGGATGGCTGTTGTGATACTGGAGGAACAATTCAACCAGGAGGGTCAAGAAGACCACCCGCGGCTCTGACAAAAATATGCTCATTTATTGTGAGGTTACCTGTCTGTTGAATGTAGAGCATCTAGGGTTCTGTTAAGTGGGAGACTAGTGGATCCATGCGCAGACACTCGACGGGCTTGAAACAGTGACATCATATTTCAAGAGTGACATCATCAGTGAAATCATCAATGATGACATTATCATAAATTATGACATCATCACTGTCGACTCATCATCACTGGTGACATCCTTGGTGACCTCATCAAATAATTGAGGAAAAATAGGCAGTAGGGAAACTAAACATTTTATGTCAAAGCTCAACATTTTGTCTGTTGTAGTTCCCCCAGTCTGAGTGAGAAGGAGTTGCTTCTATGAGGCTACAGTACATGTCTAGATTTTTTTTTTTTACCAAACCAACAAAATTACTAGCAACATTTAATGGATCATAAAACGCTCTGTTGAAGGCTTACATGCCAAAAAACATTAGCCTTGGCCTATGCATAATTAAAAACATTAGCCTTGGCCTATGCATAATTAGAGTCAAGTTTAGTTAAAGAAAGAAAATCGAATGACTTGTGGAAAATGTATCAACCCATTGGTGAGAAACCAAAAGAGCTCTGGTGGGAGGCACAACTCTACTCCTACATGCACGAGTTGACAAACCACATCTGTAAGTGCATGTACACAAGCAAGCACACACACACTGTACGCAAGCAAGCACACACACACACACACACACACACACACACACACACACAGATGCAAACAAATTGTCAATATAAACTGCAATTTCATGGGGATGTTTCTATTATTTCTGCTTCATTCCACCGACCCACTAAGTGGCGACAGTGCTCTCCTGACTAGAGGAAGGCAAGCATTTTCATGAGAATGGATTGGCGAAAACGCTTTCGTTTTCGCGCTGATTGCTGGCGGTGCGGGATTGCAAATTTGCATAATAGATTACGGGTGGAACACACTTTGAAACACGCAGCATAAATATGACCAGAATCGCAAAAGCTTCATCAAAGCTCTCAACCAAAACTCCAAGAAACGAGCGAGTCCATCCAGACTTCCTCAAAGAGCGGCCGCGCAGACAGGCACAGCAGCAGCAAAGCAGTGAGGTTACAGCAGCAGCAGCAACGAGCTTGTGACACGGCCGCTGCAGCCAAGAAGAACACACACGGAGGGAGGAGTTGGAAGCAGAGGGGGGTTTCCTGCTGTTATGGAGGAAATTACTGTTCAAAACTATTGTTTAGATGTCTGACGTCTTACTGATGCCAAAAATGAATGGTTAAAGTGACTGTTCTATCGAATTTCACAAAAAGCCGTTTATCTCTGAATAATTTTTCAGACGCTGAAACCATGCTGTATTCAACTGCTAATGCTTACATAACTACTAACTCTACAAACTAACTCTTTTAGACAGAGAAAGCACACATTCTATTAGTTCTTTTGAGATATTGTGTGTTCACAAAATCTTAGCAGAAAAGAATCCTCGGGTCTTGAAAGATGAGCCAGAATCCTCAAAAAAAACCTCTGGCAGAACCTACCTACAGTAAAAAAAAAACGGCTGGCAGTGAATGTGTTAAAATGAGCTGGGGCAGTCAAATGCACTCATACAAGAAAAACACAGAAGGTAGGCTTATCATTAAAAATAATAATAATAATAATATATTATATAAGAATAAAACTATGAAGATGTATTTACATCATGGTCATTGAATCGTGAATGACATGTGTCACTCTGCTAAGTGTGTGTGTGTGTGTGTGTGTGTGTGTGTGTGTGTGCGTGCATGGAAAGCCCCATACTGTGAAAATGACTGTCGAAGGATCCATTACACCAGCCCAAAGAACAGTAGCCACTGTGGTTCAATGCAGCAGTGTGACGTTGTGACACACACAGCTGAATGCAGCAGTGTGTGACGGTGTGACACACAGCTGAATGCAGCAGTGTGACGTTGTGACACACACAGCTGAATGCAGCAGTGTGTGACGGTGTGACACACAGCTGAATGCAGCAGTGTGACGTTGTGACACACACAGCTGAATGCAGCAGTGTGTGATGGTGTGACACACAGCTGAATGCAGCAGTGTGACGTTGTGACACACACAGCTGAATGCAGCAGTGTGTGACGGTGTGACACACAGCTGAATGCAGCAGTGTGTGACGTTGTGACACAGCTGAATGCAGCAGTGTGTGACGTTGTGACACACAGCTGAATGCAGCAGTGTGTGACGTTGTGACACAGCTGAATGCAGCAGTGTGTGACGTTGTGACACACAGCTGAATGCAGCAGTGTGTGACGGTGTGACACACAGCTGAATGCAGCAGTGTGTGACTGTGTGACACACAGCTGAATGCAGCAGTGTGTGACGGTGTGACACACAGTTGAATGCAGCAGTGTGTGACGGTGTGACACACAGCTGAATGCAGCAGTGTGTGATGGTGTGACACACAGCTGAATGCAGCAGTGTGTGATGGTGTGACACACAGCTGAATGCAGCAGTGTGTGACGGTGTGACACACACAGCTGAATGCAGCAGTGTGTGACGTTGTGACACACAGCTGAATGCAGCAGTGTGTGACGGTGTGACACACAGCTGAATGCAGCAGTGTGTGACTGTGTGACACACAGCTGAATGCAGCAGTGTGTGACGGTGTGACACACAGTTGAATGCAGCAGTGTGTGACGGTGTGACACACAGCTGAATGCAGCAGTGTGTGATGGTGTGACACACAGCTGAATGCAGCAGTGTGTGATGGTGTGACACACAGCTGAATGCAGCAGTGTGTGACGGTGTGACACACACAGCTGAATGCAGCAGTGTGTGACACACAGTTGAATGCAGCAGTGTGTGACGTTGTGACACACAGCTGAATGCAGCAGTGTGTGACGTTGTGACACAGTTGAATGAAGCAGTGTGTGACGGTGTGACACACACAGCTGAATGCAGCAGTGTGTGACGGTGTGACACAGCTGAATGCAGCAGTGTGTGACGGTGTGACACACACAGCTGAATGCAGCAGTGTGTGACGGTGTGACACAGCTGAATGCAGCAGTGTGTGACGGTGTGACACAGCTGAATGAAGCAGTGTGTGACGGTGTGACACACACAGCTGAATGCAGTAGTGTGTGACGGTGTGACACAGCTGAATGCAGCAGTGTGTGACGGTGTGACACACACAGCTGAATGCAGTAGTGTGTGACGGTGTGACACAGCTGAATGCAGCAGTGTGTGACGTGTGACACACAGTTGAATGCAGCAGTGTGTGACGTTGTGACACACAGTTGAATGCAGCAGTGTGTGACGGTGTGACACACACAGCTGAATGAAGCAGTGTGTGACGGTGTGACACACACAGCTGAATGAAGCAGTGTGTGACGGTGTGACACACACAGCTGAATGAAGCAGTGTGTGACGGTGTGACACACACAGCTGAATGCAGCAGTGTGTGACGGTGTGACACACACAGCTGAATGCAGCAGTGTGTGACGGTGTGACACACACAGCTGAATGCAGCAGTGTGTGACACACAGCTGAATGCAGCAGTGTGTGACGGTGTGACACACAGCTGAATGCAGCAGTGTGTGACGGTGTGACACACAGCTGAATGAAGCAGTGTGTGACGGTGTGACACTCAGCTGAGGGAGGTACACCCAGGGACCAAAGCTCACATTAAGGGGCAATGCTCTTGACTTATGAAAATAACTGTCCCACCACTGACCCCTTCTGCTCTCTGCCTGAGCTCACCCGCCCCCTACTGTACCACCAGGCCCTAATGGTCAGTGTAACCACTGTAGAGGGAGGTTAGAGACCACAGACCACAATCTCACTGTGACTGAATGACACTTACAAGCCCACAGAGACACAACGAGGTTGGAGACACAAAGAGAGAGGGGGAGAGAGAGAGAGAGAGATGCAAGCCACAGCGGTTGTTAGTGCAGCTGGGCATGACGGTATGGGCGTTCAGCATCGTGTCTTGGGAATGGAAAGAGAGGTTTTGTAGAGAAGAGGGGAGGTGGACCTCCCCGAGCTGTCTCCTATGCGGTGGATGGAATGGCTCAGAGGTAGTTTTATAGACAGATATATTCACACTGCTGGATTTATGTGGCTTCTTTGTTGTTCAATGGGCACTAATCCCCCAAGGTTAGGGCTATGGTTTCGACATGACAGACACACACACACACACACACACACACACACACACACACACACACACACACACACACACACAGTGTTGGACTTTAAGGTGCCTTGGTTAACAGCGGTCAAACCATAGCGGATGTAAATGGCAGAAACTTTTGGATTGGTGCATTTAAGGACTGATACACCATGAATATTGGAAAGATGCATTTTAATTGGTTGATTAGGATACACACAAAACATGCATAATATATTGACTGTTCTAAACAGTGTACATGTTTTACTGATCTACTGTATAGGTACAGGTATTATCGTATTGCCGTTTCACATGTTATTTTGTCAGTTGTGTTATTGTCAGTCAGTACTTACTACTTTCTGTTTTGTAAAATAATAATGCTGTAGGTATACTTAAAGATACATTTACGCAAATGCAAATAGTCATTTTTAATTTGAAACATGATACTGTTGACTTAATCTAAATTGCTCTGTCAATCTACCAGTCAATCTGTCTGACTCCACAGCCACATTTCCCCAGGAATAGGAGATGAGATCTTTAAACTATTTGTTTCTCCCCATTTTGATAGCCATGGTAAGATCTAATCCTTGAAGCAAAAATATTTCAAATATGTTGTGCCAGTGCAAATACAGTATCTGTCTTGTGGCTGTTTATCTATAGCTGACCAGCAAATTCCTGTGTGCCACTCTATTTGTAACTATTTTGCATATAGAGAGTAAGAACAACAATGTATTGCAGTGACAGTGCCCGAGTCAATCACCAGTGGTTTGCACCCCCAATGTGTGTGTGTGTGTGTGTGTGTGTGTGTGTGTGTGTGTGTGTGTGTGTGTGTGTGTGTGTGTGTGTGTGTGTGTGTGTGTGTGCATCATACTCCAGCTGGGGAGGACTTTAAGACACAGCAGTGACTACAGAGATGATAAACCTTCAATAAACAGCAGAGAGAGAGAGATGATACCCTTCACGTCTGCTCTCCGCTGGGACGATGGCAGCTCCTGCAGAGAAACCAAGCTGCCAAGGAGTGTGTGTGTGTGTGTGTGTGTGTGTGTGTCTGTGTGTGTGTGTGTGTGTGTGTGTGTGTGTATGTGTGTGTGTGTGTGTGCGTGTGTGTGTGTGTGCGTGTCTGTGTGTGTGTATGTGTGTGTGTGCGTGTGTGTGTGTAGACAGTCCTCAGAGGGTGTAACAGATGGGGGATCTACTGTAGTGACTCAGTGAGGTCACATTGGTGATGTAACACGCACACACACAGAGTGGCTGGCGCGGTGATGGATGAGGGATAATTGGAATGAGGAAACTGTTCAATAAAGTTGTTTTGTTTTGAATGTGTTCTGTCACCAGCTGCCAACTGTTTACTGATTGATTTAGCGTGAGTGTGTGCGTGTGCACGCCCATGCATGTGTGTGTGTGTACGGAGCATCTGGCACTAAAGAGAATGTTTCCTGTGGTGAAAATAAAGGAGGAAAGGACAGGCAGAACACTGTCTTGCTGCTCATCACATACTAGATAATATTGGCAGAATCCTATCTTGAAATCCCCCATTCAAAAATCTATATTAGTAGCTCCACTGTGACTGCGGATGTTTGGTATTCTTATCCTCATCCACTGTGTTAGGCCGTGCCGTTTCAATTTTCATAGATTATGCTTTTATCGTGCGTGAGGTAAGGTAGAAGGAGAGGACAAAAAAGTATTCTGTTATGTGTCAGTCGTTGAAAGCAGTTCTGCTTTCCTTTAGTTTATTCCACTGTTTGTTAAAGCAGCTACGAGGAACTTACATTTTATGTTGATTTTAGCAGCCCCTGTGGACAAAAGTGGTAGTGTTCTCCCGGAACGAAGACTGCATTTCCTGAACACCGAGTCTCCTCCCGCTGTGACCAGCGGGTTGGCCGATGTACAATTCTCTTCAGCTCCTGTGACTTGGGCTCAGTTCACAAACTCGTGCAAAACCCCTAAGCACATTTTTACTTGCCTAAAGCTAACGCCAACTCAAACCTTAAAGGGATACGCCAACTTTTTGGGAGTTTCGCTCTTTTGCCATATCCCCCATACATAACCAAGATACACAATGTGTTTACCATTACTCTCCGCGCAGTACATAGTGAGCTACAGTCGCCAAGTTAGTTAGAATCACCATAGAATGGAGACAAATGGTACAGTTGTTCAAAATCATCAAAAACACACATCTAACAGCGTCAAAAAGCTCTTTGTGCTTCGGGTGCTCTCCACTAGGGATGTTAATGATTAACCGGTAGTCGGTTAACTGCCGTTAAGAATGTAGCCGATTCAAATTAATTAACTGTTTTGACCGACAACATTGTTACTTTGTATCATCAATTCAGTCTTCATAGCTCACAGTGTGTTAATTATACCAGTCCAGCAGAGGGCGTACCTCACCCAGCTAGGGCAACAGAAGGAGTGGTCACGTGAGAAGGTCGTCACCAGGAAGTGAATTGAGCAAACCCCATGAAACAAAACAGATGCTAAAATTAGCTCGCGCTAGCAACAGTATGGAAGGATTACACTCTAAAAGAGAGTAACTACATTGATTAACTGATTGTCAGGTTGCGCAACTAACGGTTAAGGAAAATGCATGAAATTCCCATCTCTATGCTCCACGCGATGAAATATTAATCCTAAATGCGGAGAAAAGATATTTTTTTAAGGTAAATTACTTTCTAAACATGGCCGACAGGCATGTGTGGCATACATCACCGTGTACAGCGGAAGCGCTGTTTACAAGCAAACAAGGACATAACTCGGTGTGGGGATTTACTCCAAAAATGACATTTCACACAACTATGGATTAATATTCCATCGCGTGGAGAGCACCCAAAGCACAAACAGCTTTTTCCCACTGTTAGGATGCGTGTTTTTGGTGATTTTGAACGACTGTACCATTTTGCCTCCATTCTATGGCGATACTAACTAACTTGACAACTGTAGCTCACTGTATACTGCACGGAGAGTGACGGTCAACACATTGTGTATCTTGATTATGTATGGAGGATACGCCAACTTTTCAGGAGTTTCACTCATTTGCCATACAGGGTTAGGGTTAGCCATGGCAAATGAGTGAAACTCCTGAAAAGTTGGCGTATCCCTTTATCCAACGTTGCCTCAACTTAACCATCAACTAAGCTTTTTCACATGAAAGCAGTTGAAAACGGTGTGTCCAACTGGCACATCATTCTTAAGTGGTGGCAGAAGGTAATGTTCACATTATTCATGTCTGAAAACAAGAGTGAAACATTATGTTGATCTTGAATTGTTGTCTTGTACGGTCTGTACTGTCTTCTGAGATATGAGTGGATGGGACAGGCTGGTGGGGGAGGGGGTAAACAATGGTGTCATACCCAAAATACAAGAAGGATGAGAATAAGAAAGAACAAGACAACGGAAGAGGGGGGCGTGACGTGTTTGGAAGCAGAAAAGAGCATCTTTGTTTGAAACAGTTTAGTTCCAAGGCACCAGCCAACTCAGCAGGTGTATGTCTGCTGGTGTGTGGAGAAGATGAGTGAGAAAATGTCTTTATTTTGAGTGTGTGTGTGTGTGTGTGTGTGTGTGTGTGTGTGTGTGTGTGTGTGTGTGTGTGTGTGTGTGTGTGTGTGTGTGTGTGTAGAGGTGGTGTAATGTCTTTGTTGTACAGCAAGCACAGACATGAAGCAGACAGCAGCAGATGGTGGGCTAAAACAAGACAAGGGAAGAGGGGGAGGAGAAGATAGACGAGATCCTTCCATCATGTTTTCATCATCATCCTTCTTCCGTTTCCTCTCAGTGAACAGAAACATGAAGCTGCTGTATACTTTCACTTCAAAATGTAGGAATAAGTTGAGCCATTTAACTGTTTCAACTATATTTTCCCTGAAATGCACACAAGTGATTTGTATTTGTGTAAAAGTGCCAAATCCACTAAAACCACCTCTTTTATAGATGCTTAGATGCTATTTTCCCTCAAGTTACCAAAAGGCACAAACTGTTCCACTGTCTACAGACAACGAGGATTCAACAAAGAACATATCATTTATCAAGAGGCATGGACTGTTCCACTGTCTACGCACAACGAGGATTCAACAAAGAACATATCATTTATCAAGAGGCATGGACTGTTCCACTGTCTACGCACAACGAGGATTCAACAAAGAACATATTTTATCAAGAGGCATGGACTGTTCCACTGTCTACGGACAACGAGGATTCAACAAAGAACATATCATTTATCAAGAGGCATGGACTGTTCCACTGTCTACGGACAACGAGGATTCAACAAAGAACATATCATTTATCAAGAGGCATGGACTGTTCCACTGTCTACGCACAACGAGGATTCAACAAAGATGGCTTTAAATGATGGAATTTTAGATGTTGACTTTTGATCACATCTTTTGTACATTTTGTATGTTTATTTTATTTTATTATTTATTTTACTGTGAGCTATACATTTAAGACTAATTAAGTAATTTACTTTACTGTACATCCTTGTATTTATTCGATTAATTTGTGGTGTAGGGTTATATGGGGCGGAGGGACCTTGAGGGTACTGTAGGCCATTCACCTATACCCCAGAAAATCTCTCTCTTTTTAACAGCCCATGTTGGAGGGTATGATTCTGACAGCAATAAATGATATCGAGTGTTTGGTCAGTAACATGGTAGTCTCACTGGCCAGCCTCCTCTCCCTTTCGTCCGAGGAGTCTGGTGCCGCAGGTCTCCATAACTGGGATAAACCCTCCCCTGCTCTACTCTGCCCTCCCATTTGAGCAACTGTTTCAGTGGCAGCCGGATGTCCACTCCCGGCTTATTACAACCTCTGTCATTGGCTCCGACCACGTCAATCAGAGCGGCTTCCGCTCCCTCCTCCCTGTGTGTCGCTGTAAATAGTGCCCTGCCGCCGCAGTGAAAACAACAACATTAACTAGATGGTCTACATTTCCTAACGAAAATGTAATTGTGCTTGCTGTCCTCGCCATGCACCGCCTGGCTTCCAAAGTCCCTGCCCATGGACCTAGGGGGACTAAGTAGTTATGGGGGTGCCTATGTGAGTAAAAGGACTTTGGAGTAGAAGTACTTGGTAGGTGGGGAAGTCAGACTGGTTGTAGCCTACTAGAGAGACACAAAAGGCTAGCCCAATCTCTGCAATCTAAAACTACATTACCTGCAAACTACAGCATCAATAATTACCATGTATTGTAAATGTCTCCAACTGTCTCAAGGAAAATAGGACATGATAACCTCCAGAGAAGTAGTATTCCTTGTAGTGTCATTCATGTTTATGGTTGCGACAACAACTGTTTACAAAACTAGCAGGCTTACCAGAGCTGCAAACACACAAGTGAAAAGCTATCAATGGCTGCATCTAATCAGCCAGTAACTAATGTAGGCTATGTTCCATTATGTTAGTGTAAGAAGTCAAATGTACTGATAATAGTCCCTGGTCACCAAAGTAATGTTACCCTTTTAGTTTTGTTACAGAGTTGCTGATCGGTTGTCATGTGTCCAGTCAGCCAGAGAAGCTGCTTGGGTAGCATGCTAACTAACGCCTAACGCAGTGGTTCTCAACTGGTGTAGCCTCAGGACCCACTATTTTCCTTGTCATGAAGTCGCGACCCAAATTTCAGATTTTTTTTTAAACCACTCAAATTTATTGCACAAAAAATAGCGCATTTATTTAATACACAATGCCTTCATGCACTGTCAAATGAACAAAAAAGTGCAACAGAAGTGCAACTACGGCTAAAAACCAATTGAAATAAGGCAGACTTGAATTACAGGCCTATATGTTTTTAAATTTAAACAAGTCAAACTGGTCATGGTCAGAAAGTCTTATTTGAACTGTATGAAATATGAAATAAAAGGCAGACTTTTCTTGAATCACAGGCAGGCTATATGCTTTTTAGTTAAACTGGTCATAACTTTTAATTAAACTGGGGCCATGCTAATCCAGTTTCAATCATGTGAATTGAACTAAAATTAAATATGAAATGAAAAGGCAGACTTATCTTGAATTACAGGCAGAGCATATGCTTCAGCTTGTTAAACAAGTGAAACTGGTCAGGCTAATCCAGTTTCAATAATCTGAATTAAAAAAAAAAAAAAAAAAAAAAAAGTACTGTACTGTAAAAGTCCGCGACCCAATCAAAACGGCCCCGCGACGCTACCCACCAGTTGAGAAACGCTGGCCTAACGCTAGCATTAGCTCAATTAGCTTGTTGCAACTAGTCCCAAACATTGATGAACAGTGTGTCCTAACGCCAGGGGGACAAGGTGTTTGTTTTGGCTGGCTGAGGTTAGCCTATGAGGCACAGTTGTTGTGGCTAACAGCCTCCATTCACACTAGGCTATTCACACTAGGCTATCTCTTCCATTATGTTTTCAAACCCAGCTGGCTGTATAAAATGAACAACCACAAAGTCGTGACACTTACCCATGGGTTCAGTTCATTTTGTTCATTCATTGTTTTCTGGACATGTTTCCATGCTACATTAACACAGCAGCTAACAGAACAGACAGGCCTCCCATGGTTGGCGACAAGTGTATATAATTCTCTCTACCCAAGATGCAACACTGCTCTACCCAACATGCAACGCTGCTGCTCAGAGTTGCTCTTTAGCTCTATTTATCTGGTCAAATCTCACCGGATTCCTGTTTCCAGTACACTTTTAGCATTTGGTTTTTAACAGAGAAGAGTTGGAGCTGCTGAAAACATACAGTATGCAAATGAGAGTGAGACCATGAGTGATATACCCACTGTGATACAAGCATAGGTGTGTCTGTTGTCTGTACAATAGCGTGCGTGCGACAAGTGACAAGTGTCATACAAGAAGGAAGGCTGGCCATAATGAGAATGAATCCGCACTTCCTGCCGCCCTTCAAAATAAAACAATTTAGAAGGGACAGGCACTGAATGCTGCTATAGCGCCCCCTAAAGGCTAAATGACAAAATATTTCTCCTATAGGCTCAGAGTACATCCGTCCACACCTGTACAAAGTTTGGTTAGCATCGGACGATTTTTGTGAAATAGGCCCCACCCACCAAACTTTGGAAGTCGATTATATCGCAACGGTGCATTTTTTTTTTCAAAACTTCCAAATCAGTGTTGTGCAGGACAGTCCCCACATGATGTGTGCGTTGGTTTGGTGAAGATTGGACAAAATTTCAAGGAGAAATGGCAAAAAAACTGTTTTGGACAAAATGCGAAATGGTGGAAAATCTAGTCAGACGGAAATGGGCGTGGCCTAGTTGAGTAGATGCGGGAGGACCCAAGGAATCCAGGGAAAAAATAATTTTGATGATAGACCCTACGGGTCAAAAGTAATGGACCAAAAGGTAAGGAGGGCTGTTATAGCGCCACCATCGGGTCAATTGGTGCAATTCTTTCGGGTATAGTAAAAGACCCCTCAGTGCACCTCCCTACCAAGTTTCGTAGCTCTAGCTGTTATGGTTTCTGAATGACAGCTAATTTACTGCAAGATTTTGCAAGATTTTTCCAAACCCCATGCAAGTCAATGGGGAAAAAAATGGTGCTTAATGGCGAATTGCGGCCAAACCGCTTTCACAAACCCTTAGAAAAGTCATAGCACACCTGTCCTCAATAAGCCGGTCATTTTGAGGTCTGGCATGTCTATGTGCCGCAAAAATTGGGGGAGTTATTAGTCGTAGAACTTTTTGGCAGATAGAATAATAATAAGTATGTGGGATTTCAAGATTGTGCCTTGCTTGTCAGCAAGCACAATAACTAGCTAGCAAGCTAACGGCAGAAACCTACACGCTAGCTCGTTGCTACACGCTGAAAACGGCAAGTTGGATTGTGTGAAACTATTTTCCAAGGGCACTGCCGCTAAGTGCCGCCCATCGCAATCCCACTATGGAGTCTGGCGGCGCCAGACTCCTTGGACGGGAGGGAGAGGAGGCTGGCCAGCGAGACTAGTAACATGGTGAACAGAAGAGCAACGTTTCTGCTATCCCATCCCACTTCATCCAATCAGGAGAGAGAAGTCCACAAAGAGGATTGAGTCAACACGGTTCTCATTCCAAACTAGTCAAATACTGAGGCTTTGGGTTGGTGTTCTGGACCAGATCACCAACCCAAAGCCTCAGTATTTGACTACTTGGAATGAAAACCGTGTTGACTCAATCCTTCCTCCAGAATCTCTTACAGCACCTTTAATATAGCCTCAGATCTAAACTTCATTTTGGATGATTTTCATTGCCATGGATAGAAGCCCAAGGATACACAGGAAACAAAACACAACAAATCTCTCTCTCTCTCACACACACACACACACACACACACACACACACACACACACACACACACACACACACACAGGAATGACCTGTAAAATGTCAATCAAGGAGTGTGTTCACAGCTATTCCCTAAACAGAACCGTAATTGCAGTCGCTCTCATAAACTATTGTGACTGTTAACAGACCCCATCAGCTGTTAACTAATTAGATAGAGGTGAAATTCACCAAGGCCTGTTGTCTGTCAAAGAGAGAGAGGGGGGGGGGGGGGGGGGGTTCTGTCAGCTCATAGAAATGGATATGATAGGGGTGATAAATTACCACACACACAAACACACACACACACACACACACACACACACACACGCACACAAACAACACACACACACACGCACACACACACACCAAACCCACCAGACACCCATTTCTCAAGCACACTTCTCTTCTGTCCCCTCTGTAAATAACACCACTGTCAGAATGGACTGCTTCTCTCCTTCCTGTTTTGCAGGCCTACTTCTCCCTCTGTCTACAGTATGCACCATCATTCTCTATACATTATCTATCCCCCCACACACACACACACACACACACACACACACACACACACACACACACACACACACACACACACACACACACACACACGCACACACACACACACACACAGAGTACCTACTGGATTCAAGCTGACCTGAGACTGTCTATTAGAAACTACTAATCATTATTTAACTGTACTCAGATCGAAGCGTAATGGAGAATCTTTCCCAAAAGGTATCTTAAACTGCATTTACACTGCAGGTCTTGATGCCCAGACTCTTTGCCTATATCCAAAAAAAGATTACCTTCTGCTTACACCTACTTTTAATTAAATGACCCATATGTGATACCTGTGTGTTTACACTTGCTTCACTTGAAACAACCTGCATGCATACATGAGGAATAAACTCATTATTGAGTAGCAGACCAGCACAAGTCCCTACAGGAATATTATAGTGACAGTAAAGTATGCCGTATTGGGTCTTTTTGACCTTATTAGAGCCCTGGATCTCTGGATAATGGCATTAGCAGAAAGATGTGCATGTTCATAAATATTGATTGAACTGTCTAAAATCAGAGGAAATGTGCCTGCTGCCGGCTGGGTTTTTCTATTAAGTGTGATGTCTGAAGACGTGACTGCCAGAGGCATGTGCAGTGTGAATCATGATGATGTGTTTAGTGAACAGGGGATGAAAGGTGTTTCTCCACTGAGGAACGGCTTCCAGCGTGACATGTGAATAAGCCAAGTGTGAGACATGTGTGAATAAGCCTTGCTCACAAATGTTCTTGTGTTCACATCACTACAAAAAGAGATCAATACTTGCCACATGTGGTGGCTGGTGCAGTTTCTTTTATTGTGTTATTGTATTTGTAAATAGTTTTGCTAATCTAAACAAATCGTCGCCATTTTGGCCAATGCACTTCCGTAATGAGTGAACTATTCCGGTCCTGTTAGTCCCTCTTTGACTGCTTCCTTTGACAGAGTCATCTCCTGTGTTGATTGGTCGGCTTGGGTAAAATTTAAGATTGACACCTGCTCTGTAGCTGTCGCTGATTGGCTGCTGCGGCAACAGGCCCTTTCACATGCTGCAGTTTCAAAATGGCAGATTAGAGTGGTGGCGGCTAGTTACTGTAGCTCAATAGCTGTGCCGCTGCCCTCTCACCCGGTCACTCCTCTCAACAATCGTGTACTGTTAGCAAACTATTTATCTACTTGTTAGTTCTTTGGTCTTGTATTGTGTTTGTTGTGGTGCTGGACTCTACACTATGTATTAGCTGCTGTTAATGATGCCTTCTTCCAGCCTTATAGCTTCGGCTGCTTCTTTCTAACTCTAATGGACTTCGGCCTAGGTTCTAGGTTAGCTTACTGTTGTTAGCTTGTTAACGTAGCGAGTCCAGTATCACTGTTGTGCACTTTTTACTGTGTGAAAATAAAATCACACTACTTTTTCATGGTTGTCCAGTGTCACGTTTAAGTTGCGATCTAACCCCTAGACCGGCTCCTAAAATCCACAGCTCTTTTCTCCAATAATACAAATCGATGTCCCACATGCCATGCCAAGCAGGGACACTGATACAATATTTTTACTTTGTTTGCACAACTGTATAAACTTTGAAGCAAAAAAAACACAAAAAACCCCCACTAATGTTGCTGTGACTTTGTCCAACTTCTCTACAAACTTTTCTCTCCCGAGCCATCTAAGCCTCCAAATGAACGTTGTGAAAAAGTAACTTCACAGGAGATGATAGAAAACAGGAAGGCAGAATATAAGGCTATATTGGGTATGTGTATAAACGCTATTGTCCATCAGACATACCCATTCTTTTAAAATACACAAGGGGATTCAGTCCTTGATGTGGGTCTAAGCCCAGAGCACCCAGAGGATGGGAACATACAGAATGAGAAGGACACTCAGAGAGGGCAGACCTCTGCCAAGGCCAATTACTTGTTTGTGAGGTTTGTTCGTGAGTCGGATCCGGATCCGCTCCAACATTTAATGGGTTCTTCCTTGGCCCATGTTCATGAACATCTGCCTAGTAGCCCCCGCCCCCCCCCCCCCCCCCCCCCTATAACCCTGCTGACAAACAGACAAACGAAAGGCACCAAAGACATTTCACAAAACACATTAATGATAGATGAGTGTAAACACACACACAAGCAGGTAGGGAGGCACAGAAGCATCTCTGCACGTGTACACGCACGCATGCACGCGTACACGCACGCATGCACGCGCACACACACACACACACACACACACACACACACACACACACACACACACAAACACGCACACAATAACAATGACAATACCAATGGGAGGCATCTTGGTGTGTGCTTTTGTCTGTCAGAGCAATACTCAACTTCAGTTTACAGTACAGTACAAGTGAGTGCCACTGAGTGTGTGTGTGTGTGTGTGTGTGTGTGTGTGTGTGTGTGTGTGTGTGTGTTTGTGTGCGTGCGTGCGTGCGTGCGTGCGTGCGTGCGTGTGTGTGTGTGTGTGTGTGTGTGCGTGCGCGTGTGTGTTGAAGAACAATACAAGACCAGCGGGACCTCAGTATCCTGACCGGGTGGGTGTATTTTGGCGCACTACCAGTCAGATTGTATGAACACCAGGCCCAAGGCTAAAGTGTTGTTGGCACGAGACTGTAGAATATATGAGAATATACCAAAATACAACTAAAACAGGGCACCCAGGAGAAAAAAACAAGTAAATAAATTTGAGTCGAGTTGAACATTTGACAAAAACTGAAAAAGGGGCAAGACTGTAGTTTTTTATTCTTTCTTTCTTTTGTTTGTTTCACTTTTTTCCTACAATTGATAGCAGCAAACAGCCTGGAAGCTGTTTGAAACAACATATTGTAGTACTCTTCCAGAGAATGAGGCTACCAATAGGATGCTGTGCTTCCATAGAAAGCTCTGTCAAGGTGCAGTATGGAGAAGTGAATTAATTCCACTTCAAATGCTGCTAGTTTCACACTAAACACGTCTGAATTAGAAGTGTTGATGATCTGAAACCATAAACCACCGCAGGGAAGCTTTTAACTGTTTGAATAATCAATTTTATGAGTCTATGACACCATTGTTATGTTTATTGTGTCTTACTGTACTTTTCTTTTAACGGGTGCTTTGAATAACATCTAGGGATGGGCACTACAAATGATATATACATGCAGGGATACAGGACATCAGATGTTTATGTACGTGTATCTGTCCCTACACAAATAAAGACATTACATTAAATGAAGTGTGTACTAGTAGGGCTGGGCAATTAACCGAGAATATATTGAAACCGACATTTAGAACCTATAACCGCAATGTTTCCCCTACCATTCTACAGGCCTGGCTTTTTTTTTTCCTCCCCCTGCTCTCCCCAAAAATTAAATAAACCTTTATGGTATATTATTACAATACAACAATACTAGTCTTGACAGTAATAGAAGATGCCAAATCATTCAAAACAATAAGCATTTTGCTTTTAGGAGCATTGTGCCAGCGTCTGGCTCTGTTCCAAAACGTGTCAACGTGTGTTGTTGGCTGGGAAACGCACATCCCATAATACAACCGTTTGCATCGCATCCCATAATAGTATGATGATACTTGGAATGCCATTGCGAACATAGATCCAAACAGGTTAGCTAAAAGTTTAGCGTCGCCAGCGAGGGCCCCCACCATTGCGGTCGGGGTACGTTTAGAAATCCCTCCAGGCCTGAAAATATTTCTAGGGGAAACACTGAACCGGCTTAATATTGCTGAAGTCAATTAATTGAATTAATTCATTAATTAGATTAATTTAATTCAATTCAATTAATTCGGGTTAATTCGGGTTAATACTTCCCCAATGTGTGTGTTCATGAACTGTCGCCTTAAAAAACTAGTATGTTGTGTTCAGTCACATGCATCCACCCTGTCCAACTAACATTAGTGCGCATTCAGGCATTCACTCGAAGCCAAGGTGAATGACACTGAATGACACGAGCGAAAACACTCATAAGGGGGGGAAATGCAAGCATGCTCCAGCAGCCTTGGTGCATGGAAACGTGTTCAGGCATGTGTGCATACAGTACACACGACCCTGGACTTTACATCAGAGACACAGAAACGGACATAGAAAATGACCCTCAATTTTACCTTACACACGTACACACACACACTCCAGCGCGCAACTCCATTTCCTGTCCGCAGAAACAGAGTTTCCTATGGAGCTCAGGGTCGTGTGTGTGTGTGTGTGTGTGTGTGTGTGTGTGTGTGTGTGTGTGTGTGTGTGTGTGTGTATGTGTGTGTGTGCGTGCGCATGTGTGAGTGTGGTGAGCGGATCTTCCTGGCAGCTGCTGAGGAAACATTGGTCGATAAGAGCAGGAAGAGAGAGACAAGAGGGCAAGAGAAGAGGAGACAGGGAAAAAGTGAGAAGGTGAAAACGAGACAGAAAGATAGAGCGCGAGACGCAAAAAGACAAAAGCATGTTAGCCCCAATGAACAATCATCGTCTTAATGTTCGGAGAAAACCTTGAAGAAAGGAAGACCTCTCAGAGCTATGACCTTCCTTTGTCTTTTTACTGTGTGTGTGTGTGTGTGTGTGTGTGTGTGTGCGTGTGTGTGTGTGCGTGTGTGTGTGTGTGTGTGTGCGTGCGTGCGTGTGTGTGTGTGTGTGTGTGTGTGTGTGTGTGTGTGTGCGTGTGTGCGTGTGTGCGTGTGTGCGTGTGTGTAGGGAAAGGGGAAAAAAGTAATCAATCAGATTACTACTTTAAGACACTGATGCAGCGGTTCCCAACCTTTTCCGACTCATGGACCACTTGAAAATCTCAAACATGTCCACATCCGAGCGTAAACAGTACGGAGGCCAAATCATGTGTTCTCAGAGCACTTTTGATTTGAATGATAAAAGGAGCTGTCCATCAGCACCACACAGAGATCAGAAACTAAAAGTGAGAGGCTGTCTGTAATAGGCAAATTAATGAATAATTGGTTACAAATTAAATAATGGTATGATTCAACAATAGAGAAATGCATTTTCATACATAATAATAATAATTACATTTTTCACAAAGATCCTAATGTTTTGCAAATTATTTGGCGGCCTACTTGCAATATCTTTGCGGCCCACAGGTTGGGAATGGCTGCACTAATAGATGGACATCTATTGGTGCTAATTGAAGAATTGAATTAAATTGAAGAACAAGGACAGTCAGGAATGATCAAAGATTTAAATGCAACATGCATGAAGATGATTTATGACAGCAGTACACTAGAACATGAGGCTACACCAGAAAGAAGATTCTCAAGAAAGTTGAGGGGGAAGGGGGGTTTATTAAGAGAAATAGTAGAGAGATAAGTTGATAACCTGGGAAGAGAGCTGTAATCAGTGAATGTGTTCCATAGTAGTTGATCATGCAGTCAGATAAAGGGAGAAAGCACAGAAAAAGAGAGCAAGAGCAGGTTAAAAATAGGTGTTTATTGATCAAAATAGTAAGGAAATTCAGGTAGAAACAATGTAGCAGGGAAAGGACTGGTGTGAAATATCACTAAATTCAAGAGGAAGCTTTAAGATGGTTCATTCAATTCAATCAGAATGGAGTTGTATAAGGTCCCGATAGGTTGATTGGTTGAAAAAGAGGGGGGATTGGTTGGCCAGGGAAGTATCATCTTTCAGATGATTCAGAACAGGCAACAGTCACTGACAGCTGAGTGTATAAGTCTATAAAAAAGGAGTCTTCCTATAGGCTGCTGAGCCGCGCATCATCCAGGCAAGCCTATAGATTGGACCAAGAATTTCAAAGTTAGAGGGAGACAAAATATTATTGGCTGTTAAGACAAGAGTGACGTGTGCGTGTCTGAGGTGAGTGAGAGAATAGGGTTACGTGTTGGTGTATCTGCCTGCCTGCCTTGTTGGTTAATTTCAGAGGTGTGGGGGGGGGGGGGGGGGGGTGAATGATATGACTGGCCACTGACCTGCCAATCAACCAGAAAGTCTCTTTTCATTTGGCTGAGAGTGTAGCATGGTCTGACAATAGAGCCGTGTGATTGGTTCTTACCATTTCTCGGGGCAGGAACATTTCTTCCTGCCGCAGGACCACCAGACACACACTCTCTCCCTGCCGCGTGCTGCGCAGCATGCACACCAACTCCTCCTGGCCCACACCCATGATATCCACGCCGTTTACCTAAAGGCGCACGTACACACACAGAACAAACCATGATATCCACAGCGTTTACCTAAAGGCACACGTACACACACAGAACAAACCATGATATCCACAGCGTTTACCTAAAGGCACACGTACACACACAGAACAAACCATGATATCCACACGTTTACCTAAAGGCACACGTACACACACAGAACAAACCATGATATCCACAGCGTTTACCTAAAGGCACACGTACACACACAGAACAAACCATGATATCCACAGCGTTTACCTAAAGGCACACGTACACACACAGAACAAACCATGATATCCACGCCGTTTACCTAAAGGCACACGTACACACACAGAACAAACCATGATATCCACACGTTTACCTAAAGGCACACGTACACACACAGAACAAACCATGATATCCACAGCGTTTACCTAAAGGCACACGTACACACACAGAACAAACCATGATATCCACAGCGTTTACCTAAAGGCACACGTACACACACAGAACAAACCATGATATCCACACGTTTACCTAAAGGCACACGTACACACACAGAACAAACCATGATATCCACACGTTTACCTAAAGGCACACGTACACACACAGAACAAACCATGATATCCACAGCGTTTACCTAAAGGCACACGTACACACACAGAACAAACCATGATATCCACGCCGTTTACCTAAAGGCACACGTACACACACAGAACAAACCATGATATCCACACGTTTACCTAAAGGCACACGTACACACACAGAACAAACCATGATATCCACAGCGTTTACCTAAAGGCACACGTACACACACAGAACAAACCATGATATCCACAGCGTTTACCTAAAGGCACACGTACACACACAGAACAAACCAGCACACCACCGTCATCATCACTATGACCTTTCCCCCCTCCTCTCATCTACACTGTACATCTCTTTTCTATTTCTAATGGTCCCCTAAACACCTCAGATATTGCAGTCAAATATAATATAATACTGTAGCAATGTTTGCCGGCCTCAAAACTCCACTGAACGACCAGTTTGAGCTGTTAACCTGTTGGCCGGTTGTTGATAATAAAGCAATGTTGTGGCTTCTAAACTAACGTTTTACAGTATGGAGAGATGCTGTAGCGCAGGCAAAGAGTATTGTAGGCAAGAGACGATGTTCTTCTGCCTTTTGGACAACAGCGCTGCAGCCATGATGTGGCAGTGGAACAAGCTATTAGGTTTTGCTTCTTATCAATGTCAGTTCTTTGGTGCAAATCAGCTGACGTGACAAATATACTGTATGGATTAAATCAGCTGACATGTGATAAATATACTGTACGGATTATAAGGTTTTCATAGAAAACCAACGGTTACACAGGGAGGAAAACTGAGTGGAGGGGGGCTTTAAGCATCAAAATGCCTTTAAGATCATGATTCATTCAATCAGGTGGGTCCAGACTTTTGACTGGGAGTGCACTTACAGGAAGTTTCAGTGTGAATAAGATTAAATAGGCCTTTGTTACTCATTAAGTGCAGCTGTAACAGGAGAAAATGAGCCACCATATTACTTTCACAGCAGTCAGCAGCACTGTACCTCGAGTATGCGGTCTCCAGACTGAAGGCGTCCATCTTTAACAGCAGCTCCGCGTGGAAGAATGTTTTTAACTAGGATCGGACCGGGGCCATGGACTGAAGAATCTCTGGTTACTACAGTAAATCCAAGACCTTCCGAACCTAGAAACACACGCGCACACACACACACACACACACACACACACACACACACACACACACACACACAACACTTTAACTACTCCTGAGAACTTCAATACAGTATCGGTGACTCAGCTACAGGCTGTGTGTTTATGGGTGTGTGTGATAATTTAAAGCCTTTTCGAGATGGTTATAGCCGTGTGTGTATGTGTGTGTGTGTGTGTGTGTGTGTGTGTGTCTTAATTTAAACCCTTTAGCTATAAGCCCACCCTATCTGCAGGTGTGACGGTTTTAAAGATGGGTTCAGGTGCGGGGCAGCGAGGAGAAGGAGGAGGAGGAGAGGTAAAAAGTGAAAGAGGGATGAGTGTAACAGAGCGGAAAAGAGGAGTGAATGTTCTGGAAAGAGCTTTGATGGAGATTAAAACAGTCTGCTAAACAGGGAAAACACATGCACGCCTACACATATCCAGTCTCTCTATTACGCGCACAAGCACACGCACGCACACACACACACACACACACACACACACACGCGCGCGCACGCACACACGCACACACACACACACACACACACACACACACACTCTCGGACTGGCTGTGTGTTTTATAGTCCTCATTTAGTCTGGTCTCTTTAGCAGAGCCAAGTCAGCAGTTTGGTCCAGTATGAATTCATATCAGCAGAAATGAGCAAATCAATAAAGACTTAATAGAGCCTGAAGAGGGGGAATCAGAGAGATGGAGAGAGAGAGATGGAGAGAGAGAGAGGTAGAGAGAGAGATGGAGAGAGAGAGAGGTAGAGAGAGATGGAGAGAGAGAGAGAGGTAGAGAGAGAGAGCTATAATGAAATGAGAGTAAGGCTGGGCAAAAAGCAGGAGAAATCCTGTAAAGAGGGTCAATGAGATGGATTTAGAAAATGAACAGAGTGAATGTGAAAGAAAAGAGGAAAGTGAGAAAATGGGGGGGAAAGGATAAAGAGATATAAGGGAAAGATGAGATTATTCAAACTTTTTTTTATTCCCAGCTGAATCATTATATCATCTCATTCACAAAGGGAGTGCTGATGTGAGACTTCTTTGGAAATACACCCAACTCTGCGTGAGTACCAGGCACTGTACACCAGATGCGTTACGGCTGCGTTGCGGATCCAGTAAAACTGCCGAATCGACTCGCCCATGTTAATAGATGGGCAATACATGCGGTACGGAAAAATAATGCACCTGTTCTATTTTAGTCGGATCCTGCATGTGTCTGACAGAGTACATGAGTGTGGGTCTGTTGGCAGCCGTACCGCATCTGTTCCGGAGCTGGTGGACATTAGCCTTAAAGCTGTAGCCTCAGTGTAGTTCCTCACCTTTCTTTAGGTCGATCCTCAATCTCCTCCCCCCTTTCTTATTGCACACCAGGCTGGAGAGGGCGGGGCTTTTCCTAGGCAGAGGGCTCTCACTTCTCCCCTTGGTGGCCTGGGTTGAGGACAAGTTGGTTCATTTAAGTTTTACAGCAGTGAAACAACAACAACAACAACAACAACAAAAATCTACAACAAACAAAATCTAATATCTAATAAATCTAATATTTCAGGCATTCCTGAGATATCGCTCTGATGAGCATCGGATGGACATGCGTACGGATGTACAACTAGCTTGTACCTACAGTATGTGTTAGAGCTGGCACGGATCACGGATAATCCGTGACCCGTACGGATCAGCCCCCACGGTTCGGAACGTGGTTCGGAACGTCAATGGTCCGCGGACCCCCCCCTCCCCTTTCGTTTCATTTAACGTTTAACGTTAGTGTATGAGAACGCCTGCAGCGCAGCCAGACACAGACAGGCATCATCATGGCAAGCACAAGTGAGCTTCCTCATCCCTTGTCGCCGCTGTAAAGTCTCTCTGAAGGCTGTGGCTAGTGGCTACTAAAGACAGCATCACAACAAACTTATTTCAACACCTCTGAAAAACCACAGGAATGTGATCAGCGTGTTGCGGGCTGCACAAGATAACGAGAGCCACAACACACACACACACACACACGCGCGCGCACACTTTTCACGAACACATTATCACCGGACGGTGAAATGTTGCCTTTAGGACACATACCAACAAAACAACACGTGGTGCCACTGAGTAGCTTAACGTAGCATCAACGTTATGTTTCCAGACTCACCCGAGCCCTGTACTACGAAACTAGTTTAACAGATCCGCGATAAGTCCCTTTGATCTGGTTTGACTGAACAGGATCAAAGCTATCTAGTTAACTGATACTACGACGCTGGTTTTTTACTAGGTAAGTGGACCTGGGATCTGCCTGTGCACGCGCACGTTTTTCGCTCGTGCACAGGCGCGCGTCCACGCGAAAGAGGTGCGCTGGCCAATCACATTATGAACAGCTGAGTTGATCCACGCCCACACCCATTTCCACACCCATTTCCTCGTTCCATGAAAGCGCAGTGCATGATCAGAGTTTTAGCGGATATTTAATGTATCCGCGATTTAATGTCAGAATGAAAATCCGCGTTGGATAGTCTGCTGAAGGGCTGTCTAAAGCAGCAGCTTGTATTCACATCAGTCATTTGATTTAGGCTACTTTGATCAGCGATTTCTGTCTGATACAGCTGCATACATTGATACAGCAGTCTCAGTCTATACATTTCCACAATCTGTAAGCCTATTTAGACCATAGATTTAGAAACGCATGCTCAATGAATAATGATCTCTATCACTCATGTGTGTGGTTGCACTGATCGAATAATTCATATATAAAATAGCCTAGTATAAAGCCTAATAGCCTACTATAAAAGAGAAAACTGCTGAACTGAATTGAGACGATGCGGGCATATTATCATTGATAAAAACTAGCCTATTTTTGCTCATATATTGGCATACAGCCTACAGGACACTTCCAGCTGAAAGATGCAAGAATAGCCTGCATATTTAGTATTGGGGCTATCCATATTTATCCCCTATCTATTTTATATGTATAGGCTTTTCTGGCATGTAGGAGAATATCACCCTCACTCCATTTGAGGGTCCATTCATGATATGCGCCGCGGTGATTAGTGATCATATTTCTCCACGCATCGTTGAGCTGTTAAGACATAAAGTGGTAAGTAGGCTTAATTTAATTATGTAGCCTACAGAGCCACAAATGTTTTTCTTGTTATATTCTCAGTTGACTGCAATCTATTTTTCATATGGCGATCTTATATGAACGGTGAGTGACTCCAGAGAGCCGATTATATGGGTATGTCATGGATTTTGATCTTATCCTCTGAAGCTAACCTGGTCGCGACCAGGTTAGCTTTGCAGCGTCAGTTGCCATGGTGATTGAAAGTTAACTTGCTTTGTAGTACGGCTAAACCAGGTTTAAACTCAAACTTACTCGGATAAGGCATTAAACTAGCTTCGTAGTACAGGCTACCGGTCTGTACCATCCCGTGTGACTGCAGGTTAGCATAGCAACAGCCAACAAGTTAGGCATAGCAGTGCCACCTAAAACAGGAAATTGGGTTGTTCTGCCTTCAGAGTAAAAGCATAAATTGTGTCACTTATGAGAAAAATATATTTTTTGAGCTGTGCAGGGCAACAAATGGTTAGAGAAGTATAATAGTATTAAAAAATCAAATTGAAAATCAAATTTTGAGAGAAAAAATCTGATATACGGTATATATTTTTTGCTGATCCGAAAAATCCGTGATCCGTGGCTCAAAATCCGTCACGCGATCCGATCCGTGGGTTTTCTGATCCGTGCCAGCCCTAGTATGTGTGAACTTACAGCAGCTTCCAGACTGTCAGTGTCCTCAGCCAATCGCATGACTGGAATGTCCGAGGGCTTAAAGGTGGGTTTAGATTTGATAGGCGGAGGCGGCTCTTTGGTCTTGGCAATGCGGGGGCTGCTGTCAGGGCCGGGGCTGCTGTTTAACAGCTGACCAATCAGACTCTTCTCATAGCGCTCCCTGTTGGGGGAGGGAACCACTTCCAAACAGACGACCGGAGAACGCATTGCCTGACGAAACACCTCCTGGGCTCTGGGATAGGAGAGGGAGAGAGAGAGAGGTGGAGAAAGAGTGGAAAGAGAAAAAGAGATGAGAATATAAGAGGATAGAGGGAGAGAGGGGAATTGGCGAGACACAGAGAGGTTTAGTTGAGCAAAGTTTAAGTAGAGAAGTTTAGTTGTTTTATGTGGCAAATACTAATATGTACAATTTAATTTAAGTTAGTTAAACTAATGATGACTTTAAACCCAATTAGATATTACGTTTTCATTCCCGGCAATGAGCAATACACTTATTAAATCATATATAACTTGATAAGGAGCAAAATGAGATATAATCAAATTGAAATTATACTGTATAAACCTGATTATGAATGACTAACATGGAAAGGTTTCCAATCAACTTTTGTCAAAGTCATTGCATTAATTTTACATGCCAGCATTTCCAACTCATAATTACATGTCTAAAGTAACCATGTAATATCATGTGGCCAATCATTCTTTCAGATAAATGGGGTCTTTGGTGTCCAGAAGATTCTAAGAGACAGGCTAATATTAATCTAAGTTAAGGAAATTGATTTGAACTGATCATTATCTCCATGACTGATGAAGTGGTCCAGTGGCTGAAAATGCAATTGGCAAGTATCACACTTTCCCCATATGTGGTTTCCCATGAGATTATAATTCTGAAGGATATCCAGTACATCTCATGTATGTAGTACTTCTCTATAAGGTATTACCACAATAATGCAATAGATAATATGATTATATAATCATTAAAAATGTATATGTAAGTGTGTAATTGTTAAACTAAAATATATCACAAAGGGCAGTTTTTCGCTGTATTGGTAATATATATTTAGAGCTCATGTGAGACCAGGGTGCATGGCCTTGCCACCTGTAAAGTCAGTTATTATCTAAATTGGGTGTCTGTCTATTTCTCCTTCCTTTTCCTTTTTTGGAGTTTTTGGAGTCAAGTTTTTCTGCTTTTTTCTTCCATTTCTTATTGTACTTGTTGTATTGTACTTGGCCAATTCCCCCTGCTGTCGCTAGTTGTTGCTCCATCCCCTCTGCCGATCTGGAGAGAGTCGTAGACTAGCCTTCTTCCTCCAATACATGTGCAGTCACCAGCCGCTTCTTTTCACATGACAGCGAGCAGTTTCACCGGCAGGACGTAGCACGGGGGAGAATCACGCTATTGCCCTCAGTTCCCCTCCCCCCCATACAGGCGCCTCAACTGACTAGAGGAGGCGCTAGGGCAGCGACCAGGACTCATACACCACCGGCTTCCCACCCGCAGACACGGCCAATTGTGTCTGTAGGAACGTCTGACCAAGCCGGAAGTACCGCTGCCGGGAATTGAACCCGGGTCTCTGTGGTGGTAGACAAATGCTTTTACCTCTAAACTACCCAGACACCTTTCTCCTTCTTTTTACTACTTCTGGCGGGTGACTGTGTCTGTTGCTCACTTTGTCTTGACTGAAATGCGAGTTAAACCGAGAGCAGGACAGGAACAGACAGGACAGGACAGGAGGGACACAAAAATATAATCTCAGGACACCCGTACATGAGCCAATCACAAGAAGACTAGAAGAGAGATAATTCTGCATAGAATTATGGCTGATCAGATTATGCTAAATGAGTTAGAGGGACCATCGTGTCAGGAGCGATCAGCACACACCATCATTCACCTCAGATAACCAACAGAGAAAATCTGCTTTATTCAAATGATATTGGATTACGCTCCTATTGTTTCCCCCCTATGTTCTAATTAGATGTATTATGATCATAGAAGTCTCCTAACCTAAGACTATGTTTAGAAGTGAGTGTGTGAAGGATGTACGTACTGTACATTAATGCATTAGATTCATAATATGTTCAAATTGTACATGAATACAGCAGGAAACCTTTTCCAGAGATCATAAATCTGGTGGGAAAAAAAGACAGTGTCCCTCATTACTCATCTAGCTGATCAGCAGAGGAAAGCAACTTTATTGAGAGTCTATAGGAAATATTATATAGTGGGTGTCTGGGTTTCATGGGGACCCACTAATAACAAGAGTGCTAGTGTGATTTCATGGGTCAGGTTTCCCGGGCAACACTTCGCCTGAGCTGAAAGAGTAAAAAAACGCACTCCTGGATTAAATCAGAATAAAATGATATATACGACCTTTGTGAAATAGATGTAAGGCCATTATCTCCTACAGAATTATGGTCTGTAACTTTTGTTCACTTGAGATGATTTGAATGGTTTTAAATTGTACGGTGCAAGTTTTTATTACAAATTATGATCAGTGTTTGATGCAAGGGATACAATTCCAGTAGTTTCCTGAGTTAATTCTTTAAAATAATTAGTACTGTAATCTCAGAGAATATTGAGAGATGTTGAAACATTGTTCAGTACATAAATCCAAGGACTAACTGGTGTTAATGATGCAGTAAATGTGGATGCTTTTGGATAAGATCTAGGGAACAGAACACAGCCTGTAGCTGAGTCACGGATGTATGTATTGTACTGTATTGAAGTTCTCAGGAGTAGTTTAAAGTCGAACAACCCGTTCGGAACCCAAGTGGTGCGTGGGTCGGAGTCCGTTTCAGACTGAAAACATAACTTGTCTGAGATGACAGGTTGAGAGGCGGGTCATAGTAGCATGTCGATGATTTGATTTGACAATTCTGGGGACTGGCTTTGGCATTGGCCAATCCGGGCGTGTTCCACCCCCAAATCGAGTGGGATTCAGCGGCGTGTTGTCGTGCTACGCGAGTGGGATCCGCCAGCCAGTACCAGCCAGCCAGCTACTTCTGTGTGGAACGAGCGAACAATCCGATGCATGGGTGCTGCCCGCCCGCCTGGAATCTCCGAAGGGCTACCCCTGACAACCAGGCTCTCAGGCGCGCGCCATTATCGCTATTGCGGTAAATACAATATTCCTGGAATGCGAGTTTTAACGAGGCAGTTACATTTCTTTGCATTCTCAGACATTACCGTTTGATTTATTTAGTATGTTCCATACAATTGGCCAAGTTAGTAGTTCGTTTATGGGCTAGATGTCAGATGACAGGCACTAGGCGCCATTTTCTCCTTCATTTAGAAGAGAAAATTATCCTGAAATGAAGATTTGATTGACAGCTGCAATGTCGTGATATGATTGGTTGAAATGGGGTAGAAATTTGATAGTACTAGGTGACGTCAGCAAACTGTAGATTATGAATGAAATCTTGAAAAATGAACTTTTGATGTGAAAAAGTGTGAAAAACTAAGGAAATTAGATTTTTGTGATATTTTTGGCATACATTATTAAATAGGTGCACTGCATACCCAGGTATTTAAACTAAAAGAAAAGAAAAGTCATTTTTGGGTTCAGCTCGACTTTAAGGTGTGTGTGTGTGTGTGTGTGTGTGTGTGTGTGTGTGTGTGTGTGTGTGTGTGTGTGTGTGTGTGTGTGTGTGTGTGTGTGTGTGTGTGTGTCTGTGTGTGTGTGTGTGTGTGTGCGGGGTCATCTCTAGAGATAGGCATTTTAAGTAATTTCAATATTCGAGTACGGTACTCTCATTAACTAAACTTTAGTTCATGAGAGTACTCGAATATTTAAATTACTAGTACTCGTTCTTTAGTTACTAAAGAACGAGTACTCGAGTACTCATTTATTAACGTAATTAATAATAATAGTAGTAATAATAGTGTAATAATAATAATACGGGTGGTCCGCACAAAACGCAAATATCATGGGTGCGAAGATAGAGGCAGCCTCACAACACAGAGTGGCAGTACGCTGAAAGCAGTGTGTCTTGTGTGTGTAGGGACCATTACATTGTGTACAAATGATATCATAATTGTCCACTCGCACACGGTATGTGTGTGTGTGTGTGTGTGTGTGTGTGTGTGTGTGTGTGTGTGTGTGTGTGCAGGACAGATATTCTATGCCAACACGCTGTCTCAATACACCTGCCAAGCCAGGAGAATAGAGGTGTTTGTATGTGTGTGCGCGTGGCGCTCGTAGGGATTAGCTTACTTACAGTAGTCCACTGACACATATCCTACTGGACCAAGCTATCAATACACCTGCCAGGTCAGGACAATAATGGTGTGTGTGTGTGTGTGTGTGTGTGTGTGTGTGTGTGTGTGTGTGTGTGTGTGGGTGTGTGTGTGTGTGTGTGTGTGTGTGTGTGTGTGTGTGTGTGTGTGTGTGTGTGTGTGTGTGTGTGTGTGTGTGTGTGTGTGTGTGTGTGTGTGCGTGCGCATGTGTGCGCATGCGTGCGTATGCATGCATATACATGTAAAAATGTCATTGGAAATGGTCTGCGCATGTGTGTTCTTAACTTCTCATGTTAACTCTCGTGTTAATTGTTACTGTAACTGTCAATGTGTGTGTCCAAACATGCATGGGCATTTGTTTGAATTTTGGTTGTGCACAAGGAAATAACAGTGTGTGTGTGTGTGTGTGTGTGTGTGTGTGTGTGTGTGTGTGTGTGTGTGTGTGTGTGTGTGTGTGTGTGTGTGTGTGTGTGTGTGTGTGTGTGTGTGTGTGTGTGTGTGTGCGTGTGCGAGAGAGAGAGAGAGAGAGAGAGAGAGAGACCATACACCTGTCTTTGAACAATAGATGCAAGCCCCTCCAGTACTAATCCATTTACCTACAGTGTAAACTACCTCACATATAATCCTATTACCACGCTCACAGCTGGACAAGGTCTATTGTGTAGTGTGTATTGACATTATAAATCATTCTAACATGCGTATCAGCTGTGGTAAATCTATGTTGACCGTTTTTACAGTTGTCTCTATTGTCATTTTAATGCACCGTAGTCATTTTACATCCATGTCTCCAGTCATGTTAATGTGTTTGGCTTCAGTGTTAGAGTGAGCAAGCTCTACTGAGAAACATCTGAGAAAAGCTGTACACATTGTTACATTCATACAACTGTCTTTTTTCCTCTACTGTTGTTTTTCTTCTTATTATTTATTGTTTGCTTATTTCTTTTCTTTTCCACCTAGGGTTTCCTGTGTCTACTGGCACATTCTTTTTGTTGTTTTCCTTTTGTATGTTTCTGTTTTTAAATTTGTGCACATACATACAACTGAACTACCCCAGGGGAATTCTTGTGAAGCAGTAGAACCTATTTCAGAGACAGTTTGTTGAGTTTCAGGCTCATTTTTGACGCTAGACCCTGTGTCCTACCCTGACCAGCACATACACACTCGCATTCGCGCACACACCCACACAGTCCCACTCACTGGCTGAAGGTCTTGTCCATGAGGTCTGTGTGGTTGATCCTGACGATGCACTCATCCTCCTGGAACAGCCCCTCCTTCCTTGAGCGACTCTCCTCCTCCACCCCGCGCACGTACAGACCCAGAGAGCTGGATGGGGGAGGAGGTTATAAATTGCATAAGACGATGTTGAAAGGGACCCTCAACCTGACGGGTACATTATGTTCACAGCTTTGTGCTCATTTGATTTGTCACAGCAATAAGTGCACAAGAAAGAAATACTGCAACAGACACAGAGACAGATACAACTATGCGAGCCAAATAGAGTGAGAAAAAGCTGTCAAGAGAGAAATAAGGTAGTTTGAAAGAGGCAAGTTGGAGAAATAAGAAAGAAAAAGAAAGAAATAGTGGTTGAGGGTGGTGTGATAGAAGTCAATCATTTGAAGGGGAGGTGTATTGAAAATCTAGGACACAGCATGTATGGGAGAGGTGATATAGAGAAAATGTAAGTTACATTACATACACATCTCTGGTGCAATATGTTTATTGTGTACTGTCCCTGTTCAAATAAACAATAAAGATAAAGATGGGCTTTAGTTCATAATGAATAAGCTATAAAGCAGATACACATAGTTATTGGTATTAGTTATTAATCATAATTGCATACACATATATAAATTCTGATCTATGTACAGACAGGCAGCCTATCTGTTGTCCTGGCCCTGAGCCGGCCACCATGACAGGCTACATCCAAGTTAGCTAGAAGAAAAGAGCCCGAGCCATATGGCTTGACTGCTTCAGAAGGTCAGGTCAGTCAGGCGGAAAGACCTAAAAGCTCATGCTGCCTATCTCTAAATCCCCATCTACTGCCCGGCCACCACACACCCTAAGAACAACATAGTATGGAAGGTGTGTGACACAAGTATTTTTCCTGTGTGTGTGTGTGTGTGTGTGTGTGTGTGTGTGTGTGTGTGTGTGTGTGTGTGTGTGTGTGTGTGTGTGTGTGTGTGTGTGTGTGTGTGTGTGTGTGTGTGTGTGTGTGTGTGTGTGTGCGTGCGTGCGTGCGTACTCACCGTCCACTGAGCGATGAGCAGTAGGGAACCACATGAATTCCCAAGGGGCCGTGCTCTCCCAAGATCTCCACTGTTCTGGTCAGGCTGCATAATAAACACACACAAACACAAACACAGAGGGAGGGAAATAAAATAAAATACCTTATGTTAGTATACTAATACAAATGTAAAAGGAAGCAATCTATCAACACAAAACAAGGGGCATAAAAACATAGGGCCTATATATCAGCACCGCCTTCATGTTTCCATTTCGGTTTTATTGTAATAAATCTTTTTATCTTATCTCTTGTAAATAATCTTTATTCGGTGTTAGTAAAAACACTTGGCTTCAGTTCACATTAACTTCTGCATCCTCTCTCTTGCTGTTCCCCTCGGTGCAATTCAATTCTTTTTTATTTTATTTTTTTTATATTTTCCCCCCGATTTTTTATCCCATTTTTATC
>NC_139627.1:28203951-28211451 GCF_964638095.1 Poromitra crassiceps | reverse complement strand
AAACTTCCATAGTTAAAAACCTGTAATTTGACTGAGAATAATCTAAATCACCCTGGACAGTGAAATTCTATGGTATTGTAAAAATGGCTGAAATGGCAGCCATCTTTTTACCTTCCACATCCAGTTTCTCTTACGCTTTCAGTCAAACCTATTTACCTTTTTATCCGTTAGTTTGTAAATAACCCCATCTGCAATAAAGTGCCTTAGTTCACCAATAAATATAATATGCTGGCGATGCTATTTCAATGAACCAATTTACAGTAAATCTGTTTCCCTGTATAAAAAGGACATTTTGATTCAAAGGTAATGAGTTTTCTGGTGAGAGCGTTATGTGGTTAAATTATGACGAGCTATTACTGTATTTATAGGTGCAGCTTCACACACACAAAAGCAAGCACACAGGCAAAAACACATACACACGGAGGAGGGCAATGTATGGAGGCACATACAGACAGCAGTAGAGACACACACACGCACACACACACTCAGACACACAAGCTCATTTAACTTATGACTTACTGTTCCAATATTTATAGCTGCGCTCACATACTCATTTTAGACTTTTTTGCAATTTCAAGGATCGTTTACCCACCGAACCACAAAAACCATTACATTACTTTACATTACTCACAGCGGTGTGTGTGTGTGTGTGTGTGTGTGTGTGTGTGTGTGTGTGTGTGTGTGTGTGTGTGTGTGTGTGTGTGTGTGTGTGTGTGTGTGTGTGAATACAGTGCAAAGAGGATATACTGTATGTGCAGGGGGGGAAATGCTTGGGTGAATGAAATCAATGTGAGGTGTGTGTGTGTGTGTGTGTGTGTGTGTGTGTGTGTGTGTGTGTGTGTGTGTGTGTGTGTGTGTGTGTGTGTGTGTGTGTGTGTGTGTGTGTGTGTGTAGAGGGTATCTATATCCTGTACACAGCACGAACATACAGTGATGCTTAAATGCCAACGTGTAGGTATGTGTTCATTTACGCGTGTATGTCAATGAAAGCAGGTAGTTGGGCTGGAAAATTGTTTGATGTGAATATATAACAATAAATGGAATGCAAGTTGTTGTTGATCACATTGAACTGTTGGGTAATACGCAGTATGAAATATTTTCAAATAACCTTCCCCCATTGGTTTCAGATCTCATTATGTGAGAGATTAGAATTAGACTAGACTTTACAGAATTGCGCATGACGAAAAGTGGTAATAATAATTTAGGGTAATAGTTTGATTTAGTGGTAATAATTTCATCACAATTAGGGCTGGGAGATATGGACCAAAAATCTAAATATTTTTAGGCTGAATGGCGATACACAATATATATCCCGGTATTTTCTTTGAAGTGGGCTAAATGTCCAGCTGCCACCTGGTGCTTTCACAAAATATTTACACAATGGATTTTTTTAAATAAATAATCATCAGTAATAAGGGGTGGGACCGATCCAATTCACCCGATACGACGTAATTCACGGATGAGATATCAGGCTGATGTCGCTGATCCACGTGGTGATCCAGATTCCATTCATAGCTTGTGGTGGACCATGAACCCGCGTAACATAACATGAGACAGTGCTACTACAGTAATTAATCAATGTTAGCACTTATTTTGGAGATACTTTAGTCTTCAGTTCAATTACATCTTGCCGGCATAGAGGTGTCGGTGTTCGCCGTGTTATTGCTGCATTTGCGGATGGGAAGTGAAAAATGGATCGGTGCATCCCTATCAGTAATATGGATATATGCCAAATGACTACCGTAATTGAGTAAAGGCAAATAATAGAACTTGGTAAGTTCAGTAAACTACATCACTTTAATGCAGCCTTAAAAATCAGGAAAAGACATCACTTGTGCCATATAATAATATTACGATATCCAAAATCTAAGATGATATCTAGTCTTATATCACAAGTTGCTATAATATCAATATTGCTCGGCCCTAATCACAATTATCTTATGATTCTATTGAAAAGAGGATAAACAATCATATTGAATCATCGACCAGCCCTGGCAGGTACTAGCTTGAGGGTGCCAGTGCATGGTGTGTGACGATGAGTGTGTACCAGTGACTGTGCGTGTGTGTGTGTGTATGTGTGTGTGTGTGTGTGTGTGTGTGTGTGTGTGTGTGTGTGTGTGTGCGTGCGTGCGTGCGTATGTGTGCGTGTGTGTGATCTAATCTCAGCGTGTGTGCTTACAGCTGGTTGCTATGGAGAAAGATGGTGAGTCTCTAACACAGAGGCCAGACAATCTCTCTACATTTCACTCTCTTTCTCGCTTGCTTTAGATAGCTCATTTTTTGTCTGAGTCACTTTCTGATTAACTGCACACACACACACACACACACACACACACACACACACACACACACACACACACATAGACCTGTTGATTTGTAAAAGACAGACTAATGCACAGTGAGGTAACAGTGTTCTCACACAGGACACTGATGTAAAACAGACACTCAAATTTACAGTCGGCTAGTTCGCTAGCTTGGGTCCCTATTAATCACACTGTTGCAGAGATTTGGCGTAGCATGAGGAAGTACCTGTCATTTGGTTGTGTGTACTCTGTGCACTAAGTTTTACAGGTCTGTTATAAGACAGACCAGCTCTGAAACGAACCCCCATTACTTTGACTTCTTTGAAAAGAGAATATCTTTAATGGGGACCTCATATTGCACCAGGAGGCATAAATATAAACACCAACCAATGAAATCGTAGATTTCTTTCAACAACCCCGCCCCTCAGCCCTGCCACCACAATAAAAGTGCCTTTTTCTCCCTGACTGATGTTCCACTAGTTTACACTTTTAAATGACCCCTCGCTGTGTATCCATTTGATACAACACAATGACTATAAATGTTGCTGGCAAGAGTGTCACCAGTGGAATTAGTTTACTGCCGTGCATAAATATAAAGGAGTGTTTCCTCAATATGCATTCAGCACCGCCACTGCTGCTGAATAACTGTTAAAAAGGGGAGGCGGCTTCTTTTCTTTAGAAACTAATGTTTATATGATGATGTGCTACGGACGCTTCATATCCACATATATATAATATGCACCCGTGAGTAAAGTAAACAGGAAACATTGTGCTTACCTGATAATGTCAGCACAATGCATAGCTGGAAGCACGGGGGACATTGAAGGAGTAGTATAGAAATATTATCAGAATACTATAGATACTGTATATTATAGGATTACTATAGGGATATTTTAGGAATACTGTAGTAATATATAGGAATACCAGATTCTTATTGCCAAATAAATGTTATTTACTGTATCTCCTACTAGGGAGAACTAGGCTTCGCTTTTTTTTCCCCACCATACGCACACTTCACCACCACTGCTACAACTCCATCCTAGACAGAGGAAACACTGGTGTAAGAATGTGTTTATTTCATTGTTGCTGATTTGTCTGTCAAACCGTTGGTCTGTTTGCCGGGCAATGTCTTTCTGTCTGTTGTTCTACTTGTCTCATAGTGTCCGCCTGTCCTTGCCCCATGTAATGAATGCATCTGGGTCTGACCCCCACCCCCAATAGACACAATCACACACACAAACACACAGACACACAGACACACAGACACACAGACACACACACAAGAGACATAGGGCATGCCTGCCCCCCTCTGCGGCTTAATTAAGTAGTACTCATTAGTGTGTGTACATTTGAGCCTGCATACAAGACAGCTACTGTACAAGTGTGTTTGTGGCTGTTTATGTGTGGGTCTGTGTGTACTTGTTGGTGTGTGTGTGTGTGTGTGTGTGTGTGTGTGTGTGTGTGTGTGTGTGTGTGTTGTGTGTGTGTGTGTGTGTGTGTGTGTGTGTGTGTGTGTGTGTGTGTGTGCGTGCGTGCGTGCGTGCGTGCGTGTGGCTGTTTATGTGTGTGAGTCTTTTTATGTCTGGCTTCTGTAGTGGGCTAATGATCGAGCGTCTTTACACTAACTTCATCTGCATGGGCCTTGGTTTGGATTAGAATACTGTTTTAATGAAGTGAAAGTAGGACACACACACACACACAGACACACACACACACACACACACACACACACACACACACAGAGACACACACAAGTACACACATAAGAAACATCAATAAAGATAAGCACACACACACACACAAGCACGCACGCACAAACACTATTATAGGGCTGTCTTCCAATATTCTGATGTTCGAATATTCCTTCATAATGCTGACATTCTAATTAAAAATAAATATCCGATTATTAACACATTCACTGCCAGCCATTTTTTTTTTACTGTAGGTAGCTTCTGCCAAGCCGTTTTTTGAGGATTCTGGCTCATTTTACAAGAGCCGAGGATAATTTTCTGCTTGGACTTTGTGAACACGAAGTTCACAAAAGTACTAATAGAATGTGTGCTTTCTCTGTCTAAAAGAGTTAGTTTGTAGAGTTAGTAGTTATGTAGATATTAGCCGTTGAGTACAGCATGGTTTCAGCGTGTGAGACAGGAAGCTGAGATAATCGCAGTTTTGTGAAATTCAATCAAACAGGCAGAACAGTCACTTTAACCATTTATTTTTGGCATCAGTGAGAGATCAGACATCTGAACAATATAGTTCTGAACACCCTCTCCTTTAAACTCCTCCCTCCGTGGGCGTGTCTGGTGGCGTTTGTCACAAGCCAGTTTCTCCTGCCTGTCTGAGCAGTGAGCAGCCTCCCTCTCTGGCGGCCCCTCGTCGGCGAGTGTGGACTGTGGATGGGACTCAATCGTTTCTTGGATTTTCGGTTGAGAGCTTTGATGAAGCTTTGTGCGATTCTAGGCTTTATGCTGCCCACCCAGTCTATTTTTGGAACCCCACACCGTTGTGCAGCAGCGTGAAAGCGTTTTCGCCTACAGTATTAGAATGAGGCTCGTTCGTTTCTGGGTTTTCGGAATGCGTGCGATTCTGGCCTTTCTGCGGGTGTTTCAAAGTGTGTTTCACCCATCTATTATGCAAATTTGCAATCCCCCACGCCAGCACCGCTCTCCGCTCTCTGTGTGCTGCTGCTGGCGCGGCCGCTCTCAGGCGAGTCTGGTGACTGATGACTGTAAAATCGCCAAGCCATTTCCTTGAGAATGGCTTGCTCCCGCGGCTGTTTTTGGTTGCCTTTCTCTCTGTCGGGAGAGCACTGTCGCCACTTAGTTGGTCGGTAAAATAGATTATACACATTCAATACTTCCAATATTTTTATAGGAGACGTGGGGGACATTGATCCACGTAGCACCGTCAAAAAAAAATTTTTTTTTTTTTGACGAGTCAACTCGTCGTTGGCAGTGAACGGTTGGATTGTGTTTGACGAGTCAACTCGTCATTGGCAGTGAACGTGTTAATATTAACACATTGAGTGCCAAGGACGTCTCTGGACGTCCTAAAAAAATGTAACGAGGAGTGCCAAGGACGTCTGTGGACGTCCTAAAATCATAATTCATATTATTCCATAATTCTGCTGTTTAAGGTCGTACCTAGCCAGTGAGCATGAATCCCTTCAAGGGATCACACGGCGCCACCTTAAACATCGACACGGAAGCTGCGCCACCCACCTCAGATCCTTTACTTTGTGCATGAGACAGCAGGGAAAGACGTGATCAAAGAGGAAACCGATGCATGCTTCAGCCAGAGCCGTATAGATTGCTCTGTCTGCAGCGGAGAGTGGGCTCGGCTGCATCCGCGCTCACAACTGAGCTCTTATGCTTCTATCTATCTCCACACGATTCCCTGCCAGAAAGCCAGCATCCGAAGCCGAACGGCCAAGCCTTTTCGTTCAGTCGCGTTTGGCATTTCCTTGATGCGCGCTGGGATCCGTCCGGGGCAAAAACGGAGTCGAGAAAACAAACTCTGTGCGTGTGGGGAGGAGCCGGCAGCTCAGAGGTGGAGAGGGGGGGGGGGGGGCACGCAGGCTGCACAGAAACCACACCACGCCACCACATCAGAAAACACCAGCCGGAGTCAGTGAATGTGCTCGAAATTAGAGTGCAAAAGGTATTAATAAAAGTGACTATATCTTGGAAAGTAAAAAAAAACGACAGAAAACCCTTGAAAGTGTTTTTGAGAGGCTGTCATTTCATAATGGAACTGTCTAGAAACAAAATTTCTTCTTTGGAAGAAGCAGGAGTGTTCAATGTTTCATTAAAGTCCAGCCCCGTCAATATAGCCCTAATAGAAAAAATTCTATAGCTGTTTTCAACTGAATGGAAGTGAATCTGGCACAGGCTGCAGACAATTTTACTGAAGCGCTGTGGCACTCAATGTGTTAATAAAAGAATATATATATATTATTTATTTATTTTTGCTAGAATGAACCTAACCCCCAACTAATCATCACTCCTCATGTCCCACAGACACATTCATTCATGGGTATATAAGGAATTAATCCATTGACTATAAGGATTACGATGTAGCTTTAATATAACAATCCAGTAGGTGGCGGTAATGCAACACTTAAGTCATTGTGCAATTAGTAATTAAGTCTGCAATTTTCACTGCAATTATATACAAAAATAATAATAAACAAATCACTCATATGTAGTCCAGTGAATCATTTGCAGCCGAGCTGTGCCCTGCAGCTCGACCGCTGTGTGGGCTCACTTGCTCCCTCGCCCGCCCGCCGTGCACTCTCAGTTGCCCGATCTGAAGGCAGAAATCTCTCTCTGATTGAGAACTTAAAGTCCCTGGAAACCAGAAATATTTTTTTTATTATTTAGCATTTTGAGTTCATCACATCACAGGAACCTATGTTAATAAGCCACCAGCCAAATTTGAACGATGATGAACGTCGCAGAGTATATAAATTTAGGTTTGACAGTCATGGCAAAAGTCATGAGAATCAATTAGATTTTAGAGTGTATTTTCTCCCGCGGACTGTGTGGGCGTGTCCCGTCTGCAGCAGGTCTCCTCTCTCTCTCTCTCGGAGGAGACCTGCTCGGAGGAGACCTCTCTCTCCGTTAACGGGGAGAGGGAGAGGAGAGAGAGAGAGAAGGAAAGAGAGATGGAGTGTGTGTGTGTGTGTGTGTGTGTGTTCGCGCGTTGCTCGGCGCATAGCCTACTGACAGAGAGGAAGAGATCTCTGCCGCTGCGAGTGCACAGCGCTACTGTGTGTGTGTCAGTGTGTGTGTGCGCGCGTGCGTGCATGTGATTCGATTAAATCTTATGACGTGATAAGATCATGCATTTTAGCACCGCGCGCACCGCTCTCTTCAATGAGGAAATGGAAATCCAGACCTTGTAGAAAAGTGGGGATTTTTGGGGTTAGGGTTGAAAGTAAAGTCAACTACATTCTGAGGCACACAATTACTCACATAAGACACTAAATTTAATAGATAGAAGGTTTTTGTGGATTTTGGTTTCCAGGGACTTTAACAGTGAAAACTTGTCTGTATGTCTGTCTCAGTGGTCACCGTGTCGGCTCAAAACAGCGTCTCAGTGGTCTCCATTACTGACCAGAATTGGTGACGTCACGCGATGTTTTGTTTGTGCTCTGGTCGCTCCAGCAGCTCCAGAGAGTAGTGCTCATTTT
>NC_139627.1:28197603-28203751 GCF_964638095.1 Poromitra crassiceps | reverse complement strand
AGAGAGAGAGAGAGAGAGAGAGAGGGAGAGAGAGGTGTGGTATTGGAGAATAGCACTGAGATCATCGAGCAGAGAGAAGGGGAGTTTATTTTTTATTCTTGTAATGACTCGTCTGCACAACATAATTTCTACATCTCCACTGTCACCTCCTTCACTTCTCGAACCATCTGTTCATCAAACAGCTGCTACCATCTCAGAGTGGATATTTCTTTAAAAAAATCAGCCAACTATGGAACGACAAACATCAACATGGCAGTGAAATTGTAAAATTCTAATGAATAGACCCTTACCACATACCCTTACCATGGGTTGAAGACAGCTGTTTCTAGGCAAAAAGGTCCCTGTCAATGTGTCAATACTAGTGAAACATTCAGACAACACAGCCACTCTGCTAGACTAGAGTCAAAGCAACAAGTAGCCAACGTTTCCACATCAGTACTTTGAAAGGGATTTTTTTTTTTGAATCAAATTGTACATTATCATCTTTATTTTAGCATTCAAAAGTAGCACGAGACCCCTTGCTGGCTGTTCATTGGCTAATGAGTCAGGCATTTTGGACGTCCGCTGACGCCACTCTCTCTCTAGATTGCTCTGCCTGGATTAATGTTAAGACAAGGAGATGAGCTGCGATCCTTTCCCCATTTTGGTTTTTCTGCACCTCTAAGCATAGAGCTCGGATTGGTCGATTTATAGCTACTATTAGTGGGTTGCTAAAGACTGCACCAATCGACAGTCTACCAGAAAATTTAGTGCGACCAATCGCCCTCCCCTCTCACAATGACAAGCTGTTTAAGATAATAATGATGATGCTTGGCAGATTGACAGCCAAACATGTTGTGCACAACTTTGCTGACACACACCAAACCAAACATATAGAAGCACACTATACATTTTGGGTCGCTTAAACACACACACAAGTGCAAATTCGCAATAGCTGCGACCACATGTGTGAATTTCTGAAATGCAGGATGGCAGGGACAGCCCCCCTACTCTGCCTCTGCCACCCTGCAAATGTGTGTTTGAAAGTGTCTAACATTACAGGATGTTTTGATCCCAAAGTTCGTTATCATCAGCAGACTTGGCAGCTCTGTCTCGCGCATGCGTACGTCTAGACTTGTACCGACTTTGCACATGCGTACGTCAAAAACTGCACCACTGCATTGCTCTCCGGCGATGCAATTAGATGATATTGAATGAGTGACACAGGGAAAAACTACATATATACACACAAATATATACAGTATACGTATATACAGTATATATTAACAATTCAGTAGGTGGCGGTAAGGCAACATTTAAGGATGCCAACCGCCATAAAACACAGAAGAAGCTGAGAAAAAGGAAGTGCTGTGGGGTTGCAGCTGGTGAAAACCATCTATATACAGTATATATTGGGGTGAAGTACCTTTTGTTGGAGGCATATCAGCAAAGAATGGATTTATGCAGGGATATACAAGAAGCAAGCCTGAAACCCATTTTTGGATCCCAAACCTCTGCTTGAAAGAAGAGGTGAAACTTGATGGAAGTAGAGGCCATACTATTATAAACCTATAATGTTGTATGTCTCAATCTACAATGATGTCCATCTAAGTTCTTCTGTATGTGACCTGCACAAGAGCATATAATATTAGTTCCGGTTGAAGAGGAAAAATGTGGGTCCACAAAAATGCAGTTCCCCAGAGAATAGCCTGGAAACCCCCGGTGTAGGCAAAGCTGTAACACTATGTGTTTGATGAGAGAGCAGAGAAACCTGAGGAGCTCACATAAACTATCATAAAAACCAGATTGAATCCGCAGCTGGTGTGATCAGCATGTATGCATGCAGGCACACACACACACACACACACACACACACACACACACACACACACACACACACACACACACACACACACACACACACACACACACACACACACACACACACACACACACACACACACACACACACACACACACACACACACACACACACACACACACACACACACACACACACCCAGAGAGACACACACAGTCTGGACAGGCCTAGTGTGTAACTGACACCCGGTAATATTTCATACTGACAGCCACAGGAGTGATGGAGTGCAGTGAAAACAGAGCTAAGATGTAAGGAGTGGAAGGTGGACTCAGAAGAACATGATCTACATTCCCAAGCTTTGTCTTACATTTAGCAAAGAGATGAGCACGGTGTTGCTAGCTTACATTTCTGGACCATATTGTATCCAGTGTGCCCAAAAGACACAGCATTTGCGCTAAACCCTGATTTATGTAAGTGTGAGTTGCAACCCAAAACGGGTCACTGGTCTATTTCTGCTGGATCAAAATGTAGTTAAGAGTTGTGACAGTAAGTTTAAGTCGACTTGTGTGGAATCAGAAAAAAAACTGGTGAAAAGATTTGTTGAAGTGTTTTGTTGATGCACTTTGCAGCACCTACAGTATACTTGGTGTACAGTTATAAACCAGTGCTGGTAATTAGAGATGGTACATGACACAAAGTATAATGTCTCTCACTCTCTCAAAACAACATCACCCCGAGCAACTGCAACCAGGGAGACTGGCCACCTCTGACAACCAATCATATTCCCCAAAAGAACTGAACTGTCCAATAAACAGGTTGTTCTATGGGGAGTACAGGGCGGGTCGGAAAGTTTGTTTGTCCAGTGGGCGACACCATGGGAGTAGGGCTCACCAAGCAGAAGGCCCGAGGGGTTGAAACGGTCCAATCAAGAACCAGAAGCGAGCTGGTGAACATGAGGGATTCACAGTGTCCAACTGGAGGTCTAGAGGGAATGTGTGCGTGATTTTGTAACACAAGCTCTCAAAACAACATCATGTTGCATGTGGAAAACTATATTATAATGAGTTATTAATTAATTATGAGTTAGTTGTGTGTCCATCTGTGACTCTGTGTTATATATCCTGATCTATAAATAAGGAGCAGGAGAGGAGGAGAGAGGAGAGGAGGAGAGGAAAGAGGAGATGAGGTGAGAGGAGAGGAGAGGAGGAGAGAGGAGAGGGGATGATCTATTCTTCAGCAACACAGCTGAAAGGAAAATGGTGTGGATGATAATCATGTAATATAAACCCAACTGTTATTACATTTGAAAGTGGAAACTCAGAATGAGCAGTGAACCAATGCACACACTGTAAAAAGAGATTAGAGTCAAGTTGAGAGTTGAGATCATCATGAAATGACATCCATGAAATTCTCCAAGCTCCGTCTCAGCGCTGTAGCCTGCTCACCGGCTACCTCTGAATGCTCCTACTTCTACCAGCTGCATGTTCTTTTGAGTCACTCTGGGTAGGAGCAGGTAAATGTCTACAATGTAAATGTAATATGTAAATGTGACCAGACAGCACCTTCCACTTAAAGAAGATAAGACATGCATGCTAGGTGAGGACACAAAGCAAAAAGAATCGATTATAAGATGCATCGCGATGCGGACGTGCACGATTCTGCATCGATTCACAAATGTCAAAAATCGATTATTAAAAAGATAAATAAATAAATAATAATAATCAAATAAAATATAATGGAAGTACATGCAGTTGTTTATTTTAATTATGGATCTAATAGAATGCAATTCCAAATGCACTTTTATTTTAAAAGTAGCCACACACACAAAAAAGAAAGTGAGAAAAAAGAAATTATGTATTGCGGAAAAAAGTGATGCATCGATTTAAGATGCATCAAGATGCATCGATAATCGTAATCGAATCGAATCGTAGCCCTCTGAATCGTAATCGAATCGAATCGTGAGGCCAGTGAAGATTCACAGCCCTAGAGGAGAAGAGAGGAAATGAGAGGGAAGAGGCAACAAAAGGCCATACAAGCTGGGGGGGGGGGGTGGGGGGGAATCTGACCATGAGGTATGGCAGAATAAGTCAGAGCATGAGGTATGGGAGGAGAAGTTAAGTCAGACCATGAGGTATGGCAGGATACGTCAAGTCAGACCATGAGGTATGGCAGGATAAGTCAAGTCAGACCATGAGCTATGGCAGGATAATTCAAGTCAGACCATGAGGTATGGCAGGATAAGTCAAGTCAGACCATGAGGTATGGCAGGATAAGTCAGACCATGAGGTATGACAGGATAAGTCAGACCATGAGGTATGGCAGAATAAGTCAGAGCATGAGGTATGGCAGGATAAGTCAGACCATGAGGTATGGCAGGATAAGTCAGACCATGAGGTATGGCAGGATAAGTCAGACCATGAGGTATGGCAGGATAAGTCAGACCATGAGGTATGGCAGGATAAGTCAGACCATGAGGTATGGCAGGATAAGTCAGACCATGAGGTATGGCAGGATAAGTCAGACCATGAGGTATGGCAGGATAAGTCAGACCATGAGGTATGGCAGGATAAGTCAGACCATGAGGTATGGCAGGATAAGTCAGACCATGAGGTATGGCAGGATAAGTCAAGTCAGACTATGAGGTATGGCAGGATAAGTCAAGTCAGACTATGAGGTATGGCAGGATAAGTCAGACCATGAGGTATGGCAGGATAAGTCAAGGGAGGAAACAAACTAGCATAAGAAGGAAGAAGGGGGGAAAGAGAGAGGGTACAGCAGGGTCAAACATCAAGCTTTATGGTGAAAAAGAGGATGCGGGAGCTGGAGAAAACGGGTTAGAACTCTGTTTGAGTGAATTAACGTTGTTTCTGTATGGTAGCTAATGCTGGCGACATCAATAAAACATGTCCCTATTTCTATTTTTAGTATGGGGGTCCCAAAGACAGACATTTGAGGAAGGTACAGAAATATGGAGGCCATTACACACCGTACTTTTCGAGTCAATGAAGATGCGCATTTCCCCCCCAAAAAGCATGACCAATAGATTTTTTTCCATATTGCCTTTGTTCCTCATAACCTTATCAATACAGATCATCAGTCATTTTGGTAAGTCACCTTCACTGGTGAAAGAAGCCCACCTCCATTGTCTCAAAAACATCAGCATCAGCATCTCAAAGACAAATTCACACTTCCTGCAAATGTCTTACATGCAGACTGGATGAGGAGGGGTGACAAAGGAAGAGAAAAGTGACAGAGGAAAGAGGAAGCAAAGAGGAACACAATTAAGAAGAGCAACATGAGCACATTTAGCAATTTTCAGACATTAAAGAAAAGATGAGCAGTGCATGAGTGCAATGACAGTGTGAGGAAGGACAAGAAGACAAATCAAAACAATGTGCAGAGAAAAGTGAAGAGATAAAGAAGTGAGGAGGAGACTAAGGCAGGGGAGGGCGGGAGGGTGAAGAAAGGGGGAGAGGAGCAAATGCTTGCCCTCTGCCCCGTGGAGAAAGAGAGAGGGAAGGAATGAGGACGGAGTCAAACGGAAGAGAGTCATCCGTCTTCGTTAGTGGAGTTTGATGTGACAAAGCGTGTCTGGATTAGAGAGAGCATGAAGACACCGCAAGCACCACTCACTCACCTCCCCACACACACACACGCGCACACACACACACACACACACACGCGCACACACTAGGGCTGTCACTTTTCATTCGAAATTCGAATGCAACTTCGAATGTGGGGGAGGGGGTTCGTTTTCGAAATGTAATTTGAATGTTCGAATTTATTTATTTATTTAATTATTATTATTATTATTATTATTATTATTATTATTATTATTATTATTATTATTATTATTTATTTTTTTATGAACCAAAATTAACCAACTGCTGCTTGCTGGTAATGTTAATCCCATGTCAGAAAAAGTCTCCAGATTTGTCGCGTTAGTCTCTTCTGAGAAAGATTGTCTCCAGGGTCTGAAAAGTTGTCTCGAGTTGGATGCAGCCAAGTTTGTGAGGCAGTGTTGTGACTGTGAGCGTCCAAGCTAACACGTCGGGCTGATGCCCGGTGGCCTGCAGTGGGTTGCACCAGCTGTGCGTAAGTTGAAACGTAAGCTAGTTTGAACGTAAAGTCTCACTAAGTCCGAGTTTACGCACTACTAAAAATATTTGGGTTGCACCAAGTGAAATAGTTACAACGTAGGCATAAGTTAGAACTTAAAATTTACACCTACGTCTTACTAGGTGTAAAGTCCTCCGTAAAATAGCAGTTGGCACGGATTGCAACTTGGCACCGTGGCGCATCGTTGTTTTGCGTCCGCAACGCGCTCTCCGTGATAAATTACACCCT
>NC_139627.1:28152603-28195103 GCF_964638095.1 Poromitra crassiceps | reverse complement strand
CACAGTTAATAAGTGGAGGTATAGACGGTTTTAACGTGACGACAATAACAAACGGTCACAACCCACCTGAATATCCAGTTTACTAAACCCTACAGGAGAAGAAGAAGAATATCAACGACTACTTCCTGTATACAAACCTGAGCGCAGGCTGATATTCGGCTCATATTAAATGTTAACGTTAGGCTGTGTGTCCGACAGACACAGTAACAACGTAGCCTATTTCGGTCTTTATGTCGTGTAGTAGTTAGTAGTAGTTGTTGTTGTTGTTGTTGATAGTTGCCATAACAACCACCCGTGTCAGAAAGACGTGCACCTGCTGCGTAGTAGGAAGCTTTGTTGTCTGGTCCAGAGCTAGCCTGAGAGGCTAATAAAAGCTACGTGTTACAGAGTAAGCTGACTATCAGTACATTATTGCTTACATAGAAAAATAAAAAAAATAGAAATAGAAGTATGTCAGTGTTCCCCCTGAACAGCTGAGAAAGTGGTAGACACTAGTGAAGATGATACAATTCAGTAGGTGGAGGTAATGCAACATTTAAGGATGCCAAACGCCATAAAACACAGAAGAAGAAGCTGAGAAAAAGGAAGTGCTAAAAGATGTGGGACTGAATGTGTTAGATTTTGCAGCACTGTGGATTTGTTATTTACACAGTCAGTGACAAATTTAGAATAACACTATGTGCTGCATAGCAACAATTAACATGTTTGGTTTGTGTCTGTAGGCTGTGTGTAAGAAGTGAGCTCTGTAGTGAGCTGTGTGTTGAGCACACAAAAAGGAGTGTTTGTGTGTGTGTGTGTGTGTGTGTGTGTGTGTGTGTGTGTGTGTGTGTGTGTGTGTGTGTGTGTGTGTGCGTGTGTGTGTGTCTTTTCCCTTTTAGAAGCAACAGCTGTTATAATGCCATCTACAATGACAGTGACAGACTGTAAATTGCATACAACTCTGTTGGGGGCGGTCTGAAACTGTTTGATACATCACACTACTGACATTTTTAATGAACAGTAAAGATAAACCGATCACAGGAAGAAAAGTAAAAAGAGAAATGTGTCAAAAAGCCATTGTTTCTCAAACTATGGTTCAGGGCCCAACAGAGATGATACGTCTGTCTCTCAAGTGCCCCCAACTGGGCTGGGGTCAACTTGTTATAAATTAGTTCAAAAAGTAAATGGAAACTACACATGATTTTATAATAACACAGCAATCATAAATTGTATAATATATAGACACTGTGAATAACTAATCTACTATATGACTAATCTGACAGAGTACATAAAAAATAAGACAAACCCAGCAAAGAGTAACTTAAAGGTCCCATTCCGTGCAAAGCTGTTTTTACTTGTAAATGCATATATACTGCTGTCAGCCCTCCCTGTAATGAGTGGTCACACGCTCAGAACTGCCACAGTTGGATTTGTCCCTATCCAGCGTCCCCCTGCAGTCTCCTCCAAGCCACACCCCCAAACGCGTCGTTTGCCCAGAGAGGAATCTGGAGAGAATATCGACGTCACTAGCTTCCTCCTGCATACTGCGCGGGTCTCTCTCACACAAGCTACCTGCACCGTTTAGTCTATAGCCACAAAATTAACACTTCTAGCTGGAGCGACGCCAACTGTACGTGATCCAGCAACTGCAGAGGTGCATTCGGTAAGTCTAGGCATTTTGAGATGTCCTCTTTAGCGTAGTACCGTTCAGTTAACGATAACTCGCAACCTAGCGTGCTGGTCCACAGACGCTAATCTGATTGGCCGCTGGGAGCCTGGGGCGGGCTCTCCCTCAGCGGCCAATGGGAACTGTTAGTTCTGAATATATTATAGAATCAGGCCGTTCTTGGGAAGCGACCAGATGAGGAAGTGAGAACTCCGTCACAACAAACTGGTTTGCTATATTTTCGACAGATTAATCCAGAATCATGTTTTATGGACCAGAGACACACGTTTTTAAGAGGTTACAGCTGCACGAATTGAGACCTTTAAACATTTCAAATTAAATTGTAATAGAAATGTCGGTGTCCTGCAAAAGCATGTACCGTACAGTATGTTCTTATCTTATGTAAAAAAAAAAAAAAAAATTGTAAAATTGCGTCGCATTATTATTTTTTTGCTTCCTTTCTTAACTCCAGGTGGAAGATTTTCTTTTCCTGGGACAAGACAAACCATTGAAAATATCGATATTGCATGGGTATCAACATTTCGATACCCAGTTATTGAAAAGCTTTGTAGATACTAGATGAGTTTGGTGGAGTTTCAGTTGTGGAAATATAACCTGGATCATCTGAGTGACAGTCACTCCACAACAACTATGCAAGATTGGAGCTGGAATTGAAAGGGTCTGCTCTTGACACATGGTAGGATCTTGCTGTGATTTCTCGTGCTAGGCAAACTCTTGAACTACCAAACCAAATGATTTCAATTTCAGCTTCTCTGGTCAATTTCAGCTATCCAAATAAGAATATATTTGCACTGAATGAAATCATTATATTCTCCTTTTGTTTGTTGAGGTTTCCAAAAGCTTTGACATTTTTGGTCCTGAAGTTTTTTGTGTGGGCTGAGACAGGTTGAACTCAGAACTATGTCAGATTTCTGAACCATTCGATCATTTAACTACAACAATGAAGGATACAATTCCAAATAAGATTTAAATATAATCCCCAAATTATATTTTAAAAGAATACAGAGGGGATTACAATAGCTCTCCATTATATTTTTGACCAACATTATGGCCTACGGTATGTCCACCAGCTGCGGTACGGTGCTGTCCGGCTGCCTGAAGAGACCCAAACCCATGTAATCTGTCAGACAGATGCTGATCGGACAAAAATAGAACAGGTGCGGGGTTTTTTTTTTTTTTAGTATTCATATTTTTTTCAGTCCTACAACAGGACATTATGAGAATAGCTCCCATCTGACTGTTAATGGAATCAAGAGTCAGAGCTCCAAGTAGGAGAGAGAAGGAGGTGAAGATGGAGAGGATACTGTAGAGAGAGAGAGAAACAGAGAGAACAGAGTGTACAAGTAGCTCTCAAGAGGCCACGGAGCAGCTCCACTGCTTCAAAACCTACTAACAATCTCTCTGACACATGCACAACATGCACGCACACACGCACACACGCACACACACCCACCCACACACACACACACACACACACACACACACACACACACACACACACACACACACACACACACTCACACACACACACACACACACACCCCTTATCTAGGTCTTGGTTGTGCTACTGTACTGTCATTTTGATGGAGTCAGAGTTCAGCAATATTCATGTCTAATAATAATCTTTTAGATGACAAGATACACTAGTCATGCCACACAAATGAAAATGTGTTTGCGTGTGTGTGTGTGTGTGTGTGTGTGTGTGTGTGTGTGTGTGTGTGTGTGTGTGTGTGTGTGTGTGTGTGTGTGTGTGTGTATGTGTGTGCATGCGTGCGCGACTGCACGTTCACATGTGAAAGTGATGGGGGCGATATAATTATACTAAGAGATGAGATGGGAGATATTTTACAATGTCGAATGACAAAAAAGAATTTCCAGCGAGCCCATGGCCTTGGAGAGGCGAGTCAGAGAGTGCTTTCAAAAGGGAACACATCGAGACGAGATCCAGTGTAACAAACTAATGGGTTGATGAGGACATAGACAGGTCTGTGAGAACAGCATCTATTTTTATATTGGTGAAGCACATAATGGGAGTGTGTGCGTGTGCGTGTGTGTGTGGGGGTGCGTGTGCGTGTGTGCGTGCGTGCGTGCGTGCATGCATGCGTGCGTGCGGGCATCTGTAGAATTTTAAGATATTTTTATATAAAATTTATTTGTAACTGAATTTGAAAACCAAACTAAAACCAAACTGTCAAACCAGATGGTTTAATCATGCAGTGCATTTACATGCACACAATAATCCAATAACTGGGAATAATGGCAATAATGTGCTTTAGGCATTACATGCACTTTAGTAAGTAGTGGGAGCGCACCTCAAAAATCAGTGTTGTAGGAATATCTATGCAGGCATGTACAGTACTGTACTGTGTATGTGTGGGTGCGTGAGAATCTGTATCAATAAATACAGCTTTCCCTCATCATAATTGAACCGCATGGCAGCATCAACAGAGAGCTCGTTCCTGAATCGTTATAGAGACACTGCGGAGCGCGTCATCATTCAGAAACCACGGGAGAGAAAACGGGGGGAAAGAAAAACTCTATGTTGCGTGCATGGTCGCGTGTTGCACACAAAGATCATATATACGGAAGTTGAACAACTTACTTCCTTGACAGCTAGATCGACATTTTCTTCTCGCCATTTCTCAATGGCTTCCTTGTTTTTCTCTGCAGTACAAAAGAAACTTTAATTGGCGATTTTTTTACATTTGTTGTCTGCGCAGCCCACCACACAACAGCTTTTAGCTATGTTTAATTCAAGGAAAATGACGCTCGCGTATGGGAGTGAATGGAGCGCTTTACCCCGTGATGGGCGTGGCCTATTTCATGCAGTGTCTCTATTGATGTGTCTGCACCTCTGCATGTGTTCATTAGGCCTGCACCAAGAAGCACATGTGAGAGCCTGAGTCTTTCTTTCTGTGTCCAAATGGCCAATAAGAGGCTGATTTGAGTGTGTGTGTGTGTGTGTGTGTGTGTGTGTGTGTGTGTGTGTGTGTGTGTGTGTGTGTGTGTGTGTATGTGTGAGAGAGAGAGAGAGAGAGAGAGAGAGTGTAGGTAATATATGATTGTGTCTCTCTCTTCACATCTCATCAGCCCACTGCATAAAATCATCATTTAACAGAAGCTGATGGATGGAGCGCAGCGCACTACTGCCTGTGCTGTAGCCAGAGCATGGAGGAAAAAGAGACACCGCACTACTGCCTGTGCTGTAGCCAGAGCATGGAGGAAAAAGAGACACCGCACTACTGCCTGTGCTGTAGCCAGAGCATGGAGGAAAAAGAGACACCGCACTACTGCCTGTGCTGTAGCCAGAGCATGGAGGAAAAAGAGACACCGCACTACTGCCTGTGCTGTAGCCAGAGCATGGGGGAAAAAGAGACACCGCACTACTGCCTGTGCTGTAGCCAGCGCATGGAGGAAAAAGAGACACAGCACTACTGCCTGTGCTGTAGCCAGAGCATGGAGGAAAAAGAGACACCACACTACTGCCTGTGCTGTAGCCAGAGCATGGAGGAAAAAGAGACACCACACTACTGCCTGTGCTATAGCCAGAGCATGGAGGAAAAAGAGACACCGCACTACTGCCTGTGCTGTAGCCAGAGCATGGAGGAAAAAGAGACACCGCACTACTGCCTGTGCTATAGCCAGAGCATGGGGGAAAAAGAGACACCGCACTACTGCCTGTGCTGTAGGGCTGCCCTCGACCAAAGATTATCCTGGTCGACCAGAATTCGACCACAGCTCCGACCAATCGATTAGTCAGGAAAAAAAGTGCAGTGTACTTTTTTGTTTTTATTTTTTGCAGTGTACTTTTTTTCTTATTTTGTGCAGTGTACTGACTACTGAGCGCACTCTACCCGATAGCTGATCATTATAAATAAATGCTATTTACAGCGTTGTAACGTTACCGGAATGGACAGACTGATCAGCGTGCCATGCAACACCTGGCCACCTGCTCAGTTCAGAGAAAGCCTGTGCAATGGTTATGTAACGTTAGCACACGTGGCATGGTTAATTACTGTAGTTGGTAGAAAGCTAGATAGATATAGCTTTTGCGATTTATTCCAGTAACATCTTTTAACAGCCTGTCTAACATTACCGGAGTTGGAGTGTATAAACTATGAACTGTGAGTGAAAGCGGCTGGATGTCCAGTTTCACTGATGACTCAGTCTCATCTCATAAGGTGCGTACTGCACTTGTTAACAGCTTGTTAACAGCTGATGGTGACTGCGTGCTGAAACGTGTCCATTGTTTGCGCTGATAGCTGAGCCATTTTATTGTTAATTCCATCACTCTGCTGGCTGCTCTCCTTTTGTCTAGAGAGCCTGCTAACTATGGTTAGCATGCCTCTCTCTAGCCCAGGGATACTCAACTTGCTTTGCCCGGGGGCCACTTTCGTGAAATGATAGAAGGCCAGGGGCCAGTTAATAAACAATCAATATACATTTTTCTGTATCGGATTGTAGGTTTTTGGGGTGTCAGCCGGAGTTTAGTCTGACAATGTTGTGCACACCGGATAGTTAGTTAGGTTAAGTACATAAGTGCCTGGGTAGCGAGCAGACGGCGGTATTTGACAATTTAGCAGCTAAATCATAGATTATTGAAAGATATTCCATATTCCAGACTGAAATGCTATAACAGAAGTGGAGTATTGGCCCGAATGACATGAACATTTGGACACTTATTCAGCGGGTATCTTGCATGTTGCGTTCAGGTGCACTGTAAAAAAATATATATATATATATTTTTTTGCAATTCCATCGCGGGCCACACAGGGGGCGCTTTTATTTTTTATGAAATTCAATTTCTCCTATGAAATTATTAACACCAGCGATTCCTTGACCAACGTGAATCTCGTCGACCAAGAGCACGTCGACCAAGCAATCGACCAATCGACCTGGAGGGGGCAGCCCTAGTGTGCTGTAGCCAGAGCATGGAGGAAAAAGAGACAGAGGGATAGAAATGCATGAGATTGCAAAAAGCGATGTAGATCATGAACATTTTATAAACTGGAGGTATTGTTATTATTTTTACGGTACTGTGCCAATCCTAAAATCCACGATCCACGTTCATGGCAGCCCATCAATCCACATAGAGTAATGTCATGTTAGCCTCTATAGCTCCACTGGGAATATAAGTCAAAGAAAGAGACAAGCTGGGGGGGTCATACATGAGTAGACTACTCAAGAGTACACACACCGCAAATGATATTTGTAGGGTCATATATTGATTGTCACAAAATGGACCCTTGGTGCTCTTAAGACTGGATGGGGGAGGTATGGATTACATCAAACTCCTAATCAATCCCTGCTTTCAGAGAAAGGGATGCAGGAGGGAGGACAAAAGACAGAGAAAATGGGTGAGAGTGGCAGGAAGGAGGGGCACGGAGAAATAAAGACAGTTTGACAGAGGAAAAACTGATGAAGATAGCAAGATGTAGGGGGAGGAAGAGAGGAAGTATAATACATCATAGCACACAAAAGAGTTGAAACGGTCGACAAAGAGAAAATGAGAAAACAACAAAAGGAACATGGTTGGGAAATAGAGGGAGGAAGAGAGAAGGAAAATGCTGTTTTTTCCCCCTCATTGATATGAATTAAACAATCCTTCAAATATAATTCACTTCTACAACATGCTGTCCATGTCTGTAGTCCAGAGGCACACTGAGATAGATACATACTGGCTATCCAGGCAGTGGCATATCACTCTGTCTTTATGCCCGCAAGCAACACAAAGTTATGAATTCTTATAATTTTACAGTCTGTTCATGGGCACACACAGTTCATTTTTGTTTTGATTAATTTTGGATGCTGTGACGCACGAAGCTTGCGATTCTGGCCAATATAGTTTTCAAAGAATGCTAATTTAATCCTGCCAAGCTGTAAAGGCATCTTTGTGCTCATTAATTCATTGCGCCTATGACGCAGCACATGTGAGCTCCGTGAAGCCATAGAGACAGTCGGCATGTGTGGGAACGCCCACAAAATCCCACCCCCACCCTACCAAGTCCTCTCCCCCTCCCACCTCCGCCCCTCCCCACTCCTCTAGCACCCCAACCCCCCCCCCCTCCTCACCCCTCCCCTCCAACCACAGAGCAGGAGCCTCTGGACCTAGCCTGCCTGCTGCCCCCTCCCCCCCAGGACACCTCTACACATGAAGGAATCTAAGTAGCATCCTCACCTCCTCCATCACCGTCTGGTATGCTGCTGCCACTCAAAAAGACATCAACAGACTTCAGCGCATCATCCGCTGCGCTGAGAGGATAATCGGATGCAACCTGCCATCCCTCCAGGACCTGCATGCAGCCAGGACACTGAAGCGCTCTCGCAAGATCATGGCTGACCCCTCCCACCCTGGCCACAAACTCATCAGCCATCAGCCATCAGCCTCACCAACAAGGCCCGGAAACCCCTTCCGCCAAGGGCCTCACCAACAACCCCCCCCCCCCCCCCCCACACACACAAACTCACTACCTCCTCCTAAACTCAACTGAACTCCCCCCCTATAAAACTGGAACTCATACTGTATCTAATTTAATGCATGTCTAACTGGGACTGGTAAATTTATGTAAATTCCCTGCACATTAATGCCTATTTAACTTAGCCTGTAAATTTCATGTACATTCAATGTAAACTCTTATCTAACTCTGACTGTAAATTCATGTAAATCCACTGCCTATTTAACGTATATTTAACTCAGTCTGTAAATCTCATGTAAATCCAACGTAAATTTATATTTATCATCCACAGAACACTTCACCACTCATGTACATATTGTATATATTGACTCGATTTGATTGCACTTGCAACCTTGCGATTGCCGTTAGTTATCTTCCTACTTCTTATCCCTGTATATTGATGTAACCGCTACGCTGCATACAGACACTAAGACAAATTCCTCATATGTAACTTGCATACTGTGGCAATAAAAGTGATTCTGATTCTGATTCTGAAAATGTTATATGGCTGGCACGCGAGTGGGGTAAAACCATCAATATATCTCAATGGGCTGACTCACCAAAGGACGGTGCTGCGGCTCTAAACTACAGGTTTGAGGATTCTAGAGCAGAACACAAGACGTCTGCTCAGATGTGCATTTACTGCAGTGGTTAAATCCCCAATCGTGTATGCCTGGGCTGGGCTATCAGCTAAATTCTAACTTTGCTGAATGGATAGAACGGGGGATTTACCCCACTCTGACCACGCCCCCAGCCAGGCTGAGCCAGCTAACCCAGCGTCTAAGACGAGACATCGCCTCAACCTATGGTGAGACAGAGAGACATGGCGCAGCACATCTGAGCTCGCCGACAGAAATGAGGACTTAAGTCGACACTTTCAAGTGTCGGCGAGCAGTGTCTGCTACCTAGTGAAATGTCTAGTGTCACTGACTATGTCACATACAGTAGTGTCGCGCAAGTCTGATTGGCTATATAGACCACGGCACGCGTTTGACTTCCTTGGTTTTCGCTCGATTGAAATTAATGAACGTGTCCCCAATATTTTTATCAGCCTGTCCTTGATGTATGACTTCGTGAAAATCACAAAGAACATCGTGACCAATTTCCCAGAGAGAGGAGGTGAGTTGTGTGGTTGTGTGTCGTTTATATGTGGCTGCAGCCAAGTACGTTGCATCTTGCCTCCGACGTGGTTTCACTGTGCATTCCGTTCCCTCTCTTCTCTTGGCTGTCTGCACTATAGCGTTCGGGTGTCACGTGACCGTTGAACCGAGGCGAACGTTCACTTAAAGGCCGGCTTTTCCGTGGGGGATATGAATATATATTAAATCTCACGCCCCTAAGGTTTTCAAATCCGTTGAAATTTTTGAAATTGGTTGTTTACAGCCTGAGATATCACCAGAAATCCACTCTGTGTGGAAGGGGGGGGGGGGGGGGGGGGGGAGGTGCGGGTGCGGGGACTCGAAATACTACATTTCCCACAATGCACTGGGCTCGCGTGGCCTTCGTTTCCATGCCCACCCCTCAGGCGTTTGGCTGATATCAAACTCCAGTAGGTGGCGGTAATGCACATATATGTTTGCCAACCGCCATAAAACTCAAAGAAGAAGAAGAAGAAGGCTTCGACAATAATATATGGAGAGAAGAAGAAATAAATCGAAAATAAATCGAAAATAAATTGCCTCCAAATTGCACCAAATTTAAACTGAAGTATATATGTCGGGAGATGTCTTCATAAAAAAAAATTCATGCATTTTAAGGCATTTTCGTAGGAGTTACGCGCATCTGATGTTGTAACTATTTTCTGTAAAAATGTGTAAAAACGGGTACATTGCTCAGCGTTGATTTCGTTACTTCAACCCACCTACTACTAGATGTAAAATTTGACGAGCTTTCCAATGCCGCCAGTCACGTGTCTGTCCGTGCTTCCGTTCCCGAGAAAATCATCTCTTTGCAAGGAGCTATGGAAAGCTAACCTAGCTACAGCAGGCTAGGTGGTCGAAAAAGATGGCTGCCTTTTTGTTTTTCTTCAGACCTCTGAAGGGGCGTGGAGGACCTCTAGAGGCGGGACCATGGCTCACAACAGTTGTAGTTCATAGGTGCACGACTTCCGCAAGGCGGACTTGGGCCAGATGACGCGAAACGCGTCGGCTGGCCCAAAAAATATGTGAGAGATGCTTGATATCTCTGGGAGTGAAGCTCCAATTTCAAAAATTTCAACGGATTCGAAAACCTTAGGGGCGTGAGATTTAATATATATTCATATCCCCCACGGAAAAGCCGTCCTTTAAGTATAAATGCAACACCATGACCACGTGCGACCACGTGCTGAGCGACACTTTCTAATAAGTATAAATTAAGCTTAAGTCCTCCCCCCTTAGCCATCTGCTGCTCACTTGGACAAATAGCACGCTGACTAGAATAAATCAGTCAGCCGTACTGTCAAAGCTACCATATCCCAAGAGGCTCTTCACAACTTTTTGAGACCTGATTTAATCTAGAAGCCATGCAAAAGGACTTCATTATGCAATGGAGGGAGATGGACAACATTTAAAGCTAGATATGGTGGGTGACAAGTAGAGAGTTTACAGGTCACAGTGGGTTTCCATACACCTGTTTAATGAGCATTTTCAATTTGCACTTTGTTAAAAAACACCTGAATGGAAACACTGCAGAATTTGAGGGGTGGGGGGGTGGTGGAGGGTGGAACATTCCAAATATCGCAACAACAAAAACAAAACAAAATCAGGTTTGAGGGAGGTGGAAAAGTTGGTGTATAGATAAAAGGAAACTGATTAAGCGAATCTTTAACCAAACTCCATTCAAAAACCATGCAATTTTAACCGAAGAAGACTGCGGCATAACAGGCGACTCACGTCTAGAACTGACATTATTCACTTACAGAAACTGGAAACTTTCAATTAAGATTGTAGATGTTTTTCATACCAAGACAACGGTGCACACGTATGGCGTTGGTGTAGCTGATCAGCAGAGACATATCCTACAGCAGACCAAGCTTTCCATCATGTTTTCGTCAATATGTTTTCTCTTTACCTGACATTTATTCAGAGGGTTAATTTCCCTTGTTTTAGGGTTTGACTGATGTCTGGCACAGTTTTAATCACGTCAATGTGCTTCCTCTTCACCAACTCCTAATATTACATGTAACGTAGTGGATGGAAATGCACATAATTTCGCATTTTCTTTTGCCAACTTTCAGAAAATTTTGTTAAAATTTGCGATAGCTTTGGATGGAAACCCAAATGAGGGAGAAGCCTCATCTCGCGGTCATCACGATTGCAGATAACAACAACGCCCAAGAGCAGCATGTGGATGTGAGATGTGGCTCTACGTTTATTAGTTTATTTCTATCCCTTGCCTGGCCTCTCAGGATACCTCGTAGTGTTGCATTTACCCCCATGCACATCGTTTGACCATTTGACCAACGTATAACTGTATGGAACACCATAAAGCCAGAGGAAAATCCAGATTTCTGCTGCATCTCTATGGAGTTCTAGGCTCACGATGTCCGACTGCATTGTGGAGCTGGTACGAACTGTAACTGGCTCATCTGCGTTCGAGGGCGGGACTTGGTGATAGGTCAATTGATTGCAATTGTGGAAGTCATATGACAGGCATGTTACTGTAAGTGTAGAATTGGAAATATATAAATATAGTCAAATGTGAATTCCTTCTTTATCCATTCCAATTCTTGACTTGCAGCTAAATCATCCAGACATGGTCAGCACACTGATTCTGGCCTGTGAATGAATAGCGATGCTCAGCTAAACTACTATCGTAAACTGAGTTAAATGTGTTCTCATATCCTAAAAGGCATGTCCAAAGTACAGTATATTAAGGCACTTAAAACTGTATACCCTACTAGCTAAGAAGTAGCGACTGATCGAGAAAGACAAGAAAGTGAACTAAATGGAAAATAGGAAGTCCAATATAGGACACATACGAGTGGAGGTACGCAAAGGAAGCGGTGTAAGGAGAAAAAAATGAGAAAGGTCAAAGGAAGGTTCACGAGACAGTGTGAAAGAGACAGAGAGAGAGACTGACAGAGACACTGAGAGAGACAGAAAGAGACAGAGACACATAGAGACAGTGGGAGAGAGAAAGAGACTGAGAGAGACACACAGAGACAGTGAGAGACAGAGACTAACAGAGACAGTGAGAGAAACAGAAATAGACTGAGAGAGACACAGAGACAGTGAGAGAGAGAAAGACGGCCAGAGACACAGAGCCAGTGGTAGAGAGAGAAAGAGACTGACAGAGACACAAAGAGACAGTGAGAGAGAGAGAGAGAAAGATTGCCAGAGTGAGAGACAAACCATGAGACAGCTAGAGAGAGAGAGAGAACTGATTCTGACCTTCTCACACTGACAGTGATAGTCTCCAGAGCTCCGTTACCTCTAATCTCCTATGACAGTCACCCATTGGCTGTAATCTGTGCTGACAGGCGACCATGCTGAAACAGACTCAACTTCCTGTCTTAACAGTGTGTGGATCATACGGCTAAGGCCCTTTATGACTGAGCTAGGCAAGCTGTTTATTCCTATTACAGTAGGAGTAAACGTAGTAGTATACATGCAGGATATATGATTTTGACTGTAATATATCAGTGGAATTAGTTCTAATGCAGGGAGGGGGGCCCTTTTCATTATCTAGTCTACAATCATCCATTTTGTGCTTGTGTGTGGTCCAGTTCTGGAGTCCTCAAGCTCAATTTGTTGCTTGACACCATTCCAAAAGACTGGAATGTTTTTAACGCTATCGTCAAACACATCAGGGTAGGGAAATAATGTAACGGCACATTATTACATTTAATGTGTCAATGACATATTAATGACATTTAGAAAACAACACTGACAGATGATGTTATGTAAATGTCAAGCGTTCAATTGGATGGATGAGACTGTGCAACAAAGCAGATAGACTATCAGTGGTTCCCAAACTGGGGTACGCGTACCCCTAGGGGTTATGTGGAGGTACTACAGGGGGTACTTGAGATAAAGGGGAAAATGGACAAATTTAAGAATAAATCAGAAAAATAAATGAAAGTTATGAAACGTTAAAATAAATCTGCTCACCAGGCACTGATTGCAACTCTTTCACTCCATTTAATATTTTGAAATGTTATATTCTTCAAAAGGTGGGTTATGAATCATTCATTGCATGCTATAGCTTCCTCTTGCAGTTTTTGAAGCAAAATGTTGTGGTCCGGTAAAGGAATAAGGGAAATAATTATTATAATAATACATCGGATTTATATAGCGCTTTTCCTAGTGCTCAAAGACGCTTTACAATACACAATAAAACAACTTTAATAGAGAAAAAAGAAAGAAATAAGAAAGAGAGTGAGAGAGAAATGTACTTCATGGGTTGAAAGCAAGGGTAAAGAGGTGGGTTTTGAGGGCTTTTTTGAAGGATGACAGAGTGTCTGTCTGGAAAGGGGGTCCCGAAGCCAAAAAAGTTTGAGAACCACTGAACTCTATTCATAACTAAAGGAAGTGGAATCCATGATTTGCTGACAGTGGTGCGACGCGCTAGTAATGTCAATAAGTTCCTCTGACAGCTCTAAGCCCTCTGACACTCACGTTGACCTCTAGTGAACACAGGCACTTGACCTGACATAAGACAGAAGGAGAGGGAGGAAGAGAGAGATGAAAGAGAGCAGGGAAAAGGGGGAGAAAGAAAGGGAGAGAGAGAAAGAGAGGGTGAGAGGAAGAAAGAGAAAAGAGGGCTGTCTCTTTCAGATACTGGAGGTGTAGCCCAGGTAACAGTAACCAGACACAGACATCAGAACACACACACACACACACACACACACACACACTTCCTCTCTTGCTCCTGTCGTCATTTTCTTCTGCTTCTCCTCATCTGATTCTCTTCCTTTTATCTCCTGGCAGTCTCCGGCCCCGGGCTAACTGTTAACATCACAGTTGTTCCTGTGTTGTTATCATCACCTCTTCCGGAGAAACTGCCCATCTCATCTACTTGACACTTGTTTGTACTGTAATTTAAATTTGACATTGTCCACCAGAGACCTGAGACGAATACAAAATAAATGTCACGCCATTGTAAAATGTCAAGCATGCATTCATTTCACATTCTGTTTATATTTGGATGAGTGACGATGTAGGCAAGTCCTGCGTGTTAGTGCTGTTGATACTCATACTACGGGGCTGCCGTAGAAAACGAAAGAAAAAATGTAGGCACATGTGATTCTCAGCCCACCAGAAATGTGCAAATAAGTATGCAGAAATTACAAAGTGTCAATATCTTTGGTTAATGTAGAGCATAGGCTATGTAAATAGCTCGTCCTAACTCGCATTCCAGGAATATCGCTACTCACGATGCTGCAGCCTCGGCTCATGGCTCTTTCCTGGTCGGCGGTTGGCTCTCTCTACACTAGGGGGGGGGGGGGGTAGCATTAACATAACGTTACTGCTATTAAAACATCCATGCTATAGGGTACCGCAGGAATGAGCCCGGAAGTAGCGAAAGTCAATTAGGGATGGGGCCGACGGATCGGATCGGAATTGGGGGGGGGGGGGATTTTTTTTTTTTTTTTCAATTCCAGCACACAGCTGGCCGTAATTTGTGTAATAATGTATAATAGTATCCTTCTTTGCCTTGTATATTTTCTTAATTTTGTCTGCTTTTTGCAAGGTATATTTTAAAAAAAAACTTTAATTGGCCAAATCTTTGCCTATACTGTATATTCAAGAAAAATATTGGTATCGGCATAATATCGGTATCGGCAGATATGCAAATTCAGGTATCGGAATCGGATCGGAAGTGAAAAAAGTGGATCGGTGCATCCCTAAAGTCAATGGGATTTTTGTATGAGGATTTCGGTTAAATGCATGAAATAAGGTATGTGGTTAAAAAAAGTTTATGAAACAGCGAAGTTTGTGTTCAGCAAGATAATCTTCACAAACGAGGGCCACTTTTATTACTTTTGAAGAGTAAATACGTTTCTTTACGAGACTTTCAGAAAACGCTTCAAATTTCATAAAAGTGGTCCTCATTTGTGAAGATTATCTTCGTATACCTACGTATATCATGTTGCTTGATCTCAATTGTCCATTTTTATCCTCTCAATTTGTAAAGCATGTTGTAACTATTGTTAGTGCTATAGTGTATAAATAAAGTTACTTTATCATTTTGATTTGCGGCTTCTTTCTTTCAGCCGTTCATCCGTCCATCCATCCATCCATCCATCCATACTCGATGTCGTGTGGGACTTCAGCGCTATGCTTCATTGACTTAGCCTAGCAGTCAAAGTCAACAAAGTTCAGCCCTACAGCATTACAATCAAGCTGTTTCATGTTTAACATCAGTTGCCATTGACCTGGTCATGCACTGACCTACTGGTCACAGCTAAAAGGATAAAATCACTGTTTCCCCCAAGGATTTTTTTTCTTTGTAAGATAAAAAAAAAAAAGAATCTGAAACTCTCAGCGAAAATCTCCCTGCCTAGTCAATGGTAGGGGGATTGCTGGTATAAATCAAAGAGTATCTGGTCCCCGAGAGCCAGCAGGGTCAGAAACGGAGCGGTGGTGGTTGTCAGAGTTAATCTGTTGTGAAGTGGCCAGTCCTCTGAGACACAATACTTCACCCCACTTACACTGAATATCAATGGACAGAAAAAGCACATCTTGGTGTATCAGGATAATGTGCTTTGACAGATGGCTGGCATCGTGTTGTTTGCATAATACTGTACTGTACTGCACACTGTTACTTGTGAGGATGGCAAATAAAACTGAGGCTGTGTGACATACATTTGCAATACAATGCATTTTCCATTGCACTGTTGAGCCAAAAGATGCCATTGGTGTTGACATTGGTAACAGAATAAGATGGACCACAAGCTGAAGTAACAGGTCATGACAAATGCCAGGCCCCAGGTAATGTGAAGGCCAGTGCTCTTCCTCCAGAGAGCATTGGGCTGCCATAATATGCCTTTGATCATAGCGTTGCAGCTGCAATGAATTTAGCTTAAATGTCACCTCAGATGAGGCAAACGTCTTCTTCTTTGCAGAATTTGGAAATCTTCTGAAATAGCTTTTGAAAGTGGAATCAGTAACAATGGAGAGATCCAGCACACACCAGCACACACCAGGATTGTTAGATTGACTGGTTTTGATATTAAGTAACATAAAACACAGCGAACAACACGTTTCGCATTGTAGCTTCATCAGGTTCGCTTTACAACTGATTGGCAAACAGGTGTGGGTTTAAAAAGACTGTGCCAACAGGTGATGATCATTATTTACAGGTCATGTGGCAGCATGAGTTACAGATCATGTGACAAAAGGAGGATACAGGTCCTGTGACAATTAATTCATATCACATCAGTTACAGTATACATGTTTGAAAAGACAAAAGTCAAATGTTTTCTACAATTTTCTATTTTTCTAATATCTATATTCGATACTTGACATTCATAGTCGTAATTCAGTCCGCTTGTCTTTTCAACTAGGGCTGTCACGATTCCTCGAGTACCTCGAATAACTCGAATAATTAAAATGATCGAGGCCAAAATGATTCGCCTCGACACGGCATTTAGAGAGTAGAGACTGTTTCTCACGGACGCTTACTGGTGTGGCACAGCGCTCTTCCGGTGTAAACACGTGAGAACACATGATCGCAGACAGACCAGAGACGGACCCCGCAAAATGGAACGAGGCGGCGGAGAAAGCAGACAGGAGGAGCCGGGAAGGGAAGAACCAGGGCCGACAAAGCGACCGAAACTGTCTAAGTGTGGGACCATTTCACGCTGAAAAAGGACACAAACTCAGTGGTGTGCAAGACGATACTTGCATATCACAACAGTACCTCGTCAATGCTTCAGCACCTGAACCGTAAACATCCAGTCTACGCATCCACCAGCGCATCTACGTCGAGCGGAGCAAGGTAACGCAACGTTAACTATACACAACGCTAATGTAAATGTATGCTAATGATTGCTACTTGATATGAACTCATTCATGGCCAGTTTAGGACTGCCAATATTTAGCACAGGCCAAAGATTTTCATAATTGTTGGTCATCTTTCAAGACCCACAGTAAATTATCTATTAGCACCAAAGTGATTTGCAATACCTCAAAATGAAGATGTACGTCTCTGGGTTCACCAGGAAAAGAAAGTGAGCTTTTAGCATGTTCTGTACTCTACTTATAGCCATTTATATACACCCTGTTTTCACCAAAAAGGTCTCTCGGAGAAGAGAAACAGCAGAAAAGGCAATTTTTGTAAAAGACACAATCTCAGGCAGAACTCGCTCTCAATTCTTTTATTTTGAACTGTATTGACATCAGACATGTAAATATTATTCATTATGACACAAATGACAAAAAAAAAAATATATATATATATATATATATATATATATACATGAAGTGCTTTTTTTACATTCAACAATACAGTTTACTCAGTGTGAGTGAGTGTGCAGACAGACACACAGACAGACAGACAGACAGACAGACAGACAGACAGACAGACAGACACACAGACAGACACACAGACACACACACACACACACACACACACACACACACACACACACACACACACACACACACACACACACAGAGAGAGTTCTGTCCACAGCTGCTGCTGGATCGCACCTCCTTCCCCCGCAAATTAGCATAGGAGGGGAACACCCATCTGGTCTGAGATCAGCGTCTAGCCTCCTCTGCCTCTGCTGCATCGTTTTCCTCCTCTCGTTCGGGCTGCCTGGGACGAATGCTGCGACACAGGAACGGGTCCGGCTTGGCTTTGGGACCAGGCGCTGGAACCGGATCGATCATGTTCGTCACAGGTTTGACTACTGCGAACAACTCAATCCAGGTTCGCCCTGCAGCATGGCGAGCAGTGCAGCGCGCCGAGGGGCGTTTCAATGGCGTTTCTCCTCTCTACAAGGAAGCGCGTTTCTCTGTTTTTCCTCCTGCTCATTTCAAAACAACAGCTGCGGTATGTGTTTGATCACATGTTGTCGGCTTGACTTTGAGGCTAAGGACCTGATAACATGTCACAGGCTGGGGAAGTGTTTGAACTACGCGCTGCACTAATAAAAACAAAAACACGTCAAACACGTCATTGGCTGGGAGGGCTATTCCTGATAACACGTCAAAGACGTCTTTGGCCATGAATGAGTTAAGACTAGTAGTAGTTGTGCTGCTGGCTTGCCACGTTGCCAATATGACTATTAGTAACTGCATTCACGCTGCATTTTTGTGATGTGGCTTGCCGTTTTCTGTGAGAAATACAAAGCTCAACCTAACATTAACGTTAGCGGCTAATTTAACAGCGTTGTGTGTGTGTGTGTGTGTGTGTGTGTGTGTGTGTGTGTGTGTGTGTGTGTGTGTGTGTGTGTGTGTGTGTGAGTGTGTGTGTGTGAGTGTGTGTGTGTGTGTGTGTGTGTGTGTGATCACACTAGCCTGTTGGTGTGTGAGAGAGAGTGAGTGTGTGTGAGAGAGAAAGAGTGTGTGTGTGGAGAATGTACATTTACACACCCTAGACCGGTCGACTCTTCTCATGATGATTGCAAACAACTATTTAATTGGTGCATTTTAGGCTCCAATTATTACACCACCTGACCTGTTATCTTGCTATTCTGATATTTGTGTCAATAATAGGCAAACAGGTCTAGGGTGTGTAAATGCGCATTCTCCAGTTTTGTTATGAACTTACCTAATAAATATCAATATTAATTATTATTTCACCTCTTTTTCAGCGGATCACAGCGTACTATGGCCAGCTTTGTAAGGACGGGTGAAAAAGATGAATGGTGCCACTGCCAGTTCTATGCAATTTAAAAAATAAAAATGTTGTTTTTTCTAAGAAAGAAACTAATGTAGTTGTTTATTTGAAGAGATTTATATTATTTTTTGGTGTATATTTACGATAAGCCTTTGAAAACACAAAAAAGGGTTCTTATCCGATTACTCGATTAATCGATGGATTATTCGGTAGAATACTCGATTACTAAAAGAATCGATAGTTGCAGCACTATTTTCAACATGTATAACTGATGTGTGAAGTGTTGGTGTTTCGGCAAAGTTTGGAGGCAGCGGTGTGCCTTGCAACTCCAAACAGACACACATACGCATACAGCTCTCCAATCATAGTACAGTAGTAGGATGCATAATTCAAATATTTTACACTAAAATGTTGAGATTTTGACTGGAATCCATCAACAACACTACTCAACAACACCCATATACATTGGTTTTAAAGCTGGGGGGGAGGGGTCAGTTTAGGGTTTAGTTACCCTTTAATAACTGACTTACTGTAATAACTGACTTTGAACTAGTTTGCTAGAACAGCCATGGATGTGTGCTAGAATGTGTGACACTGCGTTTGTGGACTGGTCAGGGGTTCTCCTAGTGAAATATCTTGTAATGTGTCGCTCAGTCATATAGTGTGAAAACAACAACGACACAACAACTCCCCATTACAAGACAGCAAGTGGTGCAATCTGAACAGAACAGCGATCTGAGGAGTTTGACTGTAAGGTAATGTGTCCGTGCCAACTTTGACAATCCTCTTATCATTATCACTACACATCATTGCCACCAATGTGCAGTCGGACAGAGCCTGCGCTAATATAAGATACAAAAAATGATATACAAATGAAAGTGAAAATTAAATACCGTAAATTCCGGACTATAAGCCGCGGCTTTTTTCCCGTTTTTTGGCCCCTGCGGCTTATATAACGGTGCGTCTTATCTATGGATTTTTTCAGAAAAAAAAAAAAAAAAAAAAAAATCTCTCTTTTTTAGCACTCTTTCTAACTATAAATCCACTTCTGTTTTAATTTCCTCTCTTGCCCTCTTTTCACCACACCGCGGACACTGTGTGCACTGTAAAAATAAACAACGGTGGTGTTGTGTTATGTTGTTTTGTTGAAATGTTACGGTAATACGGTAAATGGGAGCTTCCTCAAACAGCCATCTCTTTCCCGACAATCCCCTCTGTGCGTGACCACTTACATATGGTAATTACGGTAAGCAAACGGCCACAAGCCCATCAACTCCCTCCCCCGACTACCAGGAGAAAATCACAAACTTCGGCGAATTCACACAAAGGAAGATCAAGGAATATTCCATCGAACCGGAGCAGATCATAAATATGGATGAAGTGCCTTTGACGTTCGACCTGCCACTCACTCGGACTGTTAACAAGAAGCGCCCTGGAGGATTCTTTCACCAAAAAAAAGCTTTGCTCGTTCTCGACAGCATGAGAACGAGCAGTAGATGATCATGAGGTGGTTTTTCAGACGTGTCGATATAGCAGTTTATCGCAAAAGTGTAATGGAAACACATTTTTCGCATTTGCACGTCATGTGACCCATATTATCCCTTGGAAAAGGAGCGGAAAATAAGTTTGGTAAGTAAGGTTCGATAGCCGTGTCAAAACCTCCGCAGCAAGTGGAAAACTTTGAAGCAACGCTACCTAGCAGAAAGACGAGTGTTGTGCAAAAGCGTAGCCGGGCAAATTAGATAATGTTTAATGGCAGAAATCGGTCCATGGTGACAGCAGGCTGCCTGTGTGCGCGCATTTGGCACAGCGGCGAGATGAGAGGATGAAAAGCACACACTGTGCGGTGGTGCTGTCTGAAGTGAATACAGTGACTGTGAGTAGGCTAATACATTGCACACGTTTCAGGTGCAATTATAGAACCAAATCAGCCTTTTCCCCCCTCCATCTCTAAATCGGACCAGTTGTAGGCTATTAGGCTACCTTTTTTCCTCTGCCTGTCGCGCTGACTGCATTCACGCAGCCAGCAACATTTTGCGACTCATTTTCTTTTGAATTGATAATCAGGCTCGTTTATATGCATTGTAACTTCATGTTGGGATTTCCATTGACCATTGGTTGGATTTGAGCATGCAGGGGACGGGATATGGGGCAGATCCCCGTGCGTAATCACTGTGGCAGCTGCTGCAACGGGGAATCACTCAAACGCAACTTCAATGGAAACGCCTACAAGTCGCAATTGTACATTGTCGAAGTTGTAGAAATATCGCAATTCTTTTGCGAAAAACTGTAATGGAAACACAGCTATAGATGAAGAGGAGTTCGTTGGTTTTGAGTGACAATGAAGGAGAGAGGAGAGTGGTTGACGAAGCCACCCTGAACCTGTTCGTTTCCGACACTGAAGATGAGGACTTTGGTGGTTTCAGTACGCAGGAAGAAGAGGAAGACGAGCATTAGTGACTTGACTTCTCTGGTTACAGGTTTGCTGCACATATAGCCTATTGTTGTGTGATTTTGTCTGGGGATTAGTGACCTGACTTTTGTTTTGTTTTGTTGAAATGTTAATAAATGGGAGCTTCCCCAAACAGCCATCGCTTTCCCGACATTCCTCTCTGTGCACGAACCCTTTCATATGGTAATTAACATCAAAACACCCGCGGCTTATAGACCGGTGCGGCTTATAGAAGAAAAAAATAGTCAATTTTGGTCCCGCGGCTTATACACCGGTGCGTCTTATAGTCCGGAATTTACGGTACTTCATTTGGGTTCTTCTGATGTCGTGACTTGTATCTTAGGGAGACGTCTACAATTTTTCTAGATGAATAGGTGAATAGTTAGATAGAGACATGTGATTTCAACTTTTCTGGATTATTTTAGGGTATAGCACTTTCAATGAGTCTAAACAGTTTTTCTGGAAAGAAGGGAAAATGCTATGTGTCATTACGGGATAGAAGAAGAAAAGTGCATCAAGTTTGTGCGAGGCACAACCAACATACTGACATACAGTGCACACATGCAAGCTACTCACTGGACTTGAGGGCTGACGAGTTCACTTCAATCTCCCCTCCTCTAATTGGCTGGAAGACAGAGAGCTCTGATTGGTAGACGTCTGGGCTGGGCCCCGGACTTGTGCTGGCCCGGCCCCTCTGCTGGGCTTCCTGCTCCTCATACACCGCCATCAGCTGAAAAGAGACAATATGATTGGTTACTTCCCCTCCATTCTCGTGTCTTTACCACAGCATCCGCTAGTGGACATAAGGCCATAAGGCTGCTGTGGAAAAGGCCCATTATCCAATCATCATGAAACTTTGTGAAGACAGATATCATCAATGACAGATATCATCAATGACCAGTCTGCATAGCTGTTTTAAGCTTGAACAGTAGGGGGCGCTACAAATGCCAAAAAACTGTATGGACGATGAAATAGCTTGAAATTTGGTATGCATGTTTAGGGTAGGCTACTAGTCAAAATAAGCTGTTTTATCAACATTGGTAAAAGCGGGCGAGGCCTATAGTTTAATAACCATGTAACAGTCGGAACAAATTTGGTACAGACGGTTTTAACTTGACAGCATAAACATTCTAAATTGCCCTGAGCTTACTTCCTGTTGCAGTGTTTGCGAATACAAACCCTGACAGGAAATAAGCAAGGTTCCAAACTGTTCCTTAGCAACACCATTCCGTGAAAACCATCTATAGGCACTGTGGGCCTGTACAGGATCTGTACTTGTTTCAACTTAAAGTAGAAAATGGAAATAGAAAATACGTTGTATTAATTCTGAACCGATTTTGAGGAAATTGTAGAAGTAGCAGATAATAGAGAAAGAGTGAAAAATGGAAAGAGTGAGAGAATGAGAGAGCGAGCACAGAAAGCACAGGTCTGAGATCTAAAGAAAAATACAACGGTTCTCAAATGTAGAACATTTTCACTGCAGAGAGACGAACGAGTTGAAGGTGCAGAACAGAATACTATGACAAAAGAACGTGAATGTCATAAACTCTCAACACACGACCCTTGGTGTCTCACTAGGGCAGAACATTGTCTATAATGTGTGTGTGTGTGTGTGTGTGTTTACATACAGTATGAGCTGTGTGTTACCTTGTGGATGAGGACGCTATAGAGGACGTCCAAGGAGCCCAGCATTCCTGCGACGGAGTGTGTATGTGTGTGTGTCTACGGTTCAACAACTGCCTCCATTGGTGTTTCCCCTCTGCGTGTGTGTGTGTGTGTGTGTGACACCCGCTAGGTCTAACTGTGTTATATACTGGAATCCCTGTCTATTGAGTATTGCACTGAGTCTGCGTTTAGCCTCACATAGCATAGAGCTTGCCAACACAGTGTTCTAGGGGCCTCCACACTAAAGCTGAATAGACCAGTGTGTGTGTGTGTGTGTGTGTGTGTGTGTGTGTGTGTGTGTGTGTATGTGTGTGTGTATACAGGCGAGTAGCAAAGAAAGAGGACTTTGCCAGTAAAGCGAGAGGCTTCCCACTACACAGAAATGAGTAAATACACAACTTACACACACACACACACACACACACACACACACACACACACACACACACAACCATATGAATATACAGTACGTATATGCACAAACACAGTGAGTCAGAGGACTGTAATAGCCAACATATGTTGGCTGTCACTTCTGCACATGACGGCAAAAATAAAATAGTGTAGTATTACAAAACGATCACATGCACATAATATACACATACAAAGCTATACAGAGCCAAAGTGAACGTCACTTCCTGCTTTTTTCCCTGTACCAACGTGTGAAGAAATATGAGTGGTGGTGGTGGACTGAGAGATTACGTTACTTTTTTGATCCCGTTTGAATTGTGCCACGGGGTACACATGTTAAATTTGGTGGATTTAAAAGATAACTATGCATGTCATTGTCAAGAAAGTCGGTTTGTCCTGAAACTGAAATGTAAGGTTTAGTTTTGTCAATCAACTACATCTCGTGTCGCACATTATACGTCACACCATCAACAACAATGGACTGGCGGTCGTGCGTGGTCTTTCTGATTTATAACTTATAGTGCCACAGTTTTACCACAAACTGCGACTTTCTCGACTTGCAGAGTTATCTTTTACATTGACAAACATGGTCGCTGCTCTGGTGATGAGTAAATATTACCACCAATATCACAAGAGAAATGTCCGTTCTGAAATGCTCGCCATATATATTTTTTTCTCTGCTCGCCATATATCTGGGAAAGGATTGGCACAAAACAGTTGTGACAGTCAGCGTGCAAAAGGCATTTTGGGGACGGAGTGAGAGCCTTTGGGTGCAACACTTTAGGATCCAGAACAACAGCTGATCTGCTGCAGGATGATCAGGCTGTTCGTTGGAACAGTCGGTTCACCCAGCAGAACATCTGATCTGCTGCAGGATGATCAGGCTGTTTGTTGGAACAGTCGGTTCACCCAGCAGAACATCTGATCTGCTGCAGGATGATCAGGCTGTTTGTTGGAATTCAACATAACAAAGCATACTGAGATTTGATGATTAGTTAGCATTCATCAGTTTTCTATCTAGCAGTTTTCTATCAAGTAGAAACCTTTGACAACTACTGTCCGGTGGCTATCTGCAGGGGTGGCAAGACTCACAGACAAGAAAAAGAGGCAAATAAAGTAGGGCTGTGGCGATTCACTTATCTCCCGATTCGATACTATCACGATTCTTGGGTGCCGATTCGATTTATATTGCGATTCTTAAGTATTGCGATTCTACGATTATTGCGATTCGATATTACGATTTATTGCGATTTTTGTTTATTTTTTTATTTTCTTTTTTCAGTTTGTTTGCTTTTTTACACTAGATTAGAACATGGGAAAAGTTGAATCATACACTAGAGACTGTATATTATATATCATGAGTAGGGCTGGGCGATATAGTTAAAAACAGGGGCGGACTGGGATCATAATTCAGGCCGGGCATTAGATACCAAGCAGGCCAGGCCGATATGGGCCAACGCGCGTGAAATTTGGGCCGTTTGAAGCCAGATTTGGGCCGTTTGAAGTCCAATTTTACAATGAGATGCACCCACTTTAACCCTGAAGTGTAATTATTACTTCAGACTAACTAATAAAGTAATAAAACCACTAGTAAACCAGTAGGCGGCGCCTGGCCTGCTGTTCAGTGAGTGGCCTGACTGCAAGCACCCAAAAAAAAAAAAAAAAATTTTTTTTTTGCGATTATCGATTCTGGAATAAAAGATCGATCCAAAAAATCGTGACATTAAAAATCGCGATACTTAGGTGAATCGATTTTTTCCCCCACCCCTAAAATAAAGAGATATTTGGTAAAACGCAGTCAGTTTCTATCAGCTGATTTAGCCTACTGTAACACACAGAGACAGAGAGAAGTGGCAGAGTTGAGGTAAAAACAATAAGAAAAGGTGACATATGAAGTGGAGAGACAGAATGAAAAAATGGCAACATTAAAAAAAATGCCTTGGAAAGTTAAGTAGAGGTGGAAAGAGAGAGGAGAGAGACAGATGAGGGAGTGGAGGGCTTTGTCTCTATTCTGTCTGACAGCAGACTAAAAGGCCTGTCAAAGCCAATGACACGGCTGTCATTGGAAATGGCGAAAGAAAGAAAGAAAGAAAGAAAGAAAGAAAGAAAGAAAGAAAAGGCATTGAGAGAGTGGGTAAGGGGAGAGACACCTGGAGAATTAGAAAGAGAATGAGGGAGACTGACAAAATATGATCCTGAAGATCCAGTGATGAGTGTAAAAAGTACTGAGAAGTGTGAAAAAGAAATCAAAAGGTGAGACGAGACGAGACAAGACAAGACAAGGCAAGACAAGTCAGATATTTTAAAGAGAGGTTGCCAGTCTGTCTCACCATCTAGTGCCATAGCCGCGGGAAGTCATGTATACTGGGGGGGCTGAGAAAAAAAGAGGGAGGGGAGCGCGAATGAACAAGCAGGAATGGCGGTGAGCAACTATATAGTGTATACAGCTGATCAGTGCAGCGCGGAGCTAATCACCATGGCAACAGTAAACAATCAACGACGTAGAAGAAAGTGAAGCGCGCACATATAGCCAGAAAAATGCAGCATGAAAAGCAGCAAGGCACAATCACAGATGTATGCTGCACAGCGGCATCTTTAATAACCACCTTCTCTCTGAGAGCTGCTGTTTTCATGCCTTCTTGGTCGAATCTCCTCTTTATTTCCCATGTAACCAAGTCCACTGCCTCATAAAACTCACGTCTCCATGACTGTTGCGTAACTTCTCCCTACCTTTTTCAGATCCCCAAACTATGCAAATCTCTCTTATCTACCACTTACTCATGTGCGTAAAACACACACATGGAATGTGCGCATGGCGGCGCAAGCACATTAATGTAAGTATGTATGATGTATTTAGCCAATATATCATCAGCAGATTCACAACTTAAACAACGACGAGTAGAGCGCAAATAAAGCTTGTTTACCTTTCAGAAGTGGACACCGGCGGGGGCCTGCGTCAGCAAAGGTCTTTAAATAAATCCAATCATCCTCTATTAGGATTCTCTCTGCCAGTTCATTTTATAGGGAGATTGTTGCCAGTCCATTAAGTCTGTCTTGTTTCATTGTAGGCTACTACTGCAGAGGTAGTTTCAACTTTGAGAAACTTCAGATATTGTATATTGGAATTTTGGTCTCTCCAATGAATGGGCAGGCAAAGTGCGCACTGCGCACCGCACAGGGAAACCGATTGTTTTGGAATCCAGAAACAAGGTTAGAATTAGGGATGTCACGATACCAAAATTATGAGTTCGATACCGATACCTGCCTACAGTGAGTATCTCGATACCGATACTGAAACGATACCACGGCAAAAAACTAAAACATCAGGAAAAGTAGTGGAATAAATAGAGGGGACAAAACATTTTCAGTTTGATATCATTGTCATTTTTATATCTAATATACTCAATTAAAAAAAAAATCTAAATAGAAAATGAGAAAATGTGCTCAGTAAAGTGCAGAACTCCGCCAAGGTGTATTGAGTCATTTGTGTTCAGTCTACTTTAGTGCACATCAACTGTAGTGTGCCTGTGCTATAGTGTAGCCTATGTGGGTTAATAATCCTGGGTTTAAGATTCATTAACATGAAGTGCCAGATTTATGGTTAATCTAGTAATATATATTATTTTCACACATAAATGTAGGCTATTGAAATGTAGGCTTATTATGTGGTGTATCTCTCCCCCCCCCCCCATACATGTAGGCTAGGTATTTTTTACAATGAATTCGTATATCATAATAATTGGGATTATTGTAAATATTAGGATAGGTGACATCAGATGATTGCTTAGCATGTAAAAGCTTTAATAACACTGCCATTGAGGGCCATAGTGTTATTAAATATTGTACATGGTATGCAGTCATCTGATGTCCCCTCCCCTAAACGTTACATGTCATGACTTGCTCCTTGGCAGAGATCTGTGCTCGAGCACATTGCCTCGTGTTTCACTGTAAACGAGTAGGCTATTGTGACAAGCGAACTTTTTCAGTGAAACAAGTTCGCTTGTCACACAATACTCTGACTTATTTGAGGGCATGTATGTTTATCGTTCACGTTCGCTAACCTGTCGGTCTTTAAACTCTTTTGGCTCATTTCCACCACATTTTACTGCCCTGTACAGCTCGTCACCACTCGGCTCTAATCGTATCAGCCCTATGGACGTTTTGCTTCCACCGCGGATCATCGCCCCCCCCCCCCCCCCCCCCGCCCACAGCTGGTCGTCTAAAAATAGCGACCGCATATCTGTCCTTCGGCTATAACATAACGTTACAATTAAATCCATCCACAGAACTTTGAAACTGTTTATGAAATACTGGTGCCTCTAAATTACCTACAGTGTACATGGGCAAATGTGACAATCGGCCAAGAGAATGATATCACAGGCATGCGCGCTGTGCGGGGACGGGAGAGGCGCAACAGAGTGAAGCCTCTACCCCGCAGCCTCTCACCAGGCAAGACCGGGGCTTCCAAACACCCGCTGCGGCCTAGCAGCCTGCACTCAGCTACAGAGCTCCCTGAGCGAGCAGCGGACTTTTTTCTCAGACAATTGAACACCCGCCACGATTTTATTTCACCGGAGGTGAAGGCAGCGACACAAAATACTGATGGAAATATACATAACAGAAGATAAGGTAAGACCACTAAACTGGTATGCAGCCGCCAGCATTGCATTGACAGTCAGTAGACAGAGTAAACACGATTCTCTCTGACCAATCAGTAGCCATCAGAGTTTTACGTCACCATTTGGGACCTACTCGCCAGCCCGAAGTACCCCGACGAGGCAGGGACCAAAAGTAGCACGACTCGGCCTTAAATCAAACCGAGCTGGGCCGCTTTTTGACGGTGGGATGAGACCAAAAGTCGAGTCGAGCGGAGCGGGACCGCGCTACTAGCTGCTGTGGAATTGGGCCATTTGAACAGGTCGGGGTGCCTGTCGGCAAGTCAGAGAGAGCTTTTTTTCACTTTTCACCAGTCACCATTGGTTCAAGGCAACGCCGTGTTGCCTTCAAGTGAACTGGGACACAGGCTCTCAACTTTAATGCCGCTGTGTCTCTCTCCTCCGCTAACAAACACCACGGTCGCACACTGACGCAACCCATGACATTTTTTAAAGTATCGGTACTAAATTAACGTGGTATAGTATCCTTTTTAACGGCAGGGAACCGCGGTACCATACTAATACCAGTATACCGTGCAAGCCTAGTTAGAATATCGCGCTAGTTTAATGATTACACTAATAGGCCTATTGTCTGGTACACACATATGAGCACATGGCCTAGGCTACCTTAACTGAAAGTTAATGATAACTTATAGTAAATTAGTCTACTTGTAGGCTATGTAATTTCATTTACTCCGTGTTCCTTTTCCTCAATCAACCTAATGGAGAAGGCATGATGACCCGCCCTCCTCTGCCTATGATTGGCTAGTAGTAGTGCTTGTTTAGGCATGAGGAGTGATGATTGGTTGGGTTAGGGTAAGGATATCAGGGTAAGCCAATCAGAGGTATAGTAGGGCGGGCGGTTCGTGCCGCGTACTGCGGGGAGAGCATGGATCTGCATGGAGCCTGCAGGCTCGTGGCCACAGACTCACAAGGCAAAATATTTTTTGGGTCCTGCCAGCAGAGGGTGCTGGCGCACCTGCAGCACCGGTACTTCCCGCGGTTATGTCTAGTGCCAGAGTTGATGTGTCCATTTTCAGTAAGAGGAACACTGAGGGTGCTTTCACACTTGGGACACCGGAGCAGAACCGAGCACACTTGTCCCCAAATTGACCCCAGGTGTGGTTCGTTCCATGAGTGTGAACATTGCGTTCTATGCTTGTGACAGGGTCCACTTGAAAAGGTTGTCTCGAGAACGCTTGGGCGTGTCCAGGGACGGAACACTTGTTAATGTGAACGGCAACCGTACCGAACCACGTAGACAACAGACGGGCGAGGATACACTCCAGGCGTAGTTGGTGACGCAAATGTACTCTGCAAGTGTTCCGTTCCCGAGCACAGAAGAAATGTTCTAATGTGAAAGCTCACCGGGGGGGGGGGGGAGAGGGGAGGGGGCAATCGTACTTGGGCACGGAACGAAAGCAATCATTCCCAAAAGCAGCAGAGGGGAGCAGCACCAGCATCGCCTTTTAAACTTTTAGATCGCACTCTCAACCCACGTTTCTCCACGGCTGCGGGCTCTCTTCCCCCTCCCTTTTCCCTTCTTCTCTCATGGTTGTCCAGGCGCAGTGTCAGGCCACCAGCCAAAACAAAATGGAAACTTCCGGGTAAAAATGTCAAACTAATGTCATTTAAACAAGTAAATGGCCTCACTGATGCACGTTGGGAGGAGAAAAAGGTTTTTCAACAAACAAAGCAGCAAACATTGTATCAAAAATACTCATTTTGATGTTAAGATGACATAATAGTGAAACAGGGTTTTGATGTTAAGATGACATAATAGTGAAACAGGGTTTTGATGTTAAGATGACATAATAGTGAAACAGGGGTCCCCAATTACTTTTCACCAAGGGCCACATTTTGCCACGGGGCTGTAAAAAAAGAACGTCACATGTGACATGATCTTAGATGGGTCAAAGTAATATTTCCGATGTATCTTGCCCATTCTATGGCCAGACGAGTTGTAATATATTGTCATGTTATGGTGTTTTGGGGTCATTAATGAACAAGATTGATTGTTATTTTTCTATAATTTGTTGGGTAGTGCAATTTTACATTGAAGTCAACGGGGAGAGGCTTGTGTTTTCCCCCTAAAAGGGGGAGGGAACATGTGCCGCCTACAAAATGAGGTCTTGTCGATCTGATATTAGTGGGATTTCTGGCCAGTCTAAAAGGGGCTTTAGAGGTGCTGTCCTCTCTCTCATAAGCTTGCCTGTCAACATCTGCCCAGAAATTAACATGTAGGCTTGCTGTTGCTGTATTTTCATGATGTGTATGTAGGTAATTTGATTACTCACTACACCACCCTGCTGCCCACATATTATTCAACAATGACATATCACCTGAGGATTATGTAGTACTGTACATGAAGGAAAGGACATACCGTATGTGTAAATCCATTACTGGCTTTTAGCTTTTGGTCAAATCAAATCTATTAAAAGAACTGTCATTCTTTGTTTGTTGAGTACCAACTTTCGATATTGTCTAGTTAAAGAAAGCAATTAACCCCTCACACCTTTTCAGCCAAGCCAAACTAAGTACATTTATCAAGGGATCCAGCCTCATTATAATATAATAGTATGTTTGGGCCCACCAGAAACTAGTCTGTGACCCAAATGTGGGTCTGGAGTTGAGTAAGCTTGTTCAGCTTTCATGAAAGTTCTTTGCACAGGAAAGCACACTGAAAACACTAAAGCTAGCTCAATCTGTTTATCTAAGCTCACTTACAAGTGCTCTCTCTCTCTCATCAATACTGTGTGCTCAATATAAGGTTCATACAGGTTACCTAGGCCAAGTGGAAACTAGTAGGCAGGAGCTCTGTAGAGGTGTGTGTGTGTGTGTGTGTGTGTGTGTGTGTGTGTGTGTGTGTGTGTGTGTGTGTGTGTGTTTTCAACCACATCAGAGTTGGAATTAATTGAAGGTCTGACTCTGAGCCATAATCAAACACTTTCGGCAGGACACACACACGCAAACACAGCGATGTAATCCAGCGAGGTTAATTCTCTTAAAGGCACTGTGTGTGATTTTTTTGTCCACTAGATGTCGCCATTTCAAACCATAACAAAACTTGTTTACCCAAACAATCTCGATCCCACCCACCAGCGCACAGCACTTCCTGGTTCCCCCACCTCCCTCCCTCCCTCCCTCCCTCCCAAGCAACGGAGATATAAACAACTATTTTGTGCATAGCCTACCTACTGCAGACGTAAGTACATAAAACAAGCACGAATGCATCTCGGCTATGTATTTGGCTTGAGTAATGACAAATTTCACATGATAGTCATAAACCTTTAGGATATTGACAATAGTCCGCTTGGTAAGACTTATTTGTATAATCTGCTAACCGATCAAAATCCATGTAATGGTTACATGGATTTTGAAAAGGTTACATTGTAACCTAACCTTTTGCATAGCCTGCCCTATTGCTAAGTACAGTTAGGCAAAACGTTGTCTAAAACCAGGTTGACATAGCTAAATTAGGATGATTTCAATTCAATGTTGGGGACATCGCTAGCTAACCACAGCTGTCTGTCAACAGTGAGTAGCTTAGCCTGTGTTTTTGTTCGTCTGCTAATACCAAGACATGGCCAAAATGTATTCATAGTGCAACGCTAGTATTTTCTCATTGTTAGAGTTGTTCAAACTAATTTCAAACGCTTGAATCACTGCTGTATTTTATAGGCAGGCAAACCAAGCTGTATGCCTGAAGCCCAGGCTAGCACCAGTGGGACAAAGAGGAGACAGGGTCGCAGAGAGGAAGGTCGGCTGTAGGACGATAGCAGATCTTGTCGACATCCTGAAGAACCGCATAGCTGATGGAACTGGTCACGTCATCCTGGTGTAGCCCATATTTTAGTTTTGCAAATAAAGTATTTTTTCTGATAAACGAAGTTGTGAAATCAATGTACTGAGAAACATCACATACACTGTCTATTATATAAAGTAGGCTATATATACACAGAAACACAAATACTGGTAGGCACTAGGCTACTGTAGCTAGACACACTCAGCTTTAGGCAAATCTAATGTTACAATGGAGAATAGTGGCCAAGAGACATGGATGAAGTCATATCAACTTTATTGGTGTACAGAAGATTGCAGACAGCAAACATCTAAACATCAAAGATGATAGAACATGTATTATACAGGTTTGCTATAAAAGCACAATTTCTCCATCTCAAATATCATAATGGTGGGTCCACTTGTTTTCTATCTTGTCATCTTCTGGATGACTGGATGACTGGCACCTTGAAAATCAGACAAATGGAAACGTGTTTAGTATTAATTTGAATCATCTATTTTGTAGCTGGTAGATATCAAGGCAGGGTTCCTCCACATTGTCATGAATTAGATACTTTTACCAAACCTTGATTTGTTTGGACGGTGTTACAGCTATTTTCTAATGTAACGTTGCTTAGTGAGATAACAACAAACTGCTAACATTAGCGAAGCTAGCTTTTCTCCATGGCCTTTCTAAGTGTTTACACATTACTATACCATTCTGCGTCATAGTGACAGCAACTGGACGTAATTATAAACAGAAAATGCATGCGAAATTTGTAATGGGAAGTAACGTTATGTCATTCATGTCAGCTTGTCACCAGAATGTCTGTGTATAAGTTATACACGGACGACAAGCTAATCAAATCCTGCAGGATTTGATTAGCTTGTCGTTCGTACACACTACACTAGCAGTGTAAAGTCATTTGAATAGCCGTGAAAAGCAACAGTTAGCCAAGTGATTACAACATTCACAGAACAAATTCACAATATCGATAACAACTTGTACATTTCGCTATCATGCGTAACGTTACTGAAATGGGACATGCAAACGCGATAACGTTACTTACCACTGTGTACAGGAGAACACGGCAGCTCCGAGTCACTTTGCAGGCCAGATATAGCTGCTCGTAGGGCTCTCCATCTAGTGAAAGCCAGACCGGCAAGGTTGACTCTGGTCTGAGATATTTCTTTTCGGCGGCGATTTGGCTAAAGTATGAAACCGCATATATAAGGTGGATCACGGAATGTAAAAGTCAGGAATGCCCGCATCAGGGTTCCGCCATCTTGGTCTACAAAATTCTGTTTTGGGCTGTGGGCTGGGAGGGGCTCACTAGGTCGGCTTCTCGGGGGAGGGGTTTCTATGTAAACTGATTCGGGATGTTAGAGGGGAAGGACAGAGGGCCATCACAACACAGGGAGGGGGCGTGGCTTAGTTGTAAACACAGAAATAAATCACTATACCTCCTCTATATATACAAGTTATTGGTTTGGGGATATTTAATAGTGCAGAATCTTACACACAGTGCCTTTAAAGCAGTGACCCTGGTAAAACACTTTCTAATGGAAGGATGTAACATGTAGGAATGTATCATATCATATCATCGCTCCCAATTTAGTGACAATTACAGAATCTATAGTTGGCAAGAGAAATGTCACGGTTCTCATTCCAATCAGAAGCCCGATTGATCTGCTCTGTGCTTTACTTATATGGGAGTTCTCAGGGTCAATTGCTTGCAAAACACTAACGTAATTTAATGTAGACATTATGCCACTTGTTTGTTTTGTTTGAGTGGTTAAATTTAAAGTTATTTCATTTCGCTTCAAGTTGAAAGTATTTGAGCGGACAGTGACACCCACTGGAAAGTCTTCACTTTCAGTAGGTTTGTCTCATTTGAAGTAAAGGAGCTGGTGTTGTTGTCGACCACATTCATTCAATCAATACTGGTACCAACTAAACTATATTTATGTGCAAAACATCATGAACAACATTGTTCTTATGCCGGGTAGAGCCAGAGCGCATTTGCAAAGAAAATCATGAAAACTGAATATTATAATGGGACTTTTAAAAGCAGCAAGAGGGGAAGTTTGCTGGTAGCAAAGTGAAGAGGCTGCAGAACACAGTGGCTCTGTCTGTAACGCAAGGAAACTGAATATCACCTGATACCTGAATAGGTACCTGGTTAATTAGGTAGCTAATTTTAATAATAGGTGACTGAAAAATAACTAGTTTCAGACAGCCTAACGGTTTAAGGTAGCAGTTTTATCCTTGTCCTGTAGAGGGCAGTGATACGCCTAGTAACGTCTACACTGCCGGAAACTTGAATGAAAAAGAAGAAGAAGACGGGTTCACTGGTTCCTGAAGAACAGCGTTGACTTGAAAAGACTTGGCGGGTTCCAGACTGTCACACACACTTACCATGGAAGAAGAGGAGATACTTTTTATTTTTATTTGTATTATTATTCATTTTTATTTCAATGACCAGGCGGAGGAAGAGGCCGAAGAGGACAGAGTGAGGATGATACGTTTGAGGCGTTGGGCAGCACTTGCATCTACAGACCGAAACGAGGTAGGCCTAGCATTAGCATGACGCTAACGTGTTAGCGTTAGTTAGCGAAGTTGCTAGCTAACTTTATAAGGAAATTTAAAGAAAAAATATGATTGCCAATACTTGACCAACATGTCACCTTTTGTAACGGTTAAATGTGTAGGCTACATTTTGTTGACAAGCACAAGTGCGGTGTGGACGTGTTTCACTCATTTTCATTCATTCGTTTGTGTGGCTTACTGATTCACGCTAGTTGGTATCAGATGCTGGAATGCTCTGGTGTGGTGAAGTTAGTACCGGTATGCTATTGACTTGTGCCCAGGGTATAGGCCATTGCACCAACACATATTTAGCGGGTAAAATGTCTCAAAGACGAACTAGGATGCTATCTATAGGTGAACCACATCCCACACCATTCCCACATGACTGATAGCGACCAAGATAGTTTACATGATTCAATTCAATTCAGATCAATCACAGTTTAATAAATTATAACACAGATTGGTAAATTGAGGTATTAGGATTTAATACAATTGAAGACAGATGGGTACAGTAATTGATTAAACATTTAACATTGAGATGGTTAAATGTTCACCACTGTATACTTTGGTTAATATGTCACTCTTTATAGAATAAGATAATACCATAAATAGACATTTAAAATCACATGGCCCATTTTTATCATAGGAAATAAATAAATGTGTATGCATATGGCAAATAAATTATTGGTTGACATAAACGGCTTAAACTTTCAACAGATTTCATCAGTTTTAAAATGTACACCTCCCCCAACAGGAGATCTTGACCACCTACTGCCGGCTTAACATGCACGTGCCCCTTCTGCGCATATACTTTGACGGGGAGGACACACGTCCAGACTTCCGGCTCCACCGAGGCTCCATCCAGGGTTCGTACAAAGTGTTGAAAGATTGGGAAATATTTTATTTTAGTTCTTGAATTTTATTCGTATAAAGCTGTATGAATCCTGTCCATCACAGCCCTCCTCCAAACAATGGACCCTCAGCGGCACCATGGCTGGGGACCAGAGCTGGAAGTGCTGGTCTTCCTCTTTTGGCTGGCAGCTGGTGCGTCCTACAGGTAAGGATGGGGTAGTAAATTTTTACTGATATTAATTACATTTTCGGGCATACTGAACACTAAGACAAATTCCTCGTATGTAATCTTGCATATTGTGGCAAATAAATTCAATTCAATGGCTTAAAGATCTGTGAGTCTTTATCGATACCACTATCAATACTTTTCTATTATCTGGTGGAAAGACGAGTCGATAATACATTCGTAACATATTGCTTTTATCGCGTGACAGTCTCAATCTCCATCTGTACCTATAGGGTGACATCCAGGGCTTTTGACATCCCGCGCTCCACAGTCCACCTGCTGGTCCACCGGATGGCGGGGGAACTCCTCAGCGTTGCCCCTCAGGTGATCCGTCTGCCACAGACGGAGGAGGAGCACAGGGCAGTCGGCGATGGCTTCGCTCGCCTGGCCAGGCACCCAGTGTTCAGGAATGCCCGTGGGGCGATTGACGGCTGTCATGTTAGGATCAAGGCTCCTGGAGAAGAGGACGCGCAATGCTACAGGCAAGGCTTAAAGGAACACTCCGCCCATTTTCAACCAGCTTTGTATCATTAGAACATCAGTATTATATCAGAAAACTGTAAACTGCTTTGAAGTCGTTCATTTAGTTTGATATAATAATAATAATAATAATAATAATATTTTCTTGTGTTTCTTGCTTTAACCCCTGTACAGGAACAGAAAGATGTTTTGTTCCATCCAGCTGCAGGCGGTGTGTGACAGCAGGGGGCGGTTCATGGACCTCTATGTGGGATCACCGGGGTCGGTCCATGATGCAAGGGTGCTGCGGCGAAGTCCCATCTACCGCTCTGCCTACCCTCCCCCTGGCACTTTCCTCCTCGGGGACAGTGGCTACCCCTGTTTGGAGCGACCACTGGCCCTTATAACTCCTTTCAGGTACACGATATCGGCAATCATATCGATATCAGCCGATGTTTTTTTTTTTACAAATCAGTATCGGTCAGAGGTTAATATCTGTTATCGTAAAAAACTTTTCACATTGAGAGGAAATAATGCAGGAAATCTATGATTTATGGGCTTTTCCAAAATGTTTTTCAAATAAAGACATGCATTACTTTTTCAAAATCAGTGTTTACATGTTTTTTCAGTACCGGTATATACCAAATTTGATTATCATGGAAATGTGTTTTTATATAGATCGTAAATATCGGCTATAACAGCAATGTTAATATCGGTATCAGCCAAAATGTTCATATCGGTGCATCCCTACTTTCAGGAGACCTGTCAGAGGTGTAGAGAGGGAGCGCTTCAACACCCACCATGCCAGGGCTCGCAGCATCATCGAGCGAGCCTTTGGAATGATGAAGACCCGGTGGAGAGCCATCTTCCTGCAGGCCCTGGAGGTAATTTTCTTTTTCATTGCTGACAAACTGTGAGAATGACAGCAGCAAGTGAGCAAATTCAAAGAAAATACTACATTATCCTTGAATTAATCTTTGCTTTCACTCTAAGGTACACTCCACCTTTGTTCCTGATGTCATCATGGCATGCGCCACGCTGCACAACATCTGCCTGGGAGTGGGTGACGTCATGGAGGAGGAAGATGTGCCAGACCCTGCTGAAGATGATGACGAGGGCGAGGCACAAGTCGCCGGAGAGATGAACGGGAACGGCCTGCGTGACCGTCTGTCAGCACAAGTTAGCGCTCTCCAGGGTGTGGTCGGTGGACATGGCTACGCACGGCACTGAGAACCCATTTTCAGTTGAGGGTTTTTTGTTTTGTGTACCCCTTGAGCTGTTTTGCCATGCGAGTAGTACCCCCTCACTTGTTTGTGTTGCTAATTCTCCTAAATTTGTTGTTACTATTATGTGTCTTTTCAACTGTGCTTTATCACAAAAAATGTTACCACAATCTGAGCAGCTGACGTGTTTCTTCCTAAGAACTTCACTGTTTTTCTGTGAGTCTAAACCTGAATAAGGTTCACTAGTTTCCATCCATTCTTCATCACTGTGTTCAGTCTCCGGTTCAGAAGAGTCTGAAGTCTTGTCATCACGAGTTGGTTGTAAATTACTAGCTGGATCTAAGATCCTGGCTGGTTCTGATACTCCACAGTCCTCTCCATCAGCTTATGTTTTCATCTGTTCAGTTGAGCTGCTGGCTAGAGGCTCTGCCTCTCTGTTCTCCTCAGTTTGGATACAAACCACAGGTGACCTTGTATTATTGTAAATAGTAATTCTTATTAAATTTGTTGTAAATAGTTTGTAAATGGGTTGTATAATAAACATGATTTAATCAGTTGCAATATTTGAGTTTCAGTTTGCTGTAATATTTGAAATTGAGCAATTTGCTGGTTTAACAAAACGTGTTTATTTTCCAAAACATGGTAGAAAACAATACAGTTAGGTCCTTGTCTAACTTATTTCAACAGTATTTTCTTTCATTTTAAACAGACTAAGTTTGTCATATCTGAAATTTTTCAACTGCTAAGCTATTGAACTACTACAAAAACAAGGCTTGGGTGAAAAATCACACATTTGTAGATACAGAACTGGGTTGATTCAACCTAAGTAAAAGGTCAAAAGACCAACATGAAATCATCTTAAACGAGACCTTCAGAGAGGAAAAAAAAAGGTTGAATGATTTTGCACATGATCTCACAAATATCTGAAAACTAAACTGTTTCACAGGCATTCATTTGACAGTTATTGAGAGTTGATTTTGAGTTAAGTTGAGTGATGTCATTAATGACAACACTGCCTCCACAACTTAACACAGATCAACTCTCAATAACTGTCTAAATAAATGCATGCAGAATTGGTTACAGTTGTCAGATATGTGTGAGATCATGTGCAAGATCAATCTGCATTGTTTATGAAACAAAATGCAAATGAGAACTTCACTGAAAAACCATGCTGATTTATTTTGCACAAGATCTCACAAATATCTGAAAACTAAACCGTTTCACAGGCATTCATTTGACAGTTATTGACAGTTGATTTTGAGTTAAGTTGAGTGATGTCATTAATGACAACACTGCCTCCACAACTTAACACAGATCAACTCTCAATAACTGTCTAAATAAATGCATGCAGAATTGGTTACAGTTGTCAGATATGTGTGAGATCAATCTGCATTGTTTATGAAACAAAATGCAAATGAGAACTTCACTGAAAAACCATGCTGATTTATTTTGCACATGATCTCACAAATGTCTGAAAACTCTAAACAATTTTGCAGGCATTCATTTAGTTTGACAGATTTTAAAGTTAATTTGAGTTCAAGTGAGTGATGTCATTTGTCCATGAATGACTTCACTGCCTCCACAAATGAACACAGACCAACTCTCAATAAATGTCAACCTAAATGAATGCCTGCAAAACTGTTTGCAGTTTTCAGATGTCTGAGATCATGTGCAAAATAAATCAGCATTGTTCTCCTTTAAACTAGGAGCAGAGAAAGTGGCAGCAAGCAAGCTCAAAGTCAACATAGAATCAAAAGTGGAAAAAGGAGCTTACTGGTTACTTTTTAGGGAGAATATTTAATCCAGAAGTGTTGGTACACAGGTAACCTCAGGTTTACATACAATGTACAACTTCAAATACAATAAGAGACACGGGCAGGAAAACGCAACGCGTTTCAACCTCACTGGGTCTTCATCAGGCTGAAGGCTGACGAAGACCCAGTGAGGTTGAAACGCGTTGCGTTTTTCCTGCCCGTGTCTCTTATTGTATTTGAAGTTGTACATTGTATGTAAACCTGAGGTTACCTGTGTACCAACACTTCTGGATTAAATATTCTCCTTTAAACTAAAAATAAGTTAGAAAGAAAATGCTCAACGCCTATCCATAAATCTCTCTAGGATAGAGAAGAGTCTATCGGATCGCTCTGCCTCATCCCTCCTCCTCTGCGCCTGCCTCTCTCGTTCACGCTCCATCTCCTCCTCAATCAGATCGGCGAGGCGACGCCGCTTCCTCTGTGCTGGGGCCGGGGCCATTTCTTGTGGTCTTTCTGGCTCTCCTGCCTCTCTCTCTCCACCTCCTGACCCTCCAGCCTCCGCCTCCTCCTCCTGTGCTCCATCGCCTTTCTCCTGTCCAGCTGCTGGCTTTGGCACACCCTCCAATGGCAACGTGGCCCGGACCACCGCAGGCGTAATCGAATGCTTCTTCCCCAGGGCCTGGTCCATCAGGGTGTACCAAGGCCAGGTGGCCGGTGTGGCTTCACCACGGTCCGTACCACTACCGGTTGGTGGATCCTTCAGTTTCTAGACAACAGTGCATAAAGTAAACAAAAGACACTTGCGTTGCAGTACTGACATAGGGTGGCCTGTGGCTAATGCTCTATACCAGAGGTTCTCAAATGTTTTTCAGCCAAGGACCCCTTACAAGATAGAAAATATACCGGGGACCCCCTCATTCTGATTTGTGATTTTGGGCTAAGCTTTATTGTTTCCACGGTAACGTGCTCGACTTTTAAATTGATAGGTTTGTTAGATTAGAATGTAATCATTTGAACCATTTTAGATTTAAAGCATAACATATTTCCGTTGAACTATGAAGCTTTTGCAACAACAAAAACGTTTTTATTTTTATTTTCCTGAAAACTTTTTCGCGGACCCCCTTGCAAAGTGCCACGGACCCCTGGGGGTCCCCGGACCCCCATTTGAGAACAACTGCTCTATACAATGAATACCTTGTAATGGGTCTTCAGGTTGTCCCATTTCTTGTGGGCAGTTTTCCAATCAACTTTACCCTCCAGCCCAATCTCAGCAAGTACTTGTCTGCAAAACACACACATACACAAAACACAAACAGAATATCACATAAATGTAGTAAAACCAATGATTTAACTTACAACGTGGGTGTTGCTAGTGTGCTATACACTCAGGTCTACTATGGCAAGGAGAAATGGCATATGTTGACAAGTAACCCTAGTTTCAGGAGAAATGTGCATAACGTTACTGGCTATTCTGTCCTTCCTAAAGCTTCACCCAGAGCATAATAATCGGTGGTGTTCACTGTTGTACAGTACAACAGTACTAGGTGTGTAACTTACTTCCATCCATCGCAGGCCGAATTCCTGCCCCCCGTGAAAACTTGGCTGTGCTGCATCCTGGACTTGATCAGCTTAGCTGTATCTTGTTTTGTCCCTATAAAATAAATCAGTTGCCAGTGTCAACAGCAAACGGACGGTCGCTGCCACTAGCTAAAAATCCAAAACATGACTGCATACTGGTAGCTAACGTTAACAACACGTGCATAACGTTACCTAAATGATTTCTTCCTATCGATATAACGTTACAGGAAACGTTACATATTCACCAACAAACGAGTACCTAAGTTATGACAGCTAATCATTTAATAAAGCACGGTTAAAAAGTTAAACTCAACTTACACTTGAAGGTGAACGCACCGTCGTCTGCCATGCTGCTATTCGGCTTGCTTGCGTAGTTACGTTAACGTTACTGTAGTCCTGGCTGGCTGCTGCGCAACCTGGTTAGGAACCTTGCTAGGCTGTCCAGATCGCAGTCAAGTAGGACGTTTCCTACTGACCCGCAAAAGTGACTTTTCAGACACCCTAATAACAAACTGTCGCAGTAAAATGAAGTAATGGTTGACGTTATTGACCATGCTAAAATAAAAATCCAAAGAAAGTGATGATGTTCGTTATTTAGCCAATAGTTGTTTAGCTTTTTTCTGATGCGGTAGGTTTTCTGGGCGCCGCCATTAACGGAAATTCCGGGGGAAGAGCGTCATTCTTCTTCGTCGATTGGAAGGGTCGCAATGCATCATGGTATACCCTAACCCACCAAAGGTACCACTGATGGTTCCTTACGAATTGGGCCAAAATAGGTACCTGGAAAGGTTGCAAATTCAGTCACCTTTTGTATAAAACTGGTTTCAGACAGCCTAAAACATAAAAATGACAACTTCCTACCTAGAATTGCCACCTTAATTCCTCGTTTCCTTGCGTTACAGACAGAGCCAGTGTGTCAATAGCTGTGATCACAATTCAACTGAGGATAAGCCAATAAACACAAGGTTCCGAGTCTGAACACTTGTGCGGTCACACAAACAACAAGACCAAGCAAATTACTGGACACATTTGTTATGCACAGAAGTTGAAAAAGAAAAAGTTCATGAAAAAGTTAAGCATCTGTACATGAAATCAACCTGATGAATAATGACACTCACCCTATTCTCCCCACCCCTCTGTATCATAGAGTACCACACGACCTGGAAGGCTGGTCAATAATTCAATATTATCGTTTGTCGTCTTTCAGTGGAATCATCATGATGATATGGTGATTTTGGGACATCGTGACAAACAATTCTGCGGTCTAAATTAAGAAGGATAAGCACATTTTACTCACTTTACTTAATTTACTTGACAAAATGAAGCACTGTATGAAACATTTTTTATGAATATTATTTGAATATTTATATATTGTTTGACATAAAATTTACTATCCAGTTCAACTGGATTTAACAAGATTTTGCATAATGTGAGCCTGCCATATCGTGATATATCTCAATACCGAAAAAAATTATCTTTGTGGTTATCGTGATATTGATTTCAACCAAATCGCCCAGCCGTATAGATGTTAGCACTTCCGGTACTTCTTACGTGTGGAAAGGTCAATGAGATTTTTGTTAAATGCATGAAATCAATGAAACAGTAAAGTTTGTGTTCAGCAAGTCAAGAGCACTTTTATGATTTTCAAAGCACAAAATGGATTTTTCTTTAAACGCGATTTTCAGAAAATGCTTCAAAAGTCATACAAAAATGCCATTGACTTTTACCAGTAGGAACCAGTTAATGCAGGGACTTCTGGGTAAGCCTACAAAAATATGTCATCCTTGCGGTACTCTATAGTGCCCATCAGGCAAAACTTGGCTTAGAACAGGTAGGTGTGTGTGTGTGTGTGTGTGTGTGTGTGTGTGTGTGTGTGTGTGTGTGTGTGTGTGTGTGTGTGTGTGTGTGTGTGTGTGTGTGTGTGTGTGTTAGGGCTGCACGATATATCGTTTACACATCGACAT
>NC_139627.1:28120103-28147603 GCF_964638095.1 Poromitra crassiceps | reverse complement strand
GAGACCATCTTGCGATAGGATCACACCAACGGCGATGCTCCTGACTTAAAACGAATGTGGGCCAGGGGCATAAAGTGTGTGTGTGTGTGTGTGTGTGTGTGTGTGTGTGTGTTGGGGGGGGGGGGGGGGGGGGGTGGTGCCTCATTGTGATCTCAACTACGCACCTGTAAAGTTGTTGTTGTGATGCTGTCCACAGACAGGCACAGACATGTCAAAACCCTGCAAATGACTCAAAAGCACTTCTGTGCTACTGTAGTCCACTACAACACGTGTCTCCAGGACCACATTTTGCCATGATGACTAGGGGTGGGAATCACCAGATGCCCACGATACGATACTGAAACGATACTTGAGTCACGATACGATAGTATTGCGATACTGCGATATTTTCGATATTGCGATATATCGATATTGCGATATATTGAATATTGCGATATTTCGATATATTGCGATTTCTTACATTTTCAACTGCAAATGATGTCCCCAAAGGAAAACTTTGTCATCATCTGATTTATATAAGAACAATTTTTCAGTCTGTACATCTGACTTCAACCATTTTATTGCAGCAACATTGTCAAGTAGACATACCAACAACTTTCATAAAGTCATGTCATAGTTGCATGCACCTGACAAACTGAACTGTTTGTTACAGTCTACTTACAGTCCACCTTAACTGGATGTGTGTGTGGACTACTGTACTTATGTAGTTTTTGCAACTTCACTTCACTTACACAAAACATCTTGTGCAGCCCATTCAGTAACTGGGGAATTTGTAAATTACTGTTATGACAAAACTGTTACTGTTAAAACAAAATGAAAATATGCTACCGTTTGTTTACTGCTGGCCTTGGAACTAAAGTTTATAGTAGCCCGGTGGCCTGGCATGGCCTGCAAAAAAAAAAAAAAATTTTTTTTTTTTTTTTTTTTTGCAATATCGATACTTGGCGTCCAAATATCGATACAATATCGTCAGGCAAAATATCTGTGGTGTATCGATTTTTTCCCCCACCCCTAATGATGACACACACAAACACAAACACACACACAAATGTTTGAAACGCCCACTCCCTCACTACTCGGCATGAGAAAAAGAAAGAATAATTAAATTATCATCATAATAAACAATGCGGGTGGGAGCTGTTGTGTCTTTACCAGCCCCAGCCACTACTGTACCCCCCTCCTCTAATGCCTGGATGTAAACAAACCAGGCATGTGTTAGTGGGAGTGGAGCAGTATTGGCTGTAACGTAGCAGAAAGGAGTGGAAGGGAGATGGCATCTCATAAAACCAGCAGTTTGGCAGTATTTTGATCCAGGAAAAGAAAATATGGTTGTATGTAGTCTGTGTCAGATAAAACTGGCATATAACGTTAACCACTCAACCGACATTCAGCAGAGGCATGTGGACGCAAGGACATGTGGACGCTATTGCATTGCTAACCCGTTAGCCACACAAGCTAATACAGCTCATAATGGCAATGAATGACTGCACAAGATGCTTCCACTTAACTTTGTTGAAGTTAGTCTATAAATAAGAAAACAGCCAAAACTGAGCGCAATTTAATCTATAAGGTTAAAATGTTGTCAGAAAAAACCAGAGGATCCTGTTAACCAGAGGAGGCTGTTAACCAGAGGATCCTGTTAACCAGAGGAGGCTGTTAACCAGAGGATCCTGTTAACCAGAGGAGGCTGTTAACCAGAGGATCCTGTTAACCAGAGGATCCTGTTAACCAGAGGAGGCTGTTAACCAGAGGATCCTGTTAACCAGAGGAGGCTGTTAACCAGAGGATCCTGTTAACCAGAGGATCCTGTTAACCAGAGGAGGCTGTTAACCAGAGGAGGCTGTTAACCAGAGGATCCTGTTAACCAGAGGAGGCTGTTAACCAGAGGATCCTGTTAACCAGAGGAGGCTGTTAACCAGAGGAGGCTGTTAACCAGAGGATCCTGTTAACCAGAGGAGGCTGTTAACCAGAGGAGGCTGTTAACCAGAGGAGGCTGTTAACCAGAGGATCCTGTTAACCAGAGGAGGCTGTTAACCAGAGGATCCTGTTAACCAGAGGATCCTGTTAACCAGAGGAGGCTGTTAACCAGAGGAGGCTGTTAACCAGAGGATCCTGTTAACCAGAGGATCCTGTTAACCAGAGGATCCTGTTAACCAGAGGAGGCTGTTAACCAGAGGAGGCTGTTAACCAGAGGAGGCTGTTAACCAGCGGATCCTGTTAACCAGAGGAGGCTGTTAACCAGAGGAGGCTGTTAACCAGAGGAGGCTGTTAACCAGAGGATCATGTTAACCAGAGGATCCTGTTAACCAGAGGAGGCTGTTAACCAGAGGAGGCTGTTAACCAGAGGATCCTGTTAACCAGAGGAGGCTGTTAACCAGAGGAGGCTGTTAACCAGAGGATCCTGTTAACCAGAGGAGGCTGTTAACCAGAGGATCCTGTTAACCAGAGGATCCTGTTAACCAGAGGATCATGTTAACCAGAGGAGGCTGTTAACCAGAGGAGGCTGTTAACCAGAGGAGGCTGTTAACCAGAGGAGGCTGTTAACCAGAGGAGGCTGTTAACCAGAGGATCCTGTTAACCAGAGGATCCTGTTAACCAGAGGAGGCTGTTAACCAGAGGAGGCTGTTAACCAGAGGAGGCTGTTAACCAGAGGAGGCTGTTAACCAGAGGAGGCTGTTAACCAGAGGATCCTGTTAACCAGAGGAGGCTGTTAACCAGAGGATCCTGTTAACCAGAGGATCCTGTTAACCAGAGGAGGCTGTTAACCAGAGGATCCTGTTAACCAGAGGAGGCTGTTAACCAGAGGAGGCTGTTAACCAGAGGAGGCTGTTAACCAGAGGAGGCTCTTAACCAGAGGACCAGAAATTATTATATATTCCGTAGCGTTCCGAACCAGAACTCTTATATTCGTCGGTACAACAACAGAGCGGCACTGCGTGGAGCAGAAGTCCCGGGAAGAAGATTCACGTTGTAGGAAGCCTCGAAAAAAGGTACGGCTGTCCCAGAGTCTATTTACGTGCCAATATAGACTCTGGGTTCCCAGATCTAGTGTGGAGTTCACAGCTTTCCCCAATAGCTCATTCATCCAGCTTTCCATCTGTTCATCCTCTCCTTGCTTTCTGCCATCTTGGCCCCTTCAATTGGCTTTCCACACAACAATGACTGTCTGAGAGGCTTTTGAAAAGGGATTTGCTGTCTGTCAGATGTGAATGATTAGACTACACACACACACTCACATCAAGTGTCTTGGATGGATTAACATGTCAAAACGCTTAGCAGAAAGATTGTCAGCTGACAGTCTTAAACCTTGATACCATAAGCTATACAACACACACCTCCATGGCCTTAAGATATTAAAACACACAACGAGCAACAAAATGCCAAAACCCCAAACAATAGAGGTGTAACGTTCACAAAAATTTGGTTTGGTTTGATACGACACAGTGGTGCCATGATTCGTTACGTTTTCAATACAGCAAAAGGTAGAAATGCTATTTAATTTATTTTATTTTTTTATTATTTTCACAGTTTTATTTCAATTTACGACAATGTTCTTTAACACCTTCCGTCTTTTTCGTCTCAGTTTTAGTTTACCATGATTTCATTGTAGAAGACTTGCACTGTTCAGTATTGAAAGAGTTGTTTCAGCAAAGTGTATAACCTAAAGCATCATACCTAAACGGTTCGATACGAATACACGTATTGTTACACCGCTACCAAACACCAAAACTTACAATAATTAAAACACTATCCATATCTCACAAGTGAAACCATCCATTATTATTTTTTATTTATTTATTCATTATGTGGGGCTGAAGCTGAGCTGAACTGACAATTAAACATGAATCAAAATTATTTGTAAATGTTCAAATGAATATACAATTGAATTGTCATGAACTGTTTAAAAAGTGTCCACAACTAATTCAGATTTCTTTGATTTTCTTTAATGTTTCAAACATGAATGGTGGGGGGCCCGTTCTTTTTTATTCTATAGACTATACAACAAAGGATTTCCGTTTTAGCCGTTCGCATGTCTACCATGTGAAACCACTTTGGGGATTATGGGGTTAATTGTATAAAGGTCGTCTCCTGACCCCCAGACAGCTTATCTAGCTCAGGGCTGGAGGAGAACAAGAACTTTCTCCATGTCAAATCCTCCAAACCAATCCTAAGTGAAAATACCAACCCAACCATTTCTACCCAAGGATAAATCATTTGCAGCATTTCCAACCATTTCTGTCAATATTCACTGCGACCAGCACCTCTATTCACCTTATTCTTTGCCCATACAAGGACGCTTCTGCATGACGTCATTTCGTAATCGTCTTTCCGGTTTTAAACACGGAAGTAGAGTACGCCTACCCCAGTCATTTAGACTTGCCAAAAAGCTGTTTTCAAGCTAAAAAAAACCCAAACTGTTTTACAGTTTTAATATTTGGCGGGTGAGAACGTAACATATATGTGACCAGTTTATCAGAATAACGCCTATTGGAAATCTTTAACGAGCAGCGAGGACCGGGAGCGCTGACTGTGCTGACACCGGTCGGACTAGCTATCTGTCAAACCCTACTGTAGTTAGGCTACTGGCAGTGAGAAAACACTATCGACGTGCTTTTGTAACTAACCTTAAATGCCGACCCGGTACAGCCATCAGCTCCTCGCAGCAGTAACGTTATGAACATGTAACTGAAGTTGGCCGCAGTGTAGCTTAATTCTGAATGTTGCCAAACTTCATTCATACTGACGTTTTATTTTGAAAATGGCCGCCAACTAACGCTGAACCGGAAGAACAAATACGTTGCGTCGAATGCGGAAGAGAGAAAAAGTGGGCGTGGTGAATAAGTCCTATAAGCGACTATTATTATGATTATCATCACAATTAATTTCTGCAATTCTTGCAATTTATTGCAATGCTATCAAACGTGACTGAGAGACAGAGAGAACCGTAATTCTATGATGTTTAATTGTGGACACTAAAACCATGATATACTAGGGTAGATAAACACTATAATAGGTGAAACCCTGAAACAGTGCATCCGCTTGTGTAGAATCAAAGTTCTTCTCACCTCTGAAATCCTATGAGGCATACAGTACACAGCAAACCAATGTATACACTTCAAAAATGGAATGAAAGCCCTGGCATCAAAATCATCTTTGCAGATCCCCATCTGTCAAAAATGGGAGTCCTTGACAATGAGTCATACTTTCCTTCAATTCCACGAAGGCACACTGATAGATGAACAAAGTGAGTAAGATACTGTAGACAGATGGATAGGCAGAGAGATGGAGAGACAAAGACAGACTGACAGACAGGCAGGCAGACAGACAGGCACACAGACAGACAGGCAGGCAGACAGACAGACAGGCACACAGACAGACAGACAGACAGACAGACAGACAGACAGACAGACAGACAGGCAGGCAGACAGGCAGGCAGGCAGGCAGGCACACAGACAGACAGACAGACAGACAGACAGACAGACAGACAGACAGGCAGGCAGGCAGACAGGCAGGCAGGCAGGCAGGCAGACAGACAGGGAGGAAGGCAGACAGACAGACAGACAGACAGACAGACAGGCAGACAGACAGGGAGGAAGGCAGACAGACAGACAGACAGACAGACAGGAAGGCAGACACAGACAGACAGACAGGAAGGCAGACAAACAGACAGACAGACAGACAGACAGGCAGGAAGGCAGACAGACAGACAGACAGACAGGCAGGAAGGTAGACAGACAGACAGGCAGGCAGGCAGGCAGACAGGGAGGAAGGCAGACAAACAGACCTGCTTTTGTGAAGGGCTCTACTGAATAGACAGCGGAAGCTGGTTGACTCAGATATCTTCCTGATTAGGCTGTTCCTATTTCTCCTCTACTATGTGGAGTTGTGCAACTTCCCTAAATCTATTCATTAGTGTCTGAAGATGCTCTTGTTAGGGATGGAGAGATCCGCGTGTGTGTGTGTGTGTGTGTGTGTGTGTGTGTGTGTGTGTGCGTGCATGCGTGTGTGTGTGTGTGCGTGTGCGTGCGTGCGCAACGTGCATGCATGTGTGTGTAGGGTGTTAAAGGGATAGTTCTGATTTTTTTACATGGGGTTGTATGTATGAGGTACTTGTCGACAGTGCGTGTACTACATTTTCTTTCAAAACTTGATTTTTTCATAAGTGACAAATTACGCTTTTCTCTGAAGGCAGGACAACCCAACTTCCTGTTTTAGCCTAACTTGCTATGCCTAACTTCCTGGCTGTTGCTTGCTAACCTGCAGTCACTTGACACTGGTGGATTTGCTGTTTTGGAGGTGAGTCCTGGTAACGTTACTCGGTGGCCTCATGTGTTATGTGAACTATAAAGGCAACATTTCAGCATCCGGTGATAACGTCTTTGTTCGTGCGCGCACGTGTGTTGTGGTAATCGTTATCTTGCACAGCCCGCAGTGCAACACGCTGCTCAGTGCTCACACACTGTGCTTTTTGGAGTTGTTGAAATAAGTTCATTGCTGCTGTCTTTAGTAGCCACTAGCCAGCAGTAGTCACAGCCTCCAGAGAGACTTTACAGCGGGGAGAAGGGACGAGTAGCAGCAGGCTTACATAAGAGAGAGCTGCCCCGCCGTAACGTAATTACTCTAGTTAAAAAATCTATTTTACGATTTTCGTTTTTTAAACATCATCCTAACTAATTAATTCGATTACGATTCAAAACCGATTTATCGAGCAGCCCTACTCTCCACATATCATTTTTCTACACATGTGCAATACCTTTGTTTGAAAAAATAATAAAAAGTTTGCGGTCATTGTTAACCAACATTACTTGCGTGTTGTCACCCATTATTCAGTGTTAAAGCTGTAGGCAATATGAGGGACATTTATTTGATATAGAGATCAGCGACTGCTGTCCGTGGTGCTGACCAGTGCTTATTGCTTGTGGTATGAAAGGTGATGCAGTCAGTAGGGGCATATTTGCAGTTGTCTGCTGTGTGATAGATATGCCTGCTCATGTGTAAATGATGGAGAATGTGGTAGTAGTGTACCTGTGTGGATGTGGGGAAGCGCCCAACAGAAACACATGCACTGGAGCCTATCGTTATCGTGTTACACCACTGGTCCTGGGCTGAAAACTGTTTTATACAACCTCTGCTCTTACTCAGTCAGTCCCTCTTGTAAGGCTAGGTAGAAATCTAAACCCTAAAGCTGTTACTTCTTTCTCCTATGAGGCAAAGTTGAGCCGTATGAGCACCAGGGAAAATCCTGACTTCTTTTCCTCATCATTTTCCCCTTTTGCTCTGAGAGCAGGGGCGTGTTTTCAGCACTCAAAGCAGTTAAGTGGCAGATCTTAAAAATATCTCAGCTTTAAAACTTCGCTTCAAGCTAATTTTCAGTCTCATAGCAACAGCAGGAACCATGAGCAGCTCTTCTCTCAAGCATCTGCTGAGGGCTGCCAGCTACAGTAAAAGAGAGGTGCTAAGAGGACTCAACGCCTTGCTCTCTTCATGTATGTGCAAGTAACGCTTTATGCTTGACAGCCGTGCTAACATGTGTGTTAAGAAGATGGTAATATACAGCATAACTATAACAATAAATTGTACAATGTATTTTAATGGTAAGGTTTTGAGACTTCATTTGAACTCCTTGGTGTTCTCTGTATCCATGGCAGTCAGAGGTTCTCAAAGTGGGGTCCAGGGACCCCCAAGGGTCCTCAATGGGTCCCCAGCAAAAAGGGGAATCATTTCACTATAATACCATCCATAAGTAACACTGACTATTAGTATGACTATTTTTGGGTCATGGGTTTCATACAGTTTCTGTAATAAAACATCAACAATAAAAGCAAAATGATGGGGGACCCTGTGACAAAATCTTATCAAATGTGGGTCTGCAGTCCAATTTGTGTCAGTTTAGGGGTCCTTGGCATGAAACAGTTTGAGAACCACTGATATCGAACACACCTCAATAGGCCCTTTTCACAGCAAATATTTTGAGGTGGTAAAGCAGGAAGTAAAGCAGGTGTAACCAATAACATTAATGAGGGCCCTGGCACCGGAACACCTAAATGGAATGGAACCATCATTAATGGTATTGGTTACACCTGCTTTCCTACCTCAAAACAGTCGCTGTGAAATGGGTGGATAGGCTCACAAGCATGTAACTAGCATTAAGCTAATCTTCAATTGCTTCCTAAAAGTGTGCGCTCTCTCACGTTTGTTGGTGCAAACATCTCTGACCCTGTCTTTAGCCTTAGCTCCCTTTCCCTCTCTCACTTCCTCTCTCTCGCCCCTCCATCTCTGACCCTGTCTTTAGCCTTAGCTCCCTTTCCCTCTCTCACTTCCTCTCTCTCGCCCCTCCATCTCTGACCCTGTCTTTAGCCTTAGCTCCCTTTCCCTCTCTCACTTCCTCTCTCTCGCCCCTCCATCTCTGACCCTGTCTTTAGCCTTAGCTTCCTTTCCCTCTCTCACTTCCTCTCTCTCGCCCCTCCATCTCTGACCCTGTCTTTAGCCTTAGCTCCCTTTCCCTCTCTCACTTCCTCTCTCTCGCCCCTCCATCTCTGACCCTGTCTTTAGCCTTAGCTCCCTTTCCCTCTCTCGCCCCTCCATCTCTGACCCTGTCTTTAGCCTTAGCTCCCTTTCCCTCTCTCACTTCCTCTCTCTCGCCCCTCCATCTCTGACCCTGTCTTTAGCCTTAGCTCCCTTTCCCTCTCTCACTTCCTCTCTCTCGCCCCTCCATCTCTGACCCTGTCTTTAGCCTTAGCTTCCTTTCCCTCTCTCACTTCCTCTCTCTCGCCCCCTCCATCAGTGTGGCTTACCTCCACCTCTCCTCAAGGTGAATGACAGAAATTATGGGATGCCTGCTCAGGAAACTGGTGATCTGTGTGTGTGTGTGTGTGTGTGTGTGTGTGTGTGTGTGTGTGTGTGTGTGTGTGTGTGTGTGTGCGTGCGCGTACACGCGCGCACATGCATGTGTGTGTGTGCTGTGTGCATGTGTGCGCGTGTGCAGGGGTTAGGCAATTAAAGGAGCCTGTTATCATCACTCACACATTCAGGGACAGGTTCACTCTTTATAAAGCTTTCACCGCCCAGCACATTACTCTGTCAATGTATGTAAATCTTTCTCCTGCTAGTGTGTCTGTGTGTGTGTGTGTGTGTGTGTGTGTGTGTGTGTGTGTGTGTGTGTGTGTGTGTGTGTGTGTGTGTGTGTGTTTGTGTGTGTGTGTGTGTGTGTGTGTGTGTGTGTGTGTGTTGAAGACAACACACACACACTACATAAATCTCTCTCTCTCTCTCTCACACACACACACACACACACACACATCTTTTCTTTTTTTAAAGGTTGACATGAGAGGTGGTCCTCCTAACATCTCTATGATTGGGGTGAAGCGTAAAGCTGATGGCCACCACACTGTGTGATTACATTAGTCTTCCTCACAGATCATATCGTCAACTCCTAAGACGATGGATCAAATTCAGCATGATGCTAACTGATGTGTGCTTAAAGGGACAACCACCATAAGAGAGAATGCACATTGCTGATAGAGCAGCTGCCAAGAGCAACTAGATGAAATCACAGATTAGTCCAGAAGAAAGAAGATCACATTTTTTTAAGCATGTTGATTGGTTGGTTGGTTGGTTGGTTGGTTGGTTGGTTGGTTTGTTAGACTGGTTGCTATGTGATTTTCTATGCATTTGTCTTCAAGCAGGCTGAGGGTCAATGCAGCAAGCCGCATAATACCTTAAAAGATTGATGGCTGTGACTCAAGCTTTTAAGTCTATAAGTCAAGTAGCATAATGCTATGTCAGGTATTCAAATAAGTTAATAATACAGATTGTCCCACCAGTATAGCAGCAATAAAATAAGGTTTGAAGCTGCAGTGCAAGCATAACTGGCTATAGAATGAGACTGGCAGGTCTTTAGGGGTTCCATATAAAATTTCCTCGCTTTTTCCACCCCAATCATCAGGTTCCTGACAGAATCTGCATACTTCCACAAGCTCTACTGAATGGATTCTTCCCTTGCCTACTGTAATAAAGAATGATTTGAAATGAAATGACTTCTTAAGATTTCAAATCTTAATACCTTTCCAGTCCTTTCTCTAGGCTACAGCGTTTAAGCTTCCAAACTTTTTCTTTTCTTTTCCTTTTCTTTTTTGATGACTGGGGTGAGCAGAATTAATCTTTTGCAGGAATTTTGGATTCTGATTCAAGTGTTTTAACTTATTTTGCTAATTGAGAATTCTGGAAGTGATTGATGTGGTTGATTTGGTCTCATGACCCGGAGCAAAGCCTCTCAAAATCCTTTGTATTTCAGAAGTGCAAGGCTGTTAATCTGAACATAAAGCTGCTCTTCCTTATCCCTGAAACTGTCTTGTTTTTCTGCTTACTGGACATTTCAAGAGTTTGTAACAAATTAAGTTGCAGGACTATGATGTGAAAAGAAAGAGCAGTCAGAAAGTTATTTAAAAATAAGAGCTAAATCTTGAAAAGGGATCTACCAGTCCAAAAAGAAAAAAGATTTGTGAATCAAAGCTTCCCTTCCAAGCGTTGAATTTTTTATGTAAATCTCATATTTTCTTATTTGTTTACCCTATTCTTCTGAAACATGGTCATATTAAAGCCATAGATACAGCCTGACCGACAAACAGGTTGTGAGACAATAGACTAATTCTTAGTCATCCGGTCATTGAGTTAGTCTATTATCTCACCAACGTTCAGGCAATTTATTAAGATAATTAATCAGCACAATGAATCCATGAGGAGGTAGACTTGATACCAATAACAATTAGTAACCCACACACACACACACACACACACACACACACACACACACACACACAGTACACACACACACACACAGACACACACACACAGTTTTTCTTGTGATGGTGTGTATCCATCTATTCTAGGTGGGTCCCAGGTGCGGTTGTGATTCCTTAATTAAGAGCCCAGGCCCATAAACACTAAGGGCTTCATCGTTTATTATACTGACAATTAACCCTTTCACTTCCACCTCATCTCCCTCTCTCTCTCTTTCATTTCAATCACTCTGTTAACCCTTTCTCCATCACTTATACTCAATCTTTCACATCTCGATCGTTCACGCCTTCAAACTGCCTCCCTGTGCTGACATCACCCTCTCACCGTTAACCCCTCATTTGTCTTTATTTCACCATCTCTCCCACAGTCCTTCCATTACCAGCCCCTCTCCGCCTTTCATTTGATTCACTCTTGCAATTAACCCCTTTGTCTCTGGTGCTCTCTGTCTCCGCCTCCTCTTGTGCACTCATACAGATTGTACCTATCTCTCTTGTTCTCTCGCTTAACTCCCATCGTCTCTCCCCCTTTAGCTTTCCGTTTCCTCATCCCGCCCCCTCCCTCATACACTGTTACTCAATTAACCCCCCCCCTCGCTTCCTGGGTGAGGGTCAACATATGTATCAGGTCTGCATCACGCCTGTGTGTGTGTGTGTGTGTGTGTGTGTGTGTGTGTGTGTGCATGTGTGTGACGCACACACAAACTGAGGTGTGACTAAGAAATGATTGGGATCATTAGAGGAAAGACCAGAGTGAGAGAGGCGTGTGGGGAAGGGAAGACATAGAGGGATGGGGTGAGAAAACTCAGGAGGAGGAGGGTGAAGCATGATGAGAGAGGGATGGAGAGATCAGAGAGAGAGAGAGAGAGACATAAGAAAAGTGTGATGGTGACTGGAGAAGAGGGGGAAGGGAAAGGTTTTGAGCAGAGAGAGACCGAACTAGGGCTGGGCGATATATCGAATATACTCAATGTATCGCGGCTTGTGCCACGTGAGATGTAGAAATGACTATATCGGGAACATTCGAGTATAATTGTCACGCATTGTTTATAACTTAAGCCGCCGGCATGACTCGCTTCACGTTTCCTCTTGTCAGCTCTCCCTCTCAAGGGAGAGCTCTGTCACACTCAGGAAGGGAGGGGGAATCACATGGATACGTCAAACGCGTCAAACCGCGTCAGACACACACCCGTCCCAGCAACCAACCCAAGCAGCTGGCGAGTGGCGAAACATGGCCGCCTCCAGTGTGGCTGTTGACAGTTTCAAATGATAACAAAATCACTATTGCAATTTGCAATACATGTCCCGCAAGGTTTCTGAGATTAGGGGAAAGTCTGAGCTGGCGTTACGCTAAACCAAACGTGGGGAGGAGGCAGCGGATTTGTTTGGCGTTAACGTTAGCTGTTGTGGTGGGGGCTAACGTTAGCTAGCTGGTTGTGGCTACCTAGTTGCAGGCAGCGCTACACAAGCTTGTTGTGACCAAAATCCCCGCATTTAAAGCACTTCATACTCCCAGAGCTGGCGTAAACCATAGAGAACCTCATGCATTACTCAAAATGAAACGTCCAGGGTTTGTGTCTCCAAAAGCAACTAACGCTAACGTTACATGCAAGGTAACGTGAAGCTAACGTAGCTAGCTGCGGGGCAGTCATGATCTATAAGGAAAACGAATGCGCACATTTACATAAAAGTCAACATCACATAGTGTCTTTTCTTTAATCTAGAGCAGTGGGTCTCAACTGGTGTAGCCTCAGGACCCACTATTTTCCTTGTCATGAAGTCGCGACCCAAATTTCAGATTTTTTTTTAAACCACTCAAATTTATTGCACAAAAAATAGTGCATTAATTTAAAACACAATGCCTTCATGCACTGTTATAAACCTCAAATGAACAAAAAAGTGCAACAGAAGTGGGCTAAAAACCAATTGAAATAAGGCAGACTTGAATTACAGGCCTATATGTTTTTAAATTTAAACAAGTCAAACTGGTCATGCTCAGAAAGTCTTATTTGAACTGTATGAAATATGAAATAAAAGGCAGACTTATCTTGAATGACATGCCTATATTTTTTTAAACAAGTTAATAATAATGATAATAATAATAAAACAAGTTAACCTGGTCATGTTAATCCAGTTTCAATAGTCTGAATTTAACTAATATGAAATAAAAAGGAATCACAGGCAGGCTATATGCTTTTTAGTTAAACTGGTCATAAATTTTAATTAAACTGGGGCCATGCTAATCCAGTTTCAATCATCTGAATTGAACTAAAATTAAATATGAAATGAAAAGGCAGACTTCTCTTGAATTACAGGCAGAGCATATGCTTCAGATTGTTAAACAAGTAAAACTGGTCAGGCTAATCCAGTTTCAATGATCTGAATTTAACTCAAATGAAATATGAAAAAAGATGGCCAATGTCCGCGACCCAATCAAAACGGCCCCGCGACCCACCTTTGGGTCGCGACCCACCAGTTGAGAAACGCTGATCTAGAGGCATCATTTTTCAGTCAAAAGTGAAACGACACAGATATGATGGCGTATAGTGAGGCTTTCCATGCCTCACTATAGAACTGGCCCCAATGCAAAATTCAGACAGCTTATATGTTGCCGTCATGCCAATAAGTGTCTAAATTACTATGCCTTTTATGTTTTATCTGCAGACTAAGCAGCTAGGCTTTCGGTTCTATAAAAGCCATTATTTTTTGTATTGACTATTGAGTGATACACTTTACTAAAACAATCATATTATATCAGAAGTGTTGTTTGTGTTCACAATAGTGATGTCAGATTTGCTTAGGTCAGAGCTATGGAATATTAAATCATCCATCTTTGCTCACTACATCTGCCCTTTCTTTCTTCTTCTTTTTTACCCCAGGTGTGCATAAAATACAGGTTAAGAACTTATGGAAAAGTCATGGCAATCCATTGGTCAAAATGTGTATGAAGCCTGAAGGGTTAAATTGAGCATTTATGAGAGATTTCAAAAATATCTAGATATATATAGTGTATCGCGATATAGCCGAAAAACATCGCAATATTCTTTAGAGGCCATATCGCCCAGCCCTAGACCGAACAGAGAAACGATGAAGAGAAAGAGTCTAAGAAACGGTGGACAGAGTGAGAGATGAGTGATAGATCATCTATCTATCTGTCTGTCCAGCGTTTCTTCTATCATAGATGGGGTGGAGAGTGGAGCTGTAAAGAGCAGGGGAAGAGTAGAGAGAAGTAGGGCTGCAACAACTAATCGATTAAATCGATTAAAATCGATGATCAAATTCGTTGGCAACGAATTTGATTATCGATTCGTTGCCTCGTGATTAGTTGGACCGCAGAGCCATCTGTTTTTTTGATAAAAAACAACAGCTGATCGCAGCTGCTGCGGCGCAGTGCTGGCTACGTCACTCCCTGGCCCCGCTGTCGCGGAGCCGACTACCTCACTCGCCTTGCGCACGCGCAGTAAACGACAAACAACTTGGAAACATGGCCGAGGAGAAAGCAGCAGCTCGACCCAAAACTTAGCAAGTTTGGGAGCACTTCATATTAACTGGAAATAAAAAGTCTGTTACGTGCAATGGCATGGCAGCACAACGGCCCTGCGTGAACACCTTAAACGCAAACATGTTGGATCATTGGATGGTGCCAAGGGAGCTCAGCAGCGGGGTAAGTTAACGTTATTCTACTACAAACTCGATATGCATGTAAACCATTAATGTTACATTATTAGACCCATGTGTATTGTTGTTTGAAGTGGAAATGTTCGTCTCACAGCAGATAGTTTGTTTTGTTTATCTAACGTTAACAGTCGATGCGCATTGCGCCCGCATCCAGGTCGACAACATTAACGTTATAGCCGACCGGCTAGTTAACGTTACGTTACGTTGCTAACGTTAGTGGTAGAGCAGACAGCAGATAGTTTGTTTTGTTTATCTAACGTTAACAGTCGATGCGCATTGCGCCCGCATCCAGGTCGACAACATTAACGTTATAGCCGACCGGCTAGTTAACGTTACGCGTTAGCTAGCTAACGTTAGTGGTAGAGCAGACTTGGTCTGTAAACTAAGGCTAAAAGAGATGTTGTTGTCCCTTGTTCATTGGTGTGTGTGTGTGTGTGTGCGCGCATCTTAATGTAAGGAGTGAGCTAGGACAAATTTCATTTGAGGCTTCTGTTATATAAAGGCCTTCTTTACATAAGCAATTATCAACTAAATCATCAATGAGTGAGTTTTATTGAGTTTTATGTTAATAGTGCTGTTAGGCATACTCGCTCATACTGTCTTTCTCATTTCAGAAAAAAACAACTCACCATGAGGCGTTTCGTTGTGGGGAATGCGGCTTGTATACCAAGGCAAGCAGCCATCATGACAGTGTCCTGAACATGCTGGTCACCGACATGAGGCCCATGTCAATGGTTGGAGATACAGGCTTCATTGCCATGATTAACACCCTCCACCCTGGCTACAATCTTCCTTCATGAACATTCTTCACAAAACTGATGGAGCGAAAATATGAACACACATTCCAGGAGCAGGTCCGTTAAAGCACTTTATTTAAGAAGATATGAAGATATCTGGAGGGAGGAGAGGGGAGGTGAAGTGGTGAAGGGCTAAAGGAAGTAGGCAGTGAAGGAGAGAGGAAGTAAAGTGGTGAAGGGCTAAAGGAAGTAGGCAGTGAAAGAGGAGGTGAAGGGCTGAAGGAAGGAGGCAGTGAAGGAGAGGGGAGGGGAAGGGGTGAATCTGTTATCTTCAATTTAACTTTTGTGTTTTAAATTTAACTGTGATTTTGTGATTCCCATTTTTCTTTGCAAGTTTAAAAGAAACCAGTGTGAATACAGTATACTATAAACAAGAGGGGACAAAGAAAAAACATCTACCACCAAAAAAAAACTCTTCATTTTCTTTGCAAGTTTAAAATAAAGTTTACCACTGAATACAGTAGAAGAGGGGACAAAGAAAAAAGATGTACCACACTGATGGACAGTCAATGACAGAAAAAAGAAAAATAGCACTGGTTCGGTTCATGTTCTTGAGTAAATAAAAACAGTTTTCTACAATTTAACTTGGTTGTGGTTTCCCCCTTTTTGTATGCAAGTTTGAAGTGTTCCAATATAAACCACTAATGAATACAGTATAAACAAGAATGTTTTGATGCAGACTTATGTTGCAGGGACTACTAGAATCATCGTAATGTTGGAATTAGGGATGTTCATCAATTATCGAAAATCGATAATCGATCGTTAAGGATTGGAATCGATCCTGTGGCATTTGGATCGATTTTTTAATTATAAAAAAAAAAAAAAAAAAAAAAAAAAAAAAAAAAAAAAAAAAAATTTGGACTAGGTTTGGGTGGAATTCGTTCCTCCTCGCCCCACTCCATTGCACAGCCGACTAACGTGAGGTGGAGCTTCATATAGTCTCTAGTTTTCTGGCTGGGCATGGGCCTTTGTGCCAACAAAACTGTTTTAAACATGAGAAATTCACACCGGCATGCGCCGGGGACAGCAGTGTTGAAGAGGAGACACATTGAAATAAAGAGTTCATTGAGGAGAACACGTTGTCTTTCGTATTTTCTGCCATAGGCATTCATTTTGTTTAAAAAAAAAAAAAAAAAAAAAAAAAAAATGAAAATATTGAAAATTTTCTAAGTATTAATAAAATCGATAATCGATAATTGATCGTTAATTCTCACCGATTATCGATTTTGGAAAATTTTCAAAATGAACATCCCTAGTTGGAATTGTATGCATCAAAGGGTTAAATTGAGCATTTCTGAGCGATTTCAATATATCCGATTAATCGATTAATCGACAACTAACCCTACCGATTAATCGATTATCAAAATAATCGTTAGTTGCAGCCCTAGAGAGAAGGGAGAATCAAAAAGAGAGGAAGTGGAATGAAAGTGGAGGGGGAGCAGCCTTGGTCCATTGCTCTATTCGGCCTTGGGATAAGAGGTCCTGCAATGAACATGCAATTAACCATTGACGTTTTCCCGCATTTCCACCAATGAAAGTCTTTTCTCTGAGCTCGGGGCATGGAGGAGGGGGGTACCCCTGCACTTGTTGTGCACCTACATTGGTATAGTGGTGTATTGCATGTGGGTGGCAGCAGTGAGTGCGTGTACATGCACACTAATAAACCGATTATTTCTAGAGTTGCCTGATTATTCAAGTGTCATGTAAACTAGGGATGCCACAGTGTGGACATTTTCCCACCGGGTAATAAACACGTGACAACACCGGGTAATAAACACATGACAACACCGGGTAATAAACACGTGACAACACCGGATAATAAACACATGACAACACCGGGTAATAAACACATGACAACACCGGGTAATAAACACGTGACAACACCGGGTAATAAACACGTGACAACACCGGGTAATAAACACGTGACAACACCGGGTAATAAACACATGACAACACCGGGTAATAAACACATGACAACACCGGGTAATAAACACATGACAACACCGGATAATAAACACATGACAACACCGGGTAATAAACACGTGACAACACCGGGTAATAAACACGTGACAACACCGGGTAATAAACACGTGACAACACCGGGTAATAAACACGTGACAACACCGGATAATAAACACATGACAACACCGGGTAATAAACACATGACAACACCGGGTAATAAACACGTGACAACACCGGGTAATAAACACGTGACAACACCGGGTAATAAACACGTGACAACACCGGGTAATAAACACATGACAACACCGGGTAATAAACACATGACAACACCGGGTAATAAACACATGACAACACCGGATAATAAACACATGACAACACCGGGTAATAAACACGTGACAACACCGGGTAATAAACACGTGACAACACCGGGTAATAAACACGTGACAACACCGGGTAATAAACACGTGACAACACCGGGTAATAAACACATGACAACACCGGGTAATAAACACGTGACAACACCGGGTAATAAACACGTGACAACACCGGATAATAAACACATGACAACACCGGGTAATAAACACATGACAACACCGGGTAATAAACACGTGACAACACCGGGTAATAAACACGTGACAACACCGGGTAATAAACACGTGACAACACCGGGTAATAAACACGTGACAACACCGGGTAATAAACACATGACAACACCGGGTAATAAACACATGACAACACCGGATAATAAACACATGACAACACCGGGTAATAAACACGTGACAACACCGGGTAATAAACACGTGACAACACCGGGTAATAAACACGTGACAACACCGGGTAATAAACACGTGACAACACCGGGTAATAAACACGTGACAACACCGGGTAATAAACACATGACAACACCGGGTAATAAACACATGACAACACCGGGTAATAAACACGTGACAACACCGGGTAATAAACACATGACAACACCGGGTAATAAACACGTGACAACACCGGGTAATAAACACGTGACAACACCGGGTAATAAACACATGACAACACCGGGTAATAAACACATGACAACACCGGGTAATAAACACATGACAACACCGGGTAATAAACACATGACAACACCGGGTAATAAACACGTGACAACAACACCGGGTAATAAACACATGACAACACCGGGTAATAAACACATGACAACACCGGGTAATAAACACGTGACAACACCGGGTAATAAACACATGACAACACCGGGTAATAAACACATGACAACACCGGGTAATAAACACATGACAACACCGGGTAATAAACACATGACAACACCGGGTAATAAACACATGACAACACCGGGTAATAAACACATGACAACACCGGGTAATAAACACGTGACAACAACACCGGGTAATAAACACATGACAACACCGGGTAATAAACACATGACAACACCGGGTAATAAACACGTGACAACACCGGGTAATAAACACATGACAACACCGGGTAATAAACACATGACAACACCGGGTAATAAACACATGACAACACCGGGTAATAAACACATGACAACACCGGGTAATAAACACGTGACAACAACACCGGGTAATAAACACGTGACAACACCGGGTAATAAACACGTGACAACACCGGGTAATAAACACGTGACAACACCGGGTAATAAACACATGACAACACCGGGTAATAAACACGTGACAACACCGGGTAATAAACACGTGACAACACCGGGTAATAAACACGTGACAACACCGGGTAATAAACACGTGACAACACCGGGTAATAAACACATGACAACACCGGGTAATAAACACATGACAACACCGGGTAATAAACACGTGACAACACCGGGTAATAAACACGTGACAACACCGGGTAATAAACACGTGACAACACCGGGTAATAAACACATGACAACACCGGGTAATAAACACATGACAACACCGGGTAATAAACACGTGACAACACCGGGTAATAAACACGTGACAACACCGGGTAATAAACACGTGACAACACCGGGTAATAAACACGTGACAACACCGGGTAATAAACACATGACAACACCGGGTAATAAACACGTGACAACACCGGGTAATAAACACGTGACAACACCAGGTAATAAACACATGACAACACCGGGTAATAAACACATGACAACACCGGGTAATAAACACGTGACAACACCAGGTAATAAACACATGACAACACCGGGTAATAAACACGTGACAACACCGGGTAATAAACACGTGACAACACCGGGTAATAAACACGTGACAACACCGGGTAATAAACACATGACAACACCGGGTAATAAACACATGACAACACCGGGTAATAAACACGTGACAACACCGGGTAATAAACACGTGACAACACCGGGTAATAAACACGTGACAACACCGGGTAATAAACACGTGACAACACCGGGTAATAAACACATGACAACACCGGGTAATAAACACGTGACAACACCGGGTAATAAACACATGACAACACCGGGTAATAAACACGTGACAACACCGGGTAATAAACACGTGACAACACCGGGTAATAAACACGTGACAACACCGGGTAATAAACACATGACAACACCGGGTAATAAACACATGACAACACCGGGTAATAAACACGTGACAACACCGGGTAATAAACACATGACAACACCGGGTAATAAACACGTGACAACACCAGGTAATAAACACATGACAACACCGGGTAATAAACACGTGACAACCAATATACACCAGCACAGCTGAGCGCATGCTGAAACTGGCACGAGCGGGCGGAGTGGAACGGTGTTACCGGTGGGCACGTTATGTAATCGGTGTATGCCTCACCACCGTGTAACACCGGTAACACCTACTACCGTGGCAAGCCTAATGTAAACAGCATAAAATGATTTCTTTTATCACATAAAGGCCGTAATCAGTTTATGAGAAAACCGATAAACACACCTAGCTTTCTGCTGAATCATCGGTTTTATTCAGTGCATGGCCCAATCTCTATGTCCATTCACGCACTTTGAGGTGAGTTCCTGCTTTTAACTTAAGTGCATGTAAACGCGGAAATTAAGTGGTTGCCAGTCATTATTCTCAATTATCCGATTATTGTGTGCATGTAAACGCACTCAGTGAGTAAAAGATGGCGGTTCAAATGTGTGGATACTGTACATACATGCTTTCAAGTGCAAAAAAGTGGATACACCCCCCGCACCCCACACCACCTCGGAGGAAAGGTTTCGTCTTCACTTCAGGGCCCAGCTAAAGTAAGTAAGATGGACACAGAGGGAAAAAGCAGCTAAAGTAAGTAAGATGGACACAGAGGGAAAAAGCAGCTAAAATAAGTAAGATGGACACAGAGGGAAAAAGCTCAATAGCAAATTGTATTGATAGTGACAGAGCCTAGGAGAGGAGAACATCTCGTGCCGGAACAGAGCTCGGGGGTGAAGGTGAAAGGAAGTGGTTAGGTTCATTATGGTGAGATAGCTCTGTCTCTTTTATCCTGTCTGACTATTAGCAAGTGACACAGAATTAACGATACATGAGCCCAGCTTGGTTGACCTTTAAGAAAAACTTCTGATAATTGGAAAATCCTGAAACACTGAAGCAAAATATACGTTCCAATTATTTTTTCTTCTTCTTCTTGTTCTTTCTTTTTTCTCCCAATTATTATGATATGTTGTTGCATTTGATGTTTCAGGTAGATACATACATACATGACATATTATGATTAGCAGTATGAAAGTATGAATAAAGGACTGAGAGGTTGATATACTGTTCACTTTCTTGACCTCTTCCTTTGTAGCATCCAACACTCTGAACAGCACCAGTCATGTGACATGAGGGTCGGCAGCAGGGCAGACTGCAGTGCAAAACTGTCACACACAAAAAAGGGAGATTTACCAAAAAAGAAATCTCTGCAACAGAGCAACGGATTTCAACTAGGGGTGTGAAATAAAATCGATACGGCAATATATTATCGCGATATTTTTTTCCACTATACTGTGTCGATATTTCAGGAAAATATGATATATCGCTGGATTGATTTTGCTTTTTTGCACAGCCGTGTGTTCAATGACACAATACAAATACTTATGCACTTAATTTTTTATTTCAGTGTGTTCAGTAACACAGTGTGCAATAGACCCTTCTCACGGGGGCCATTTTGTGTCGAAATGGCAGGGTAAACACAGGTGCAAGCAAAACTAATGAGGGTTTCCAACTTCCAATCATGGAAGCCATCATAGCCATGTTTTGCCCTAGGCAGCGCTGCAGTCGCAGCTGTGACGTCATGAGCGTGCGACAACAATATGCTCCGCTTCCCAAGCAAAAACAAAGCCTCATGGTCTGTATTCCTTCAACCCCTGGGTGTGATTTACATGTATTTATATTAGGGATGGGCATCGAATTTCGAATTTTCGAATAATCGTTGTTATTATCAAGGTCGACTTTTCTTATTGAAAATCGAAATTCGAAAAAATAAAAAAATAAAAAACTGTTTTTATTTATTTTTTTAGTGAAATGTTGCTTCGAATCGCTTGGTTTGAGCAAGTAAAACAATTTCTATAAGCATTTTAAGCAAGGTTTCTGGAAAAATGAATGGCAGATGAAATCCCATGAAGAGGGAGAGGGGGTGACTTTGGCACCCCTTTGGCACTCAGACCTGAGCCTACTAAATATTTAATGAACCACTCATGATTGTCAAAACAGTTTTTTATTTTCGAAAATGTCAATGTAAAAAAAAATTAAAAATGTAAAAAAAAAAAAAAAAAAAAAAAATCGATTAAAAGTCGACTTTGGCCAGCGAATTTCGAATAGTGTTTTTGCTAGAAATGCCCATCCCTAATTTATATATATATATATATATATATATATATATATATATATATATAAACAAATGTGCATCAGATAATAATGCCTCAGCAGCTCTAAATAACATTACTATGTAAAATACCATTAATGTATGAAAATAATTGTGTCCAATGTAGTTAAGAAGGAACATAATATAACATAGTGATTGTTAGACCTTGAGGAGTTACACTGATCCATTTACAGGCACGTGCGCACTTGCCCAACCTCCCCGACCCCCCCCCCCCCCACACACACACACACACACACAGAATACATGCATTAGGCAGATGGCTGGTGGTTAAAAGAGTGTGAATGATAAAATCTGCCCACTACTGCATCGCCTTGTCCATTATTCCACTCCACTGCTTTTGAAGTGTGTGTGTGTGTGTGTGTGTGTGTGTGTGTGTGTCCATGCTCATGCATGTGTGTGGGTGTGTGAGAGAGTGTGTGTGTGTGCGCTCATGCATGTGTGTGTGTGTGTGTGTGTGTGTGTGTGTGTGTGTGTGTGTGTGTGTGTGTGTGTGTGTGTGTGTGTGTGTGTGTGTGTGTGTGGGTGTGTCAGCCAGGGGAAGTATGTCTGTGTGTGGAAGTGTCTGTGTGCACACTCATACATCTGTGTGTTTCAGTGAAACAACCTACCCACGTCACTCGTGTCACCCATTGTAAATGAACGGTATTAAAATGAAAACCATTAATTAAAATGAAAACCATTAAATTAAAGCATAAAAGCGGCAACTTAATTATTTTATTTTTTTATGCCGATTTTATTGTCTCTGTCAAGTGTGACGGGTTGTAAACAATCAAACTAACGGAACATTATGGTTCCATTTAAAATGTACCAAATGGATTATATTGTATTACCCATCTGTGTGTGTGTGTGTGTGTGGGGGGGGAGGGCGGAGAGACAAAGGTATAGGTAGTGTCAGCAGCATTGTGACAAATGATTGTGTGCTTACAGAAATCACACACACGCCGACACACTGTGTACATTACACACATCAAATCAGTCATTGAGCATGCACAACACTTTGGCCCTAAAGCCTTATACTTGACATAATACAGTTCGCATCATTACACACACACACACACACACACACACACACACACACACACACACACACAGTAAAGTCTCCATTAGCGCTTGATGACAAATATGATTTAAGATCAAAGGAGGCACTCCACCACCCCCACCACACACACACACACACACACACAATGCATAGTTTTCATGTCATCTTTAGTAATGGAACCCTCCCTCTTCAACCCCCATTCACACACACACACACACACACACACACACACACATTTAGGCGGTGTTCACACACAACACGCTTTTGGAGCTGCCAGCGCCTTTCTGCAATTCATTCTCTATGTAAGGACGCGCTAAGCGTGCTCCTTTCAAGGAACGCACCTGGCGTTTAAATGCTGGTGGCGTCTAGTTTTTTTGGCGGAAAAGCGTCCTGCTCGTCTTTTCACATCTCCTAACTATTCTCCTCCCCGAGTGATCCTCAACCGCCGCTGCTGCCAGAATTGGCAATATTCTGTCTTTCATGTTGACAGTCAACAACATCAAACAGACAAAACTGCTGGCTACCGTCAGTGTGATCGGTGTGTCCTGAACTATACTGCACGCAACTGCAGGGGGAAACAAAATGAAGCGCAAAGAAAAACGCTCTGTGCGCTGTGTTTTGTGCACAATGGAAGCGCTCTCAACATGATTTCCATAGCGTTCTTACTGAAAAAAGCGTGTTGGGTGTGAACGCCGCCTTACCCTATCCCTAACACTTGTTAGAAAGGATGCTATTCATTATATATCACATTAGGGCTGGCACGGTTCACGGATAATCCGTGACCCGTACGGATCAGCCCCCACGGTTCGGCACACGGTTCGGAACGTCGTGGTCCGCGGACCCCCCCCCCCCCCCCACCACCTTTCGTTTCATTTAACGTTTAACGTTAGTGTATGATAACGCCTGCAGCGCAGCCAGACACAGACAGGCATCATGGCATGCACAAGTGAGCTTCCTCATCCCTTGTCGTCGCTGTAAAGTCTCTCTGAAGGCTGTGGCTAGTGGCTACTAAAGACAACAAACTTATTTCAACACCTCTGAAAAAGCACAGGAATGCGAGCAGCATGTTGCGGGCTGCACAAGATAGCGAGAGCCACAACACGCACACACACACACACACACACACACACGCGCACACGTTTCACGAACACATTATCACCGGACGGTGAAATGTTGCCTTGGACACATAACAACAAAACAACACGTGGGGCCACCGAGTAGCATAACGTAGCATCAACGTAATGTTTCCAGACTCACCCGGTCTGGTCTGTAGCCTACCCGTGTCAAGTGACTACGTTAGCTAGCAACAGCCAGGAAGTTAGGCGCAGTGCCACCTAAAACAGGAAGTTGTTGTTCTGCCTTCAGAGTAAAAGCCTAAATTGTGTCATGAGAAAAAAATATTTTTTGAGCTGTGCAGGGCAACAAATGGTTAGAGAAGTATAATAGTATTAAAAATTCAAATCGAAAATCTAATTTTGAGAGAAAACATCTGATATAGCCTATTTTTATTTTTTTTGCTGATCCGAAAAATCCGTGATCCGTGGCTCAAAATCCGTCACGCGATCCGATCCGTGGGTTTTCTGATCCGTCCCAGCCCTATATCACATCATAAATCACTGCAGAATATATGACCTAATAATTCATCACTCACTAATAATCACACACTACTAATAACTGATAATTCAGCTGCATGCACACACACACGCATTTGCACACACAGTGAAGGGAGATCTGTTTTGCAGGGTGATAGGATATAGCTTGACTCCACGTTTGTTTTTCATTTTTTTAGAACGCTTGACTCCATGATGAGATGAGATGAGATCAACTTTATTGTCCCCTGGGGGAAATTTGTCTTGGGCAAAAAGTGCATAGGCACATCCCGGCTTAAAGCAGCTATGAGCAAGATTTTCGATTGTTATTTAACAGTCTAAATTTTATATCGATGCATCACATCTTACCTCTAATAGTAGACGAGACCAACGCCGAGTAGTCTCGCTTGAACCCCGAGTGAATCGGCCAGTGTTGTCTTGAGGATTAATCTGTCTGCGGCCGGGGCAGATCAGGAAGTGAAATGAAACGGTTTGCGGCCATAACCACAAAATAACAAAATTACTTCCAAACAAACTGTTAGAATATAACGAGAGATGTTCGCGAGAGTAGCAAGCCCCTGCATGGCGTTCTCCGTGTTTATGGTCTGTTGCTAGGCAGAGCGAAGCGGTTGAAGGCAGGCAGCTGCCGTAAACCGTTTCGTCTCACTTCCGGGTTTATCCGGCCGCCGGTAGACAGACACAGACTCTATAATCATCAAGAGAGCAATCTCCGATTCACACAGCTTTGGTCTCAGCTACTATTATAGGTAAGATGTGATGCATCAATATTATAATTATACTGTTTAATAACAATCGAAAATCTTGCTCGTAGCTGCTTTAACAAACAGACCACATACAAACAGTCAACAACAAAGAACATAGAGACACTCCATAATTGCACTAATCAACAGAGGAAAGTGTAACCAAGACATAATACCGGTAGTTACAAAGCCCCATTGCACTATTTGTTCAACTCAGACTTTTTCAAGGTAACAAAAAGGCAAAGTCAAAATACAGAAAAACCCCTCAGTCAGCATCACATGTGCCGAGGGTTGTGCAAAAAGTGTACTGTACATACACTGTGAGGAGATTTCAAACATTGTTACCTCTATGAGGTAGAATAGTAAAACAAGAAGAAAGACCACAACTAAAACTTCAGAGGTAAAATGTAAGATAATAAAATAATATTATGTTGACTGATAGATGTGTCAGTATCCCGTCAATTGTAGTAAAAATAGAGGAGGCACGCACATCCAACACAGTTAGGGTGGGTGCTGGATCAAAGAGTTACTTACAAGAAAAATAATGGATCCGCACACCACTGAAGCTCCCGTGTAGTTTTTTTTATTTATTTTTCAATTGCGTGACGTTTCGAGCCAGTCGGCTCTTCTTCAGATGCTTTCTGCAGTATCCCGTCAATTACCAGTAAGGCCATAGCCTCATAAGAAATCATTCACTATTGGACTAATAGCTGATACTGTAGCTCAGCTCCCCGAGATGGGGTGGGCTTATGGGCCCTCTACCCTTCTCAAGGACTACTGCATATACAGTACCACACTTACAAACATACAAAGCCCCCCCCCCCACCACCACCACATACCCCCAGCACTCACACACACACACACACACACACACACACACACATGCTTGAACTCACACCAAAAAGCCCATCAATGGATATGACCAAATAAAGGTCCTTAGTCCAATAACTCATCATTCATAAGTGAGCTAAGAAATAATGTCAGGCACATGTATGATAAAGACAAGCAGAGGATTTTATCGCCCTTATACCCTTCCCAAGGACTGGGTGGTCAGCACTCACACACACGCACACACACACACACAGACACGCGCGCGCGCGCACACATACACAGTTGGAAGGCACTGTGACTGTATAATAGTAAGCATGGTATAGCACTGGAGGTAACATTATATTATTGTGACAACCAAACAAAAACTAAAATATACACACACTCGGACACACACACACACACACACACACACACACACACACACACACACACCCACACACTCCCTAGCCCTGCAGCAAAAACACACAAACAGCCAAATGCGTCACACAGCTAAAAAACACCAATCACACCCCTCCCACCCCACACACACACACAAAGCTATGGCCCAAGACACAGAAGCAAGTACCTATCGCATGTGCACCTCTCCTCGTAGTCCTACACAAATAGCCCCACCAACCACACAGTAATACACACAGTCAATGAAACCCGTGCAATGGGTGAAAGCAATAAGCGTCCCTGTTTGCTTTAGTGGAAGGTCAATATTATTCTCAGCAGTTAGCCACTTCATATGGAGGGCTGAGGGGGGAAAGGTGGATAGGCATTGTTGTTGTTACATGCACACACACACACACACACACACACACACACACACACACACACACACACACACACATACACACTCACACAGAGAGGGAGAGAGAGAGTGTGTGTGTGTGTGTGTGTGTGTGTGTGTGTGTGTGTGAGTGTGTGTGTCTGTGTGTCTGTGTGTGTGTGTGTGTGTGTGTGTGTGTGTGTGTGTGTGTGTGTGTGTCTGTGTGTGTGTGTGTGTGTGTGTGTGTGTGTGTGTGTGTGTGTGTGTGTGTGTCTGTGTGTGTGTGTGTGTGTGTGTGTGTGTGTGTGTGTGTGTGTGTGTGTGTGTGTGTGTGTGTGTGTGTGTGAGACAGAGAAGCTCTGAGTGTCACTGTTTGTCTTTCGTAGCCATTCACTTAACCTCTGCAAGCTAG
>NC_139627.1:27980103-28115103 GCF_964638095.1 Poromitra crassiceps | reverse complement strand
CAAAACACCAGCCTAAATGCCATTACCATTTCACACAATCAGTGATGACAGCAATCAATCTGTAAATGATGCAACACATACAATAGCACAGCCAAATTAGTTTTGGTGTGTATATTTGTGTGTATATGTGCGTCTATGTTTGTGTGTGTGCACGACTACGTAGTTCCTGCAGCAGCCAAACACATTTCTCACTTACGCTTGCTAGACAAACATTCTCAAAGCTCTTAATTGATCAATTTGTATTAAGAACTATCAAGTCTAGCCCATGTTAATATGCGAGTATGCTACACGTTACAGAGAATGCAGATATGCAATGCTTTGAAAGACAGACAGAATGTGAGAAAGAGAAAACGAGGAAAAGAAAGTGAAAAAGAGAAAAAATAAATGAATGCAAAAACAGATGAAAGAAGAAAGTAAAGTAAAAACTATGAGCTCACAGCAGCGGGTTGTGTTATTTACCACTGATCAGCTTTTCATGTTGATGCTTTGGAAAACTGTGGAATTAGAGAGCACAGAAGGGAGGGAGGGGCCTGCTGATAACAGGGCACCTGCTCTGAATAATTTCCTCGTTAAGGGAGGTTTGGTTAATTGGTAAATGATCTCTATGTTTCAGACATGGCTGACTGTGAGCGGGAAGCGCCAAGAGGGACAAAATGCATTGAACAGGTCCGAGAAAAGAGAGCGAGTGCAAGAGTGTGTGACAGAGGATGAGGGAGCAAGACTGTGTGATGGAAAGAGAAAGGCATAATGGTAATGGCAAAGTATGGCAATTACTGTAATACATCGGGGACAGAAGATCCCTTACGTCTCCCCCACACCTAAAGATTTTCAAATCATTGAAGATTATAAAAATGTTGAGAGTCCACACAGCTCACGACAGAGATAACCGATTTTTTTACATTTCAATCTTGGAACACACAATCGCTGCCGTTCAGATGCAACCCCACACACTTGACGATTATGCTGAAGATTGTCACCCCGGAGAACTTGGGATCTCGCAGAAACTCGAGTGATTAAATGTGACTTCAGAGCAGAGAATTGTAGCCTACTGTATGACAGCCCCGCAGCCCCCAGAATCACATGCCGAAAATATGGACTCGTTAAAAGTGCGTCGGAATGCATCGGCAACTTCGCAGTGAGACATGTGCGTTAATATGGAGTGTTGGGCAGAGATCTCGTGTTGTGGATGCAGTGTATGGAGAGCTGTGTGCGTGTTTTTGGTGCCAATTCTGTTCCTCTCTGTGCGCTCTCTCTCTGCCCGCTCCGGTTGGTGACGCTTCCCCATCAGCTTGCTCTCATTGGCTCTCTGCTCAAGATTCCCTCACCTGTCGAGTTGTAAATATTAGGGATGCACGATATGGATTTTTTCAACCGATACGATAACCGATAAATATCTGCTTCAATCATGAGAGGCCAGTTGGTAGGATTTAACAAACTTTATTTAGCAATCGGCATGCATGGCAAATACTTTGGCGCATTACTCCATTAGCCAGTGGCGCTGCTCTTGAGGCAAGAGGAGGGTGAGGGCATCTGCTTAGGCTAGGAGATCCCCCCCCGTGGGGGATCAGGAGTCACGACTCGTTGGTGGCGGACTGGGGAGGTGGGTGGGGCAAAACAACGCTCCGGAGGACGGCTCAAGGGAGATGGATTGCCGTGAAGCTGCTGCTGTTATGATCGGCCAGAGAGAGAGAGAGGTGACGTAGAACCCTTGCTATATATATGAGAATTAACTGACGTCATATCTGACGTCATTACGGACGTCATACTAAGACTTTGACTGACCACGTCATACTAGAACTTGACTGACGTCAGGGGTGATCGGATTAGATTATGCACGAATGGCCTTCTGCTTGAAATATGGTCTAGAGACCTCACTTCAATCATGAGAGGCCAGTTGGTAGGATTTAACAAACTTTATTTAGCAATCGGCATGCATGGCAAATACTTTGGCGCATGACTCCATTAGCCAGTGGCGCTGCTCTTGAGGCAAGAGGAGGGCATCTGCTTAGGCTAGGAGATCCCCCAAAAGGAAGATCTGATTACCGGAGGTTAATTGAGATCTGCGGGCACCGGTAGTTGATTGTACTTTTCTGGCCTTCAACCTTTTTAACGACTTATGGCTACTTGCGGCTGGCGCTTCCCAACTCGGTCGGGCCTTCGATCTTGACCCCCCTACTTGCGTTGCGGCTGGCGCTTCCCAGCTCGGTCGGGCCTTGCGCGCCGCACGACTTGGCCTTCTGACTGACCCTGACTCTCTCTCTCGACTCTCTCTCTCCCCCAAAAATGATCCGGGAGATTTACCGTGCCTACTGGGCGCTGTGCTTTTCGGGGAGCCACCACCAACGAGACATTTTGGCACGGAGCCCGGGACACTGTTTGTTGCCATGCTCGCCGATTGAGGAAGGAGGGTTCTTTGGGCCACGGTATGGCCGCCTGCTCCGGGCGGGTGTAGCTGGAGAGCTGATGAAGACCAGCTGGAGCGTCCGCTTGAGGTGCTGGATGACTTAGGGGTTGGTGACTTAGTGACTTAGGGGTTCCCAACTTGGCCTGGGTGGCTTAGTGATTTCCCGACTGGGCGCTGGACTTGGATGACTTAGGGGTTGGTGACCCAACTTGGCCTGGGTGACTTAGTGGCTTCCCAACTTGGCGCTGGGGCCAGTCTGAGGCCTGAGCCTGATGTAGCGAGCCATGGGGAGTAGATTGTTTCCAGGAGTTAGGATGACTTAGGGGTTGGTGACTTAGTGACTTAGGGGTAGGTGACTTAGTGACTTAGGGGATGGCTTAGGGGTTGGTGACTTAGTGGCTTAGGGGATGACTTAGGGGTTGGTGACTTAGTGGCTTAGGGGATGACTTAGGGGTTGGTGACTTAGTGGCTTGGGGGATGACTTAGGGGTTGGTGACTTGGTGGCTTAGGGGTTGGTGACTTAGTGGCTTAGGGGGTGACTTAGGGGTTGGTGACTTAGTGGCTTGGGGGATGACTTAGGGGTTGGTGACTTGGTGGCTTAGGGGTTGGTGACTTAGTGGCTTAGGGGGTGACTTAGGGGTTGGTGACTTAGTGGCTTGGGGGATGACTTAGGGGTTGGTGACTTGGTGGCTTAGGGGATGGCTTAGGGGTTGGTGACTTAGTGGCTTAGGGGGGTTGGTGACTTAGTGGCTTAGGGGATGACTTAGGGGTTGGTGACTTAGTGGCTTAGGGGTGACTTAGGGGTTGGTGACTTAGTGGCTTAGGGGATGACTTAGGGGTTGGTGACTTGGTGGCTTAGGGGATGGCTTAGGGGTTGGTGACTTAGTGGCTTAGGGGATGGCTTAGGGGTTGGTGACTTAGTGGCTTAGGGGATGACTTAGGGGTTGGTGACTTAGTGGCTTAGGGGATGACTTAGGGGTTGGTGACTTAGTGGCTTAGGGGGTGACTTAGGGGTTGGTGACTTAGTGGCTTGGGGGATGACTTAGGGGTTGGTGACTTGGTGGCTTAGGGGTTGGTGACTTAGTGGCTTAGGGGTTCCCAACTTGGCCTCGGTGACTTAGTGACTTCCCGACTTGGCGGACTTAGTGGCTTAGGGGATGACTTAGGGGTTGGTGACTTGGTGGCTTAGGGGATGACTTAGGGGTTGGTGACTTGGTGGCTTAGGGGATGACTTAGGGGTTGGTGACTTAGTGGCTTAGGGGTTCCCGGCTTGGCCTCGGTGACTTAGTGCTGAACCGAATTGTACGATGAGGGGTCCGGAATCTGAATCCGGATCCGGATCTTCCCCCCAGTTTTTTTTTTTTTTTTCTTTTTTTTTTTCTTTTTCTTAGTTGTGTTATTACTATTGTTATTAGTGGGCGTTTAATGATAGGATGATCGGATCACAGACCAGGTAGATTGTCAATCAACTCGCTTTATTTAATCAAACACAAGGGACACCTACAGTACATGTGGTGTTTTCAAAGCAATGTAAATCAATATTTCTTGTTTGGTGGGGGGCGGGTCCTTTGCGGGCAGCGGGAGCGGGGGTGGGCGTCCCCGCAGGTGCTACATGCGTACAGGAAATTACATTTGGGATATGTGCACACGTTTTCATTGAAATATCTGCAAAGGTAGTCGGGGGAATGGGCATGCACCTGGGAGGACCCGCTGGTGTCGGGTGCCCAGGAGGGGGCGGGGGTGGGGGCGGCGGCGGACTGAAAGGGCGCCTTTGGGCAGAATTGTGCAGAGTGCCCCGGTTCGCCGCACGAATAGCAGGTGTTCACCGGCCGCCCGCTAACCAGCGACGTGAAGATCTGCATGTCCATAATGGACCAGTTAAGCCGCGTATTAGCCCGGGTGATCATCAGGGCGGCTTTAGCGGAGAATGCTTTATGATACTGGTAGAATAATTTACCGTGGTTGGAGTAGAGGTCTACTATTAGCGCTATATATATATCTAGCTCGTAGCGGCGCTCTGGGTACACCTCACAGATCACGTCGCGGTAGACGCCGAACGTGTTCAGGAAGTCACATAGGGAAAGGTCTTTGGGCAGGCGGGGGTCGGACGACTTTAAATAGACAGGGCCATCTGGGTCACCCGCGACCTTCCTTTTGCACTCGGGGGATGGCAGGAGTATGCTAACTAAGTTAATGTCTCTGCCCTTCAAAATCTGGGACCTCAACCTGGGAGACACATTGGCACAGGGAGAAACAAAAGGCATACCAAATGAGATGGCGGGCGTGGCGGACGCCAGAGTGTTCATCTGGGCGGGTTGGGCGGTGGTGAGGAGCACGTCGGCTTGCTGCGTGGGCGGGGGCAGGATCGGCTGCTGCGCCGGCTGGGCTGCGGCGAACGTGGGGGGAAAGGGGGGGGGGGTTTTCCAGGGCCCTCAGACGAGCGTCTACTGATCTGCTAGCATCTAGCAGGGACAGCAGAATGGCTCTTGACGACCCCTGTCGGCTCGGCGGAGCTGCGAATGGGGCCATTTCCGCTTCCGGGGCGGCGGCCTGGAGGTCAGTGCGACCAGGAAGGACATGGCGTCTCGCGGTGGCCCCGCGGCCTGTATTTCCCCGGCGTCTCCCCGCTCTCGGAGCAGCTGCCTCTGCTGATCTTCGTCCGCGGCCTCTCGCACGTCCACGCCGAGCGGCCTCCCCCTCCGGCACGCTCGCACGCGTTCTTGGGCGTCCGGGCGCACGCGGCACTTCGTCATCTGCTCTCCTTCCATGGGCCGTCGCAGTGGCGCGCCCCGTGCCACGGGAACACGCGCCGGGCCTTTTCATCGTGGCTGCGTTGGCGGCCTGTGGTCCGGCCGCTTCGCCAACGTCTTCATCAGACGTCTCGGAAAGCAAGTACGCGCCGTGGCCGATCTGGAACGGGGTCTCGTTGGCTAAGCTGTCGTCGCTGTCCATGGACTGCTCTGGCTCGGAGCTCGACATGCCAGAAATGGAGTGGGAAGCGTTGAGGAATCTGCGGGGGATTTCCACGGGTAGAGAAGGCTTGAGGGTGCTGATTCGGTCTCCAGATATGGTGCAAAACAACGCTCCGGAGGACGGCTCAAGGGAGATGGACTGCCGTGAAGCTGCTGCTGTTATGATCGGCCAGAGAGAGAGAGGTGACGTAGAACCCTTGCTATATATATGAGAATTAACTGACGTCATATCTGACGTCATTACGGACGTCATACTAAGACTTTGACTGACCACGTCATACTAGAACTTGACTGACGTCAGGGGTGATCGGATTAGATTATGCACGAATGGCCTTCTGCTTGAAATATGGTCTAGAGACCTCACTTCTCCTGCCAATAACCGATAATTATTATAATAAAAATAGATATATAATTTTTTTTTTAGTTTTTAACCTGTATTTTATGCACACCTGGGGTTAAAAAAGGGTTAGGGTAGATGTATGGATGTAGTGAGCATAGCTCTGACCTAACCAAGTCTAACTGACATCACTGTGAACGCAAAACAAAGAAAACTTCTGATATAATATGATATAATATGATTGTTTTAATAAAGTGTATCACTCAATTATAGTCAATACAAAAATAAAGGCTTTTATAGAACGGAAAGCCAAGCTGCTTAGTCTGCAGATAAAACACAATGACAAAAGGCATAGTAATTTAGACTCTTATTGTCATGTTACTGATCTGTTCAAATGTTGCATTGGTTCCAGTTCTCAGTGAATTGTGCTGTAGCCTGGGCCCAATGAATGGGGCAGGCACTATAAACCATCTGTGTCATTTCACTTTTTAGTACTGAAAAATGCTGCCACCAGATTAAAGAAAAGACACTATGTGATGTTGACTGACTGATGATTTTTATGTAGCCTAATGTGCGCGACTGCGCCTTTGTTTTCATTATTGGCTCTGTTAGATGGCTCTGTCCAGTGGCTAACGCTAACTAGCGCAGTTAGCTTAACGCAGTGGTTCTCAAACTTTTTCTGTCATGCCCCACTTTGAAGGAGGAAAAATGTTCATGCCCCACCGCCCCAACAAAACCGCCCCAACAAAATTGTAACAAAAGGCTCCAAGTTTAACTTTTATTGAAATAACATCAAGATCATGATGACCATTTCTTTCTATTTTCTTTCAGTAATGTTGTCCAAATAAAAAAACAACTTCCATTTCAACTTTATAAAAAAATGTGTGACTGCTATATCTGTGCTTTTTTAAATAATAAATTGAATTAATCAAACAGAAATTGCAATCACTTTGCTAGAACAAACAAAGTTAACCAGATTGCTCCATCAGATAAAAATCTAATGAAATGTGCAATCACTTTGTTATAACGATATCAATAAAGTTCTATATGTGCAATAACAAATATTTGGCAAGAAAAAGTCTTATTATCACTGTATTAGTGGCTGCAATGAACCTGTTTTGCACTGCACATATTTTCAAAATGATAACAATAAAGTGCAACCTGTGCAAAACTAAACAAAACAAGTTAAAATATTTGGCAATATGAATGAACCATCCATGAAATGAATGCGAAGTCACTACAGAAGCGGGGTTCATTTATTGCTCACCCGGAAAGAAGTCAGACGTAAAAACATTGGTTCCGCGCTGCATTTCTGCATTTCCCCCTGCGCCCCCCCTGTTTTGCCACTGCGCCCCACAGGGGGGGCCCGCCCCACACTTTGAGAAACACTGGCTTAACGTTAGCGAGTGGTTTTCTGGAGTTAAATACACAATCCCTGGATGTTTCATTTCGGGTAAAGGGGTTTCCATTCAGTGTTTCCCATACATAAAGGAATTTGTGGCGGGCCGCCACAATAATATTTGGACCGCCACAATAAGATGTTGACCAAAAAAAAAAAAAAAAAAAAAATTTTTTTTTTTTTTTACAGTGCACATGAACGCAACATGCAAGATATCCGCTGAATAAGTGTCCAATAAACGTTCATGTCATTCTGGCCAATACTTCTGTTATAGCATTTCAGTCTGGAATATGGAATATCTTTCAATAATCTATGATTTAGCTGCTAAATTGTCAAATACCGCCATCTGCTCGCTACCCAGGCACTTATGTATGTACTTAACCCAACTAACTTAACTATCCGGTGTGCACAACACTGTCAGCCTAAACTCCTGCTGACACCCCAAAAACCTACAATCCGCTACAGAAAAATGTATATTGTTTGTTTATTAACTGGCCCCTCGCCTTCTATCATTTCACGAAAGTGCAAAGCAAGTTGAGTATCCCTGACCTATAGGGAGAAATTTAGTTTGTCATTGTAAACCCACAGTACAGTAATGATGACATGTTCTTCATAGATCTAGCCTTTTAATTTTGCTCTTAAGCTTTCTCAAAGTACACCAAATTCATGCATTTTACTTTAAAATGTTTTAAAAAAATCTCGCGGGGGGGCATGCCCCCGCACCCCCCTAGGGGGTCTGCGGTCCCCCACCACAAATTCTCAAAATCCTGTGGGAAACACTGCATTAGATTCTATACGTTTACGCCAGCTCTGTGTATTAAGTACTTTTGTGGGGCTGTTTGATCACAAGCCACAGACTGTAAATGTCACAGTTTGTCTGCCAAGCGGACGAGCCTGCAGGGTAGGCCGCGCTACGAGCTAATGCTAACAAAACTCGCTAACAAAAACAACACACATATCCGCTGCATCATCGCCAGCTTTGGTTTAACGTAATGCCAGCTTAGAGGTTTCCCCTCCTCTCGGAACCCGTGTGGGACATGAATTGCAAATTACAGTAGCTTTCTGATCAACACACTGGCAGCAGCCATGTTTGCGTCGCAGCTATGATGTCACAAGTGTGGAAGGGAGGAATCTTGGCCACAATCGGGCAAATTCTCATCAGGTCTTGGGGAGGCATTAGGGGCTGTTCAGACTGGACGTGTGTATTTCAGAAGCCAGCGCCTTTCTGCAATTAATTCTCTATGGTAAGGACGCGCTAGGAGCTCTCCTCTTTCAAGGAGCGCACCTGGCATTTAAGCGCTCTGGGCGGCTAGTGTTTTTTGGCAGAGCACTCTGGGCGTCTCAAGCTGAAAAAAGTTTAACATTTGGAGGAAAAGCGTGCTGCTCGTCAATGTCACTCCTCCTACCTCTTCTCCTACCAGAGGGATCTTCAACCTCCGCTGCTGCCAGAATTGCCAATAATCTGGCTTTCATATTTACAGTGAGAACAATCAACAACAACAAAGAGACTAAACTAGCTGGCTACCATCTGTGTGATCGTTGTATCCTGAACTGTACTGCACAGGGAAAAACAAAACAAAATACAGGGGGCGTGGCCACAGGGGCATGTCCTCTGTGCCTGGCATGGGGTGGTGACCCTATATAACAAAGCAGGGGGCGTGGCCTCTGTGCCTGGCATGGGGTGGTGACCCTATATAACAAAGCAGGGGGCGTGGCCTCTGTGCCTGGCATGGGGTGGTGACCCTATATAACAAAGCAGGGGGCGTGCCACTTCAGAGTTGCCCTGGTCAAGAAGGGTAGTTTGGCGAGGTCCTCCTCGTCTTTCTACAAAACCGGGGTTATGTTCATAACCTCAAGTTTTGTTCCAAAAGACTCGGAGGACCTTGCATTTGGGACATTCATCTCTCCCGTAATGTCCAGACTCTCTCATCAAACCCACCCCGTGAGGAGGTGCTGAGTTTCTCACCTGGGTCCCAAGACCGCCTGCGCCAGGCACGGGGCCGAGACATCCAGTCTGTAGAACCAAACAAATGAGAGGGGCGAAGTCCAACTCGCCGCTCTGCAAATGTCCTGGGGAGGCACCCCTCTGAAGAGGGCTCAGAATGAAGACATCCCATGAGTAGAGAGCGCACGGAGACCCGCGAGGGTCGCACGCGTTGGCTTGTGTAACCCATGGTGATAGCCTCCACAATCCAGAGCATCGCTTCGGGATGGGCTTGCCCAAGCAAGGATTATCCCAGGAGACAAACAGCTAATCGCCTTTCCTGAGCCCCTTAGTTCTGTCCATATACTAGTGTACGTGCGAAGAGCACGGACAGGGCAAAGACGCTGAGCCTGCTGACCACCAGCAAAGGCTTCCAGAGTAATAGGGAAGCAAGCACCCATAACCTTAGGCATGAAGGCCGGGTTAGGGATCATAGTCACCCTTCCACCCCCAGGGGTAAACTGAGCTTCTTTTCACATGCAACAAAGCTCATTCATTTATTACTTGAATTTACTTTACTAAAAAGTAACTGGACTGATATTATTAATGGGTCAAAATGATTCATGTCGGTTAACGGTTAAACGGTTAATTGTTTATCTATTTATTTAAAAGGATCCCCATTAGCTGATGCCTGTGCTGTGGCACCAGCTAGTCTTCCTGACATCCCTATTATGCATGTGTGTGTCTATGTGTGTCTGCCACCTTGTTGTATTTGTGGGTGTGTATGTTTTTCTCATTGTGTGTGTGTTACTGTGTTTAGATGTGTGTGGGTTTGTGCGAGTTTGATTGGTGTTGCAGCCATGGTTGCATGGCTGTTCCGCTGTTTGATGACTGACTGTAGGTTTTAATTAACATTCTCCACATTCATCAATAACATTCAACTCATTCTCCTTGTGAGAGAGTGAGTGTGTTTGTTTAAATACACTGTGTGTGTGTGTGTGTGTGTGTGTGTGTGTGTGTGTGTGTGTGTGTGTGTGTGTGTGTGTGTGTGTGTGTGTGTGTGTGTGTGTGTGTGTGTGTGTGTGTGTGTGTTGTGTGTGTGTTGTGAATGTGTGAGAGAATGTTTAACGCTCACGTGTGGGAATGGATACATGCATGCTATGAACTTCAAACTGTGTGTGTGAGCGTGCTTGATTAAGTGTGTGTGTGTATCATAAAACTCTGTGAACAAACATCAATATCATATAACCAGACAACTACTTCCCCCTCTCCCTCTCTCTCTCTCTCTCTCTCTCACCAGCTAACCTTTCAAACAAACCCCATTCTCTGAGGCTGTTTCTGCAATACCTCCTCAGATGAGAAAAATACATTAGGAAATACACTGCCGGCTACATAGAAAATGCTGATGGGAATCCATATTTCTTGCTTACTTTTCATTTTCCCTGGCATGAAGCTAAGAGTGGGCTTGAAAAACGTGTGTGGGAGACATTAATGTAATGGAGAAAAAAGTAGAAGGGGAAATGGGTCTAGAGTAGGGGTGTAACGGTACACAGAAGTCACAGTTCGGTTCACACCACAGTTTGGACGTTAAGGTTTGTTACGAGTTCATGGGGAAAATCTTAAACAGTGGGCTGATTAAAAAAAAGGCAATAGGTCACAATGGCAGTAGCACAATGCCAATATATAGCAGTAACTGTAGGTGGCAGTCAGGAGGGCAGACAGGGGGAGTCAATCTTGTATTTTACTGTGTACATTTTGAATACTAGATTAGGCTGCTACATGGCCTTCAAATCTTGTTTGGTGGGACTCTGGCCCGGTGTTGTGTTGTATGTGTAAGCCTTACACATACACATATTACACTGTAAGGAATGTGTGTGTTTTGGGGTTTTATTTTGAAGGTCTGTGTGTGTTTTGCGCTTTAATTTTAAAGGTTTTTGGGCTTTGATTTTAACAGCCTGGTCTAAAACCATGTAACAGCCTGGTCTAAAACCACGTAACAGCCTGGTCTAAAACCAAGTAACAGCCTGGTCTAAAACCACGTAACAGCCTGGTCTAAAACCACCTAACAGCCATCTTGGATTTGAGGCCAAATCTGACTTCCCTCCACATCTGACAATAAACCTTATGGTGGTATCCACTCACTATGTGAGAAATGTCATGCTTTTTTGAAGCAGTGCACAAGTGTTATAAGCCCATTTGTGCATTAGACCCAGGGGAATGGCAGCCATCTTGGATTTGAGGCCAAATCCGCCTTTCCTCCACATCTGATAATAAACCTTATGGTATTCACTCACTATGTGAGAAATGTCATGCTTCTCTGAAAAGGTGCAACATTTTTATAAGCACATTTGTACATTGGACTCAGGGAAATGGCGTCCATCTTGGATTTGAGGTCAAATCTGACTTCCCTCCAAATCTTAACACATTCACTGCCAGCCTTTTTTTTTTTACTGTAGGTAGCTTCTGCCAGAGGTTTTTTTTGAGGATTCTGGCTCATCTTTCAAGACCCGAGGATTCTTTTCTGCTAAGATTTTGTGAACACAAAATATCTCAAAAGAACTAATAGAATGTGTGCTTTCTCTGTCTAAAAGAGTTAGTTTGTAGAGTTAGTAGTTATGTAGGCATTAGCACTTGAATACAGCATGGTTTCAGCGTCTGAAAATTTAAACTGAGATAAATAGCTTTTTGTGAAATTCGATAGAACAGTCACTTTAACCATTCATTTTTGGCATCAGTAAGACGTCAGACATCTAAACAATAGTTTTGAACAGTAATTTCCTCCATAACAGCAGGAAACCCCCCTCTCATTCAAACTCCTCCCTCCGTGTGTGTTCTTCTTGGCTGCAGCGGGCGTGTCACAAGCGAGTTTTTGCTGCTGCTGCTGCTGCTCCTGTCTGCTGGCGGCCGCTGGGCAAGTCTGGATGGGCTCGCTCGTTTCTTGGGGTTTCGGTTGAGAAACCCCAAGAAACGGGGTTTCTTTTGCGATTCTGGTCTTATTTATGCTGCGTGTTTCAAAGTGTGTTGCACCCATAATCTATTATGCAAATTTGCAATCCCCCACCGCCAGCAATCAGCGCGAAAGCGAAAGCGTTTTCGCCAATCCATTTTACAGTATGAGAATGGTTTCATCGCGCGTTCCCCTGCAGTTTTGGCTCGGCTTTTTCTAGAATGGAGAGCACTGTCGCCACTTAGTGGGTCGGTGGAATGGGTTGTACACGTTCGGTGGCTTCAATATTTATATAAGAGATGTAAAAGGGTTAGATCAACGGCCCACCGTCAAATTTTTTTTTTTTTTTTTTTGACGTATCAACACGTCATTGGCAGTCAACCGTTGGATTTTTTTTTACGTATCAACACGTCATTGGCAGTGAACGTGTTAAAATAAACCTTATGGTATAGACCTTATTTGCTAACCCCGGACAGCGCCATATTGTTGACATACCGTCCTGCAGCTGACAACTATAGTAACGGCCTTATTGTCGTTTCTGTTCCATTACAAAATAGCGATAGTGATGACAGCAATAAAAACCCCAGAGTTGTTGTTTGTATGCTGCCGTTAATGCCTGTAATAATAAACAAAAGAAAAAACGAGGTGAACAGACTTTGCTGTGAGGAGCTGTCAGAAGGTTTCACCTGTCTCTCCCAACTATCCCCACACCTCTCCTGTGATGACGTATCCTCAGTCTCGCTCCCTTCACGTCTGTGGACAGTAGAGATAGAAACAACTTGTTGTTGTTGAACTTGAACTTGGTTGTCACTTAAGAGCTGCAGCGCTATGTCGAGAACATGGCGGCGGTGGGCGTACCCGTACGTGAGTGACGTCAATCGAATAAGGTCTATTCACTCACTATGTGAGAAATTTCGTGCTTTTTTGAAGAAGTGCACAAATGTTATAAGCACATTTGTACATTAGACACTGGAAAATGGCGGCCAACTTGTAATTTTGGTCAAATCTGACTTCCCTCCCAATCTTAAAATAAACGTTATGGTATTCCCTAACTATGTGTGAAATTTCACGCTTTTCTCAAAAAGTGCACAATCCCTATATTTTTGGGAGCTAAACCGCTCTACTACACCGAGGCTAGTGGATAAGAAAGATTGTTCCCTGCTCTGATTGCAAGATAGCAACGACCAGCATGGGAATTGGTACAATTGGGGGCTTGATGCGCGCGCGTGCGTGTGCGCGTGCGCGTGCACACACACACACACACACACACACACACACACACACACACACACACACACACACACACACACACACACAATTCCCCTGTGGATATCAGAGCACCTAGATATATCTCCTCAAACCTGAAAACTGTGTATTTAACAAATTCTGGATTTTTAAAAATGTATTTTTTCTTACCTTTATCTTCAACACAGTTGAAAAATGGTCTCCCTGTTCTCAGTGGTTTGGAAGCTAAAGCCAGTCGCTCTGAGTCTACAGTCAAACACTCATCTGGGATTAGGAGCCATTTATTCATCCTGAGAGCCTCACTTCAGAATCCAATGAATATTTCACACTTTCATTATTATGCAATCTCTGCTGCTGAGAAGTGTGTTTTGAAGGCTATCCTTCTGTGGAGTTTAATTCTGTGTGTGTGTGTGTGTGTGTGTGTGTGTGTGTGTGTGTGTGTGTGTGTGTGTGTGTGTGTGTGTGTGTGTATTACTCTATATCCAATCTCAACACTGAAAAGTGTCTGTATGCGTCTTTATGTGTGTGTTTTCTGTGAAGTGTGTTTTGTGGGATTTCACTGCAGGCATTCAGGATATTAACGATAAGAGGATATTATTAGCCAGTTTTGTGTGAATGTGTGTGTCGGGAAGGAGTTGATGAAAAAGAAAATAATCAGAATCGTCCTCAGGAAAAGTGTGACTTGAGGCAGGTTATACACCAGTTTACCTAAAGAATAACCAGATGGTTACCAGACACACACACAGACACACACACACACACACAGCGTTTACAGTCATAACTCCAACTTCAATGTAGAAACCTGCTAAACCAGTTCTTACCAACTGTCAACCTGCCATTCAAATGAGCCATCACTCATCTCTTTCTACTTGCAGCTCTATAACAGCCTCATCCATTTCTGCTTTTCTGACAGACGGCTCTCTGGCTCTCTCCTCTCGACAACACCAAAAAACACTGACTGCATCATGCATGTTCAAGTCCTCAGCAATGATGGTGCAGGCCACGACATGTCACATTAGTTATCCGTACTGTTAGTTATCCTTAGGGCTGGGCGATATGACGATATATTTCGTCTGGACGATAGAAAATGTATTTCGTATGATATGATGCTCTATCGTTTATATCGTTGTGTTGCAAATCACACTCTTTACGGCAATATTGTCCGTCATTTGGATGACGCTGTGCTTTCTCTCACGTCCACAGTCCACACACGCACCAGACTGTGTCAACAAGCCCGTTGCGTCCCTTTATAAGTGGCACAAATCAGCCGTGAGTAGGCTAAAGAGCAGGGAGATGTTACCTCCATTCCGTCCGCCTAGTCTACCCAGGCATTTGCGCTGTGTTAAGTCCGCGTTTGATCCATATTTGCGTGTGTCCTCCTAACGTTAAACCTGGCAAAACATCTCCTCTCATCATCCCAAGGAAATCCCTTGAGGGCTGACAACAAAACGTCTATCGTTAGCTTTAGCTTTTAGCTTTCCCTGTGTGAGTTGTTGGTTAACGTTGTTCTTCTTCTTCTACAGTTTTATTCTTCTTCTACTGAACATGTAGGTATTTTGACGTTGACTAAAGAAATACTGCCGCCTAGTGTCAGCTTTTAGATATGATTCCAAATCAGTGCTTAAATCAAACACATCAAATGCTAGTGTCCTCTTTGAAAATCGAACTGGTGGCGTGGTTCAGTTTGTGTTTCATTCTACTGCCCTGCAACTAATTATTATTATTTGTGTTGTAAAGAATAGCCATGCTTATCTGTATTCTGAATGCATGTATCCTTTGTGAGGTGCAACATTTTAACTGGTTCAACTGCTACATAAATAAATGGCCATGTGGTCATTTTATATAAACTATAAATAGAATTTACAGAAAATATGCTATATCGTGATATATATCGGTATCGGGATATGAAATGACTTATATCGGGATATGAGATTTTGGTCATATCGCCCAGCCCTAGTTATCCTTACTGTCAGTCTACTTACAGAAAGCTGGGATTCAAATAACCCATTACTATTCTAGTTATTCTGATAGGTGCAATCACAGTCAGAATCACCTCATTTCTGAAGTGAAAAAAGTAAACAGGAATTTGTCTTGGTGACATTAATGCGTGGAGATGTTGACAACGCTCATATGGATACACAACTCTCATGGCTGGTGGGCTATATTATACTCTACATGTACAGTATACAGTCCTCACAGCTGGTGTACTGATCAGTCAGGTGCTGTCAGGTGTTAAAACACCATGATCAAATCAACAGGGCCGAGCAGCAGCTGAGAACTTGCACTGCTAAGAACTGAAGGCTAATAGGCCGTTGCATTGCAACAGCAAATCCGCCATTTTGTCCTGAAGGGGACTACTGCAATAGAGTACTGCAGGGATGATGAATTTTGGTTGGCTTACCCAGAAGTTCTCTGTTTTGTCTGTTCTTTGATATGCACCTGATCCTATTGGTATTGGTAAAGATTGAAAGCCATGATGTTTGTACAGGAATACTTTGAAGGGGGGGAAAAAGGAAAAAAACAGAAGTCCCTGCGCATCCTGGTTCTGGGGAAAAGACAATGGGATTTTGGGGGAATTTCGATTGAATGCATGAAATAAGGTCTGTGGTAACAAAAGTTTATTAAACAGCGACGTTTGTGTTCAGCAAGATAATCTTCACAAATGAGGACCACTTTTATGACTTTTGAAGCATTTTCTGAAAATCGTGTTTAAAAAAAAAAGCGCATTTACGCTTCGAGAATCATAAAAGTGGTCCTCATTTGTGAAAATTATGTTACTGAACACAAACTTTGCTGTTGTTCGTGTTTCATAAACTTTTGCAAACCACTGACCTGCTTTCATGCATTTAACCAAAATTCCCATACAAAGATCCCATTGACTTTTACACGTAAGAGCCGAAAGTGCAAATGTTTTCTGGCTAAAATGGCTGCAGCGCTCTTGTCAAAAAAGCACCAGGACTTCGTCGCTTGGCTTCTATAGACGGTTTTCACGGATTTGTGTTACTAGAGTTTGGAACCTAGCTTATGTCCTGTCAGTTATCGTACTAGCAAACACTGCAACAGGAAGAATGTTGTCGAGTTAAAACCGTCTATACTCTTTGAATGCCTTCAAGAATTCAAATCTTGCACTGATGACATATACACACACACACACACACACACACACAAGCATCCCGCCCAACTCAAGGCCCTGAACCAACAACCTGAGCAAACACTGGCTATGGCTGCTGGCACCAACTGTACTGTAGCTAACTAGCTGACAGATTTGGAACACTCCATCTCCATGGCAACAGCACACACCAGTCCCTACAGGGAGCAGGGCCATCTGGAATCGTGCCAATCATGCCCTCATCCCCAACTCCAACCTCAGCCCCTCACATCAAGCTCAATTTAGTCCTGGCCTATAGTGCTGTAGTGTGTACAGCCTTCTTTTCCAACCGCTTTCATGGAGCTGTGGCAAGAAGTTTTTACTGTGTCAGGGTCTTCCAGAGAGTGTGTGTTTGTAAAACAGATACATTACATTCATGCTCTCAGGCCTGATCAGGGGAACTCCAGACAGGAACACCTTCACTATGGCTAGTTCACACAGCCATCCTTAGTGCTTGAATCTAATCTTTTCCCCCCTAAGTGACTCAGGTCAGTCTTTTTCATAACTGTGTGTGAACAGTACAAGTCACATTGAAAGTCACATTGAAAGTGACTTTTTTAAAGACGACCTGGGCTACTTTCAAACGTGGAAAAACATCAGATTCGAATCTGATGTTTTGGAATGTGACTGCGGTGTGAACAGACATCTGGCCCATATCTGACTTAATGCTTCAATGTGACTTTTAAGTAATTCCAGAGCAACATTCGTCACTATTCTGCACTGGCGGCAGGAGGGAGGACCAAGCAGGTAGATTGTGATTACAAACATGGAGGACAGCTGCAAGGGAGCTAATCAGTGGAGGGACAGTGAGGTTTTAGACCTTATAAGTATTAGCAAGAAGTAGCAGCTATTGCTCCACAGAAAGCCATTATTAAAATTTTGGCTCTCTTTCTCCTCTTCCTCGCTATCATCTGCTCCCGTATTTGCTGGCTTCCACTGCACAATAACTTGTAAATTAAACCGTAAACAGATGAAACACCATGTTTACTGGTGTCTTCTTCCGGGTTTACGTAGAACAGCAGTGTGCTGCATGTGACGTTATTGTTGTTCTTCTGCGCATGCGGGTCACTTCAGGGCCATGACCTGTTCACACTGGAGTCTGATATGGGCCACATTTAAAAAGTCTGTGTTTGGGGGACATGGTGGCTCAGTGGTAGAGCTGTCGCCTCACAGCTAGAAGGTCCTGGGTTTGATTCTAACCTGGGACGCTGTGAGCGCTGAAGGAATGCGTGCCCGTCCGCATGTCCTCGAGTGCCCACTGCCCGGGTGGGGTCGTCAAAAGGGCCTTTCTGTGTGGAGTTTGCATGTTCTCCCCATGCCCCCTGGGGATTTCCTTCATATAGGAACCCCTCACCAAAACATGCAACATCCTGGTTGCTAATGTGGTTCCTCCTCTGGTCGTTAAGGGCGCCTGTTCGGAGGGAGGGGAACTGGGTGGAATAGCGTGAACCTCCCACGTGCTATGTCCTACTGGTGAAGCTTCCCCTGTCAGGTGAAAAGAAGCGGCTGGCTAACTGCCCATGTCTCGGAGGAAGCATGGAGCCAGTTTCGGCTCTCCCCAGATCGGCAGTGGGTGGAGTAGCAACCAGGATAAATAAATTAAATTAGCACTAATGGGGGATAAAAATGGGATAAAAAAATCGAGGGGGGGGGGGGGGGGGGATATAAAATAAAATAAAGTCTGTGTGAACAGCCACACAAAAAATCAGATGTGAGCAACAAGTCAGATTCAAGCACTAAGGATGGCTGTGTGAACGTAGCCTATGGCTTTAGAAACAGGATCCCAGTGAAAACTAGTCAGCTCAGCAGCATGGCCAATGTAGCCTGCTCTTTGAAACCCGACAGAACCATGGAAACAGGCTCTCAGAACAGTCACCCCCCTCCGTCAGACGCTGCTCTTCTGACGTTGTTATTACACCGCTCGCTAATTGATACGGCCGTGGATTCTGACCTTAGGGTGTGGGCATTGGCTGTCTATCATGTTGGAACCCCTCCCACCCACCACCCTTCATGAGGGCTTTTCATTGGCCATAATTACCAATAATATAATGTTCATGCCTGGTTAAAGCGGGAAGGGAGGAAGGAAGGAAGACAGAGACACAGAAAGAAAAACTGAAAGTCAGACAGACAGACAGACAGACAGACAGACAGACAAGCAAAGAAGGGACTAGACAGAGTTTTACATCACCAAATCCAACACACACAGGCAAACTTGAAGGAGAGATCTGATGTGGTTGACGTGGAGCTGACCCCAAACTCGCCCCTCAGAATATTTCTCCACGTTTCATCTTGAAATTAGTGAACTCAAAAAATAATTTCCGTTGAATTAGAGACATGACAAATCTAGGCTGAGTAGCTCATCTGACAGAGAACAAGCTAGGCTGCAGCCTCTCTCTAAAACATGTTGTGGGAATATTATTGCTTGGCCCTAAAGATGGTAATCATTAGACACTTTTCCACTGCACTAGGGCTCAAATTGCGACCTTGACAAGGTCAAAGCCATCTCAAAATGTTTACAACTCGAGATTAAAACATGTTAATTTTGTACCCATGCTAACGAATCACCTCGCGAATCACAACATCCAAAAAGAACCACAGAAATGATGATTTGACACAGAGAAATTGCCTACTAATGCAACTTTGTGCTTCATTAGTTCAGAGAATATCCCACAAATGTGCAGGATGTATCCATCCTAAAGGCATATGAAGCAAGGACAGGGTCATATACATTTCAGAGTAGCATGATCTAGCCTGTGGCTTCTTTTTCAGGCTGTGTCCCACATTTAGTTCACCATAGGACACTGGCTCATTAAAACATGTTGTTAGTGTTTTTATGTGCAGACACACCAGAAGTGGCTCCAGATTAATTTAGGGTCCTCAGCCATGGTTCAAAAAGCCTTAAATCTCCAGGCCATTTATCACATTCGAATAATGGCAGAGAGTCCATGAAAGAGTAAGGGAAAAAAATCCACTTTCCAAAGGGGAAAATGAAAAATGACACTTCCCTCAGGGGGGGAAAGGAGAAAAATAGAGAATATATGGATTAAGTTTGCAAAGCCCCCCAAAGTGAATCGCTAATGACATAGCCTAACGCTTAAGGCGAGTTAAAACCTTTTCCTTTGGAATTCTGCTTGTGAGGCAATATTCTATCCAAGGGAGTGGCTTATAGGCCACTGCAGCTCAATCCTCTAGTGTGCGACCACAGACAGACACGCACACACACACACACACACACACACACACACACACACACACACACACACACACACACACACACGCACACACACACACCCTTGTGCACATGAACTAGGCAGTTGGCCCACAGTAATAGGAGACTAATTAATAGTAATAAATCAAACGCATTGCATTATATGGGAAGGATCTGCAATCTCAGCGATTCAATTATGATGCTGGTGGACTGGTGACACTGACTGGTCTTAGCAGTTTGTCTTCCTTGTGGGCTGGCTGGCTGGCTGGCTGCTGGGATGGATGGATCTGTCTGCCTACCTCACTGTCAGTCACTCAGGTACTGGGCCACTCAATAGAGAGCCCCAGGGATGACGTATTTTTGTAGTCAGAACGCGGAAGTCCCGGACTTCCTGGTTCTTCACTGTCTATGGGATTTTTGAATGGGTTTTTGCCGCGATGCTTCAAATAAGGTCTCTGAGCAATGCAAGCTTAATCAAACGCCAACCAGAGTTCACTTGGATAATCTTCACACATGAGGACCACTTTCATGAGTTTTGTAGCGTAAATGCGAGCCCTAGAAGTAAAAAGCTCGAGCTAAGCTAATCCAGAACTACACACTGTCGCATAGGCTTCTACGTAACGTCAGCACTCAACCTGGACTGTTGTTGATGTGTGCACTGATTACCCCGGGCTGAACGGGCTGAACCAGGTGAGGGAAGAGAATTTCCGTGTTCGTCCTTTGAAGTGATGACGTTATTGACCTATATATCGCCGTCGACTCAACTAGTGTAGTCTCATTTAGCCGTTTGCTAGCTAGCTGCCCTTTTAACGGCACGTAAAAGCTTCAAAACTCATAAAAGTGGTCCTCATGTGTGAAGATGATATTACTAAACACTGGTTCACGTTTGATTAATCTTGCGTTGCCCAGAGACCTTATTAGAAGCATCGCGCCAAAAACCCATTCAAAAGTCCCATAGGCGAAAACAGTGAAGAACCAGGAGTGTTAGCATCGATGATTTCCGGTGTCTCTTTGACATGCATAGCGGTAATGTAAGGTAAATGTGTTAGTGTCAATGCAAAGGTGGTAAAAAATATTTTCAAGTACATGTAATCCTGATCCTCATATTTTGTATGAAATAATCAACAGAAATCAGATTCAGAATTTTAACTCTTTCCCCGCCATTGACGTGTTTTTGCGCCATTTATGAGACAACGCTTCCCCGCCATTGATGTGATATCACTGTCAATCCGTATTTTCATCATCAAGTGAGAGACGGCTGTCCTGCTCACCTTGTGAAATACTACAGCACGTCTAGAGTTGCACAGAAGTAACCATGATTGTCCAACAAAACCAGGAAGCAGAAAAAAGCAACAATCTCACGTCAAAAAAGCTCCATAAAACGGCTCCGGGTGCTGCTCAAAGCGCTGGTCCAGCAGCTTTGAGCGATGCACGGACTCCATGACAGCAGGGCAGCCTGTCACTCAAAGCTGAAGGATTTTCTTTTCACCAGGCGCTGACAAATGTACACAAGTCACTTCTCCTCAGGTACTTTAGTCATCCAGTTCCTAAACTCTCACACCGTGTACATGCCAGATTTGCTCCTGACCTCCAGACATGGACAACCAGTCGTCCTTCCGGGCCAGTCCAGGTGAGACTAGGATCCGAATGAACAATGTTCAAGTGATTGTTGTTGTACGTGCGTCGCAACTCTTCCTCTTCCTCGCTGATGGTGGGTTGCTCCAGGTTTGAGGAAGAGGAGCTAGCCAATTTATCCGAATGAACACTGTTCAAGTAGAGCATTTGTCTAGACTCTGAAAAGGGCTATAGTGATGTAGCCGAGTGTCCGGGTCTGCCTATTACTTACACTTTGTTAATAACGTTGTAACGCTGTAACGTTATAACACGTTTCCACATTTATTCTCAGACAGCTAGCGCCTAGCGTTAGCACTAAGCACACTAGTCAACACCGGCTCTGTCTCTGTCAACAACAAAGTCCCCCACTTCCTGTTCTACGGCAACTCTGAGGGGACATCCACAGAGCCTCGCATACACACTGAACAGTCTGTTACAGTAATACCATTGCGCCCTCTGGAGGATCATTGAAAAATGATTTGAAAAAAACGTTCTGGCAGCATGCACATTGCTTTTTGTTTTGTTTTGATCTAGTCATTTTTCACATGCTCGAGTAAATCCTTAACGAGCGAGTAATTGAGCTTCGATTAATTGTGTGCATCCCTAATTAGATGCTATACACAGGAGCAGACCCACCCAGATTGGGCTACTCTTACCTTGTCCTTGTCCTCTACCAGGTCGCTCAGTATATCATCGGGGTCCAGGATCCCCCCGTCACAGTATTCCACATGGTGGGTCCGAACCAGGAAGTCCCCTTCCTGAAACACAGCAAGTTATCAAGACAAATCAGCATCCTAAAATGTGAACAGACCTAAACCACACATCAACGGTGACATTTTGGACATCAACGTTTTCTGCAATGTGTTGACGGAATGTGCTGAATCTGATGGTTTCTGTAATGCTAAAAGGTTACTGTGAAGCATTCTGGGTGCTGTCTGTCAACCCCCTCAAAATTCATGAGAGTACAGATTTATGGAAAGAGACTGGTGCCAGCAGAGACTGTATTTGAACCGGATATATTTGAATTTGTCACGCTCATACTGAACCGCTGAATTCAACTAACCCTCTTGTCTACTATCTTAAAGCCCCCCTCCAGTCAGTTGTTCCTACCTGTACAACATTGATGTTCTATGAAAATGTTCATCATGCTGTAACAAAGCACATCATCATTTACGCCAAAGATCATCTATTGGTAAGAACGTAGGCTAACACCAAGCTAACGGGAGATGCTATTTACTGTAGTATTAAATATTGTATTAGTCTATGACACATCACTCGTTAGACAACAATGTCTGACGTCAGCACCCGTTTTTGCCACGAGCTACATTTTAAGACTTTGAGCCAAAAAGAATGTTATTTTTCAAAAAAAAGACAGTGGCGAACACTTTAGCTAATTAGCAGAGCAGCTAGGGCTGGGCGATATATCGAATATACTCGATGTATCGCGGCTTGTGCCACGTGAGATGTAGAAATGACTATATCGCGAACATTCGAGTATAATTGTCACGCATTGTTTATAACTTAAGCCGCCGGCATGACTCGCTTCACGTTTCCTCTTGCCAGCTCTCCCTCTCAAGGGAGAGCTCTGTCACACTCGGGAAGGGAGGGGGAATCACATGGATACGTCAAACGCGTCAAACCGCATCACACACACCCGTCCTTAATAGAGGTCGACCGATATTGCTTTTTCAATGGCCGATGCCGATGCCGATCTTTAGAGAGCAGGGCGGCCGATGGCCGATATATAATGCCGATTATTATTATTTTTTTCATTCGATAAAATACGATTAAAATAAACTCCTCAAAAAAAGTTTGGAAACGTTATTTTGCTCGATTATTTCTCCCCTTTAATAATACCAATTGGTATTGTATTTTATATAGTTGGAAAGCCTGATTAGTCACCTTTACAACGGGGTACAACTTGTAAGGATTGTGCATTCGTGGAATGAGAAACACACAGCTAAACGTGTGGGTAACGCCCCCAAAAAATGTGCAATATTCTTCTGTTGGTATTTTTTTTTAAAGAAATCTAGTAGCCTAGATTTCCATTATCCATTCATGCACATTGAAAATCGAATATAACATTATACTGTAGGCCTACATCTAATATAAGATGTTATCTTAGCCAGTACAGTAACATGTTTTTGATTATTCTTTTTATTAAATAGAAAAATACATTGGGTTATGCGGTATAGATTTCAGTAGTGACTGGTAGGCTATAGCGAGAGAGCAGTATGTCAGAGAACTCATTCATGTTCTATACTGTTCTATACATTAAAGCAGCTACGAGCAACTTTTTCGATTGTTATTAAACAGTATAAATTTAATATCAATGCATCACATCTTACCTCTAATAGTCGACGAGACCAAAGCCGTGTGTATCTGAGATTGCTCCCTTAGGTGATTATTAAGTCTATAGTCTGTCTAAACTCGCGCCAACAGGGGGCTCTCTAGAGCGACCGGACCGGGTAACCCGGAAGTGAAACGCGGAAGTGAAACCAGGAAGTGAAACGCAGCTGCCTTTTTACGCCGTTTGCGCTGCCTAGCAACATAACATAAACAATGTGAACGCCACGCATACTCGCGGGAACATCTCTCGTTATATTCTAACAGGTTTTTTGGAAGTTATTTTGTGGTTATGGCCGAAGTGGCTGCTGCAAACCGTTTCATTTCAATTCCTGATCTGCCCTGGCTACAGACACACTAACACTGGCCGATTCACTCGGGGTTCAAGACTACTCTGCGTTGGTATCGTCGACTATTAGAGGTAAGATGTGATGCATTGATATTAAATTTATACTGTTTAATAACAATCGAAAAAGTTGCTCGTAGCTGCTTTAACAATAATAATAATAATAATAATGTAACTGTTTAGATTTGCTGTCATTTGATGGGAGAAGTGTGTTTGCAGAAGATGGTGGTGACTGAGGAAACGTAACGTTACAGTAGGCTCATGGGTGCATGAGAAGACTCACATTCAGTGGCGGACTGCATAATCGGGCACGTCGGGCAAATGCCCAGTGGCCTGGCCTGGCCTGGCCTGCCAAAAAAAAAAAAAAAAAAAAAAAAAAAAAAATTTTTTTTTTTTTGCAGGCCGATGCCGATTAATTAAAAATGCCAATAATCGGCCCCAATTAATCGGCCGGCCGATTAATCGGTCGACCTCTAGTCCTTAACCTATGTGCGATTCGAAATCACGCGTCCGCACCAACCAGCCCAAGCAGGCGAAACATGGCCGCCTCCAGTGTGGATGTTGACAGTTCAAATTATAACAAAACAACCACTATTGCGATTTGCAATACATGTCCCGCAAGGTTTCTGAGATTAGGGGAAAGTCTGAGCTGGCGTTACGCTAAACCAAACGTGGGGAGGAGTTGCGGATTTGTTTGGCGTTAACGTTAGCTGTTGTGGTGGCTAACGTTAGCTAGCTGGTTAGGCTACCTAGTTCAGCAGGCAGCGCTCCACAAGCTTGTTGTGACCAAAATCCCCGCATTTAAAGCACTTCATACTCCCAGAGCTGGCGTAAACCATAGAGCATAGAGAAGCTCATGCATTACTCAAAATGAAACGTCCAGGGTTTGTGTCTCCAAAAGCAACTAACGCTAACGTTACATGCAAGCTAACATAGCTAGCTGCGGGGCAGTCATGATCTATAAGGAAAACGAATGCGCACATAGCCTACATAAAAGTCAAGTCTAAATTTATTTTTTTATGTTTTATCTGCAGACGACTAAGCAGCTAGGCTTTCGGTTCTATAAAAGCCATTATTTTTTGTATTGACTATTGAGTGATACACTTTACTAAAACAATCATATTATATCAGAAGTGTTGTTTGTGTTCACAGTGATGTCAGATTTGCTTAGGTCAGAGCTATGGAATATTAAATCATCCATCTTTGCTCACTACATCTGCCCTTTCTTTCTTCTTCTTTTTTACCCCAGGTGTGCATAAAATACAGGTTAAGAACTAATGGAAAAGTCATGGAAATCCATTGGTCAAAATGTGTATGAACCCTGAAGGGTTAAATTGAGCATTTATGAGAGATTTCAAAAATATCGAGATATATATCGTGTATCGCGATATAGCCGAAAAACATCGCGATATTCTTTAGAGGCCATATCGCCCAGCCCTAAGAGCAGCTACACATGAAATACCTTAAAAATGACAAAACTGACTGGGGGGGGGGGGGCTTTAAATAGAGAGATGCCATTGCCAAACCTCACGGCAGCCACAACACAAGGGCCTCCTCCCCTGGTCTCCAACTCCCTCTTTCTCGTCCTCATTTACAGTAGGCTGGATATCTCTCCCTGTTCAACTCTCCCTCCCCTATTCCTTCCATCTGTGCCCTCCTCTTTGCCTCCCCCCCTACATCTTACACCTCTTCCCCTAGGTGACTTGTACAGATTACAACTCCAGCCGAGACTCTCACACTCTCTCTCTCTCTCTCTCTCTCTCTCTCTCTCTCTCTCTCTCTCTCTCTCTCTCTCTCTCTCTCTCTCTCTCTCTCTCTCTCTCTCTCTCTCTCTCTCTCTCTCTCTCTCTCTCTCTCTCTCTCTCTCTCTCTCTCTCTCTCTCTCTCTCTCTCTGCTGTATTGGTTCTGTGATTAATGACATCGCCCCTGCACTGGACAGCTGACTACACAGAGCAGGTTGTTGAACAACATATTGAGACAACACACACACACACACACACACACACACACACAACCATACAGCCTGGGGAAAGGTATGACTCAAAACAATACAGGGTGGGTTCCCATTAAGAGTTTCTTTCAGGGTCAGTGCCCGGTTGCCTAAAACCCCCTCAGCTAAGGTTGCCCTTAAATGACCATCTAAGGCCGCCTTAGGGTGAAAAAAAGATAGTTCCATAAAATCACCTAAGGATTCCTTTATGATGTTGTAAGGGAAAACCCTTAGATCTCTGTGAGTATTTGCCCTTAGCTACTTAAAAATTCCCTTATGCGTTGCGAGAAGGCCCTTACCGTTTTCCTCAGAGAATCTTAAGGGACCCATAACCATCTCTTCTTAACACATTCACTGCCAACAACGTGTAAACACGTTTTCAGAATCCAGCTGTTGACTGCCAACAACGTGTTTACACGTTTTTGGCATCGATTTTTTTTTTTTTACGGTGGGTTGTGCATCTAACCCTTTTACATCTCTTATATAATTATTGGAGCCACCGAACGTTTACAACCCATTCCACCGACCCACTAAGTGGCAACAGTGCTCTCCTGGCTAGAGGAAGGAAAGCATTTTTTTTAACTTGTCACGCCATTCTCACCCCAGCCATTCTCATGAAAATTGATGGGGGAAAACGCTTTCTTTTTCGCGCTGATTGCTGGCGATGCGGGATTGCAAATTTACATAATAGATTACAGTTGGAACACACTTTGAAACACGCAGCATAAATATGACCAGAATCGCAAAAGCTTCTCTCAACCAAAACTCCAAGAAGCGAGCAAGTCCATGCCGACTTCCTCAAACAGCGGCCGTGCAGACAGGCACAGGCAGCAGCAAAGCACTTAGACTGTGACGGCCGCTGCAGCCAAGAAGAGGGAGGAGTTGAAGCAACTCTCCATCTCGCTCTCTCCCTCTCTCTCTCTCTCTCTCTCGCTCTCTCTCTCTCCCTCCCTCCCTCTCTCTCTCTCTCTCTCTCTCTCTCCCCCTCTCACTAGGATTAAACCTAGTGCGTCTCCCTCCCGAGAGGGAGGGAGAGAGAGAGAGAGGGAGGGAGAGCGAGAGGGAGGGAGAGAGAGAGAGAGAGAGAGAGAGAGGGAGGGAGAGCGAGGGGAAGGGAGAGAGAGAGAGAGAGAGCGAGAGGGGGAGGGAGAGAGAGAGAGAGAGAGAGCCAAAAATGAATGGTTAAAGTGACAGTTCTATCGAATTTCACAAAAAGCCGTTTATCTCTGAATATTTTTTCTGATGCTAAAACCATGCTGTATTCAACTGCTAATGCTTACATAACTACTAACTCTACAAACTAACTCTTTTAGACAGAGAAAGTACACATTCTATTAGTACTTTTGAGATATTGTATGTTCACAAACTCCAAGCAGAAAATAATCCTCGGCTCTTGTAAAATGAGCCACAATCCTCAAAAAACGGCTTGGCAGAAGCTACCTACAGCAAGAAAAAAACGGCTGGCAGTCAATGTGTTAAATGTGAATTTGTGTGAAATTGTTTGTGAAATATATCAGAATGGCTGAATTTATGGTGATTGAAGAGGAGGAGATACCCCGCACACACACAACCATACACGCTGGGGAAAAGTATGACTCAAAACATTACAGGGTGGGTCTCCATTAAGACGTTCTTGTGCTTGTCAAAGCTTTGAAAAAAAAAAAACAGAAAACTCTCATAAGGAAGAAGGTTAGAGAGAAAAAAGGTGTAGTTCTGTATCCATGCATGTCACTAGAAATCATGACCCGGTTACTCAAAATAATGCACAGACTTTGTTGTGAACAGTTTCATGTAGGAACTATTTTCTTTTGCAGCCTCATGTAGGAACTAGCTAGCAGCTAGCGGCTGTAGTTTGGTCAAAAGAAAATAGTTCCTCCATGAAACTGCTCATAACAAGGTCTGTGGATTATCTTGAGTAACGGGGTCATAATTAATTTCTGGAAAGAGACATTGCTGTTGAGTTTTTCAAATGTATTTCTTTGGCACTTTGAGCACCACAAGCCTAGTGCCATCCAGTACCATTGTATTGGAGAGAAGGCAGAAACTCTGTGGCCGATATCTCCAAAACTCAGGCAACTAAAACAAAATTATATAGATGGATAAATAGCACTACAGGTGAGAGGGAATATATGTATTTTTAAAAAAGAGGGCATTTCTCCATTATGTCACAGAACGATGAATTCAAATTACCCTTCCTTCAACCATCATTGCTACACAAGACTGTGTGTGACTCTGGGCTGTTTGTACTATTATCTCTATCCTGCCACTCCCTCTCTCTCCCTCCCTTCCCTGATGGAATTCATTGTGACTCCATTGTAACATTGACTTGGCTCACACGCAGGGCAGATGTAACATTGTAACATTGACTTGGCTCACACGCAGGGCAGATGTAACATTGTAACATTGACTTGGCTCACACCCAGGGCAGATGTAACATTGTAACATTGACTTGGCTCACACCCAGGGCAGATGTATGAGCCAGAGAGATGTTTTGAACACTGGCTTTGCTTTGTTTTATTTCCACTCTTGCACACTGTTTATCTTCCTTGAGTGCCAGGGTCAATCAGGGTTTTTCAGGCCATATTAACTCATTCACTGCCAATATCTGACTGGCATTTTTGGCACAGGCCAAGTATTTCCATAATGTTTGGTCATCTTTCAAGACCCACAGTAAATTCTGTACTAGGACTACAGTGATGTCCAATACCTCGAAATGAAGATCTAAGTCTCTACTTTCACCCCCAAAAAGAAAGTTAGCTTTTAGCATGTTCTGTACTCTACTTATAACCCTTTTTATACACCCCATGTTCACCAAAAAAGCCTGTCTGGGAAGAGAAAAGGGAGAAAAAAGCATTTTTGTAAAAGGGCACAATCTCAGGCATAACTCACTCTCAATTCTTTTATTTTGAACTGTATTGACATCAGACATGTAAATATTATTCGTTAGGACACAAATGACAAAAAAAAAATATATATATATATATATTATATATACACACATGAAGTGCTTTTTTTTTACATTCAACAATACAGTTTACTCGGTGTGAGTGTGCAGACAGACAGACAGACAGACAGACAGACAGACACACCGACAGACAGACAGACAGACAGACAGACAGACAGACACACACACACACACACACACACACACACACACACACACGATCCCCCTTTTAGATTTCTAACCCAACATAGGATAAGCAATAACCACGCCCTGTGGCGCTGGGATTGGCCAGGAGCAACACTGGAGGGCACGCAGCCCAGCGATTTCATGAACCAACTGAAGAGCTCTTGAGAAGGACAGCGGGCTGCTGTGAGTGCCTTCTGCCCGCTGCTGCCTAGCTGTTCCTGTGTTTATTTTTGATTTGTTCTGGTACACCCGTCCTCGTCCATGTCTCCCTGTCATATCAACTCTGCTATTTGATCGTTCCCGTTTTCCCCTCGGCTATTCAACACGTCCTCACCGCCCTCGCAAACTGATCGATCATTTCCTCATTCCTCCGATGATCAAACACATCTCTTGATTACTTTCTCCCGTTTTCTCCTGGCTGGCACAGAGGAAGGCGACTCCAGCTCGTGCAGCGCGCCGAGGGCGTTTCAATGGCGTTTCTCCTGTCTGCACAAGGAAGCGTTACCCGTTCTCTGCTTTTCCTCTTGCTCAATTTCAAAACAACAGCTGCGGTATGTGTTTGATCGCGTGCTGTCGGCTACCCTTTGAAGGCAGGGACCTGTGTCTGTGTCACAGGCTGGGCAAGTGTTTGCTGCAGGCGCTGCACCAATAAAAACAAAAACACGTCAAACACGTCATTGGCGGGGAGGGCTATTTCTGATAACACGTCAAAGACGTCATTGGCGGTGAATGAGTTAAACTCTTAGGCAATCCCTGTAAATGCTTTTTTTATGATTACGAAGGAAAATATCAACCCCAAAGTGTCATGTAAAACATGTTGTATCTTTTGTTCCTTCATCTTTGCACAGAACCTTTCCACTGAGTCCCAACAGTGTCTTTTCCTGTTGCTCTTCAGAATGGGTTCCAGTAGTTTTACTTTTTCCGACAACAGTTTAGTGGAAAGTCTTCACCCCCTCACATACATACATAGGCCACTCTACAAACAAGTTGACTGACTACACTTCCACAAAAGCCAGGGCAAACCTGCCTGCTACCAATCAAAACAGGTCAAAAAGAGTACAGAGTAGGATCAAATAGAATATTTCCTTGTTTACAGCCAAATAAATTCCAGCTCATTTCCAATCAGGTGATTTCGCAGGTAATAAAAACAACTGTACAATTGCAAAGGCTATTCTCTCTACAGTCTAATATCTTTGTTGACAAGTACAGGTATAGCCAAACACAAAGCCAAACACTGATTATGTTTTTTAGATGTCATTGCATCACCATTATAATTTAGTGTAGTTATTTGCTAACTATCCGCATCATCTTAAATAAGCGAGCATGACTTATCTCATATAAACACTGCAACCTGTCTCTGCCTTTCAAATTGACTGCTGCAGATGTGAGCCACAGCACGGCAATTATAATCACGTTACATCCCTTAATAGCTCGAAAGAAAAATCAGTGAAGTGTGGAGCAACAAGGTTTTTGCAGAAACTGACAGCACACATTCCTTTGGTGACCTGCTGTTATTTTGGAGGTCAACAACCCCTTTTGATCTCACGTTACAGTACTGAAGCCGTAAAGCTAAGGAGACAGAGATACAGAGGGAGAGAGATAAGACTTGTGGGTACACTGATCTAATCTGAGATTGGGGAGGATTGTGTGGATTAAGTGTTGCGTGTTGTCAGTGAACTGCAGAAACCTCGTACTGTACCTCCAATTCTGCCCCTTTTTAAACACAGAGGGACAAGCAGATATCGGAAGCCTAAAGATAAGGAGTTGTAAACACACTGATCTAATCTGAAAATCAGGGGGGATTAGCACTTGGTTTGCATGATACTATTACAGATAATCCTGGGCCATTTGAGTTTTTCAGCCCTCAAGACATGACCTAGAAAATTATGAAATGGGCTATATCCATTGATAGTATGCTTATGCTATATCTCTGTGTGATTAGCAGGCTGTAGTAAAACCTCTGCTCTGACTCAGAATTGCAGCGCTGTTTTAAAACTTTGAACTTTCTAGACTGTTCAAAGTAGTCACCAACTAACAGGTACATGTTTGTTTATGCTGGAATGGAGTGTCTGTTTTCTCTTTCTCTTTCTCTCTCCCTCTCCCCCTCTCTCTCTCAACAGAACACCGTTCTAGGCTGAGGAACACAGTGAGCTGAACAATTTCATTCAGTTCCCATAAAGGAAACAGCATGTACTCTAGCTCAGTGTAGATAAAGGAAATAGCATGTACTCTAGCTCAGTGTAGACAAAGGAAACAGCATGTACTCTAGCTCAGTGTAGACAAAGGAAACAGCATGTACTCTAGCTCAGTGTAGACAAAGGAAACAGCATGTACCGTAAATTCCGGACTATAAGCCGCGGCTTTTTTCCCGTTTTTTGGCCTTTTTTGGCCCCTGCGGCTTATATAACGGTGCGGCTTATCTATGGATTTTTTTCCCAAAAAAAAAAAAAATCTCTCTTTTTTAGCACTCTTTCTAACTATAAATCCACTTCTGTTTTAATTTCCTCTCTTGCCCTCTTTTAACAACATAACATAACATAACATAACATAACATAACACAACACAGGTAAGCAGAAAGAAAAAGACGAAAGAAAGAAAGAAGCAATCACCGCCATGAATGAGGAAATGACTCACCTGCTGGAGGCTGGAGATACACGGCTTGGGCTAAACTTTTACTCCGTGAAACACTATCGATTAAGTCCGACATCGCTCAGAGGTTTGAGCAGCTTGAAAACAAGTTTGAAAACGTGCAGAAGTCCATCCACTCACTCACTAAAGAAAATAATGCAACCGTGAACAGAGTTTATAATGCGGAAAAGCGCATCAGCGCACTGGAGGACAAAAACAACACAGTGAGTCCGAAAGTGGATAAAATGCAAAAACATCGAAACGCTGCACACGCAGGTTGATGACTTAATCAGCAGGAGTAAAAGAAATAACATTCGCCTGATCAATGTAAAAGAGGGAGCTGAGATTGGTGACATGGACGCTTTCGTGGCAAAATCCTGTGTTACATCCTGGACCTGAAGGAAGGCGAGAAACCACCAGAGGTGGACAGGGCACACCGGGCGCCTCGGCCAAGTCCAGACCCCGGCCTGCCACCGAGGGCCATCTTCATCTGCCTACTCCGCTGGCCCGACCGTCAACTCATCCTCCAGGCTGCGGGGAAGAAGCCCCTCACCTGGGAGGGTACGCGCTTTTTCGTCCGGCAGGACCTCTCCGCGTTGGTGCAACAGAAACGCGCAACATACAACAGCATCATCGAAAAGGTTAAAGTCAATGGATATCGCTTTGGCGTACTGTACCCAGCGAGACTCGTCATAACCATTGATGGACAGCGGCGGAACAAGAGCTCAAAGTGAAACTGCCGAATATCTTTTGAGTTGGACTGGTCAATAGTACTGTGAGTACCGGTAACTAAAATAAAAAAATAAAAAACGGAATTCTCTCTTCTTTAGCACTCTTTCTAACTATAAATCCACTTCTGTTTTAATTTCCTCTCTTGCCCTCTTTTCACCACACCGCGGACACTGTGTGCACTGTAAAAAAAACAAAAAATACCATTAAAACACCCGCGGCTTATAGTCCGGTGCGGCTTATATAAGAAAAAAATAGTCAACTTTGAAGGTGCGGCTTATACACCGGTGCGGCTTATAGTCCGGAATTTACGGTACTCTAGCTCAGTGTAGGTGGGGAGTTTTGTCAGTTTACATTTAAAATGCTGCTTACAGGAGGGCGTATTTGAGCCAAGAGTTTTCTTACAGACTGAGAGCGCTGAGGAATCCCATTCAGGTTCTTCATGAACTAGTATTTACCATAGCCCCTATGTATTTAGCAAAAGAGATTTATGGTGAGAATAGCAGTGCTAGTCATTACCAGACCAAAGCCAGAGTCTTTGTCAGAGGCAGAAAATCCTGTGCAAGCTCACATCAATTCCACGAGGAAAAAATACATTTCCTAAATGTGGGTAGTAGTGGTACTGGGTACTGGGCCAAAAATATGAAACTCCAAACCATGTACAGTACAAGACAATCAGTTGCCTGGTGGTGAGTCCAGCTGCCACAGGGGACTGGGATTGTGACAAACAATACCCACAATTTCAATCTAAAACTAAAGATATCATAACAGGTCATGTATGCCAATATTATGAGTGTTATGAGTATTAATAGTGTCGCCATCTAGCAAAAAGTTGAGTTAACTTGGGCCAGCTTTTGGCCACCTAGTAGTAACAAAGCCCATCTCTTGTGAAATGCAAAGGCAGAAAGTTGCTGGTGGGAATGGCATGGTGGTAACCACTGTGTTGACATTCCAGCAGCTGTGCACAAGGCGATTGTGTTAGTCATCTAATGAAGCACAGTTACGTTTATCTGTGATTGAAATGTTTACTGATTAACAGGTTGTCTAATACTCCATCCTGTGTAGGTTACATTTTTAAGGGGAGCAGCCACTTCTATAAGTGACTTTGTGTGTTTATGGCGAGATGAGTGAACTGAGATTTTGGGGAGACTGGCTCGAGGCAACAAGGTCTGCACAGAGAGCTGAGGCACAGCGCAGGTGGAGAGAGTAAAATGTCTCGTCTCGAGGACGACGATAGCGTTTCGTCGATAATGCACACACGCACACACGGTCACACCACACGCACGACACATTCACGCACACAGTTTAAGATACGTCTGGAAATGAATGGCAAATTCCTTTCCTCATTGGCGAGACTTTGGCACGCTATGGAGAGAGCAGCTCGAAATGCGCACAAGCCGATAAATGCGCACACATACGTACACACAGCACGGATGGCCGCGCGTACAGACGCACACACGGGTCGGACATGCACAAAAGTGCACCACTTCAACACCTGGGGGTGATTTTTGTTTTGAGGATCAATATGGCGAGTAAAATAGTGAAAACGATTGGTCATTTTTAAAATTCATACTTATTCATTCATTCTTATTTATCAATGGTTTGACTAGGAAGAAGTTGTCAAGCCAAAGTTTTTTCAGAATGTTCAGAATTACAGTGTAAATGCAGTGCGGCTTGCTTGACTAAAGGTGCAGTGGGTGAGCCCAGTCTTATTGTGAAGGACACAGATGGCAGCGCACTCTAGAGACGGCTGCTTCACTTTCCTGCTGATAAAGTGGACAAAGGCGACACGTGTGCCATTATACTCATCCTTAACTTGGCGAATAGAGCGGAAGAGAACAAAGTGAATAGGTGTCAGGCTCAACCAAGAGACATTCCTGTGGTTTGTCTGCAGAGGCTCCTCCCCTCCCTCCCCTCTCAGGACTAATTGTCTGTGCTCTGGCGTAGGGCCAGGATGTGATGTGATACCATGATATCAGCTCGTTTGGCCAGGCCTCCCCAGCATTCCTCCCCTGCACCTGGCACTCCCTGGGCCAATGAAACCACAACACACACACGCATGCATCAACCACCAACCTATATTTTGGCGAGGGAAAAACTGGCATGGCCATTTTCAAAGGGGTCCACTCCCTTGACCTTTCACCTAAAGATATCTGAATGAGAATGGGTTCTATGCAGTGCCCAATTCAGCCTCCCTCTATTATGCTGAAATTTGATTATTTCAAATGGCCAATGGGGGGCGCAGTTTGTATAGCACTCCCCAGGAACATACATTCAACTCAATGGGAATGGGAAACGAGCCAGCTTCTCTCTCGGTCTATGTCTTAAATAAACACTTTCCAAATGAGTTTATGATCTAAAAAAACAATTTCAAGTCTTTTTCATGCTCTCACGTCCTCGGTTTTCTAAATTATAGCCCCATTTCGAGGAAAATAGACGATATACATCGGATAATGAGAACAGTAATACTTCCGACCGGTAGAGGCAGCAATGTGCCGCAAGGCGTCTAGTCTGCGGGAAGTAACACAAATAAGAAATTCATTAAGCAACCTAGCAACCAATGCTAGCAGATAGCAAGTAATAGTTTAGCAAATTATCAGAAAATAGCGTTACTTTGTGATATTTTAATAATGTTAGTAGACACACGTAACTGTATAGATACTATACATGTAACGTGACACTCATAACATGGCGGACCATTTAACGTTAACGGTATGTAAAGTAACGTTACATGCTCTGCCCATGTTATACAGTAAGCGTCATAAGGTTATGTAACGTGACATAACATCACAAGTTTTTGCAGACTTGAATGCTGTTGTTCGTTTGTTCAATGTGCTCTTCTGTATGGTATTGGACATTTAAAGATGATACACACTTGTCTTGAGGCATCCGCCAAGCGCAGTAATTTAATGTGTCATCCTTATTTTAAAACATACTTTATCGGATCGATAAAACTCAACATAGCCTAAGATCTTGCACGAATATGTCTTCTGGTAAATTAGGCATATATAGATAATCCACCAAACAACACTTGACACAAATATAGGTAACCATTTCACAGTAGTCCAGCACATGGTGGTATATTGTCTAATAATACAGTACGGTAATGTAATTTCACACATTTTTGACCCACGGCTCTCCATCCAGATTATTTTTGGCCCTTCATAGGAAAGAATTTGGGCACCTCTGGTACTGTATACGTAAGCCTCAACATACACATGCGTACAGAACACACACAGTCCACAACAACTTCCACTGGGTTCTTTCTATTATTGTGGGGTTTATCTGGACCCCACAAGACACATGTTTAATACACATATGTACTAATTGTCCACAAACACAATTTGAGAAAGGCAACACAAACCATATTACACTTGGAAAAAGAGCCAAGATACAGTATGTTGCTATGAATATCAGGTTTGCTACTCTATACTATACTTCAGCAGACTGGACTTGAAATCACATAAACACACATGCACGCGCGCGCGCACACACACGTGTTTGTTCTAAGGTAATTAAGAAGTCGGTCAACAGGCCAATAACTTCCTGACAACTCCCCTCCTTCCTCCATCTCACTCTCCCACTTCCCTGCTATCTCAGCCATCTCCCTAGGCCTAGATTCATCTTGTTTCTGCTAACAAGTTATTTTTTACTTTATTTCCTCCCTGACTCCTCCCTAAAAGAATCATATTTATTTTTCTTTCATATAATTTCCTCCTGTCTTTCACATAGCATCAATTCTGTTTTGCCTCACTCATCCATCAAAAGTGACAGCAGTCACAGTGACAGCACTGCATCATAACTATCAGCAAGCTGTCTTTTGGCATTGAGTGAAGTGGTTTGTTGTTTGATGTATTGAGTGAGGTAGATGATAATTAGCCAAATGTTATCATTCACAACATAGTATGTTACCCAAGTGGGAGATAAGTCAAAGTACAGTTTTGCACTTTTTCCTTTCAACCTGAAAGGCTACAGAATACTTCGCTGTATAACCCAGTATATTCTACATATAAACACAATTGCACTCTTTCTCTCATTTCCTTTTTTTCTCTCTCTCTCCTATCCTTCTGGTTGCATACTGCATAACACAAAGTATGCATATTAAGTCCAATAAATAGGCCGCAGTCAATGTGCAACCATAAAAGTAACTTTTCAGTGCACCTAAATAGAAAGAAAAAGCAAAATGATCTCAAGATTTCAAGAGTAAAGGTTCTTACACATCAAGAGCGATGCGAATATACGGCACGAAATTGCGATGCGAGTTTTGACCCACCTGTCAATCACAGCCACAGATATGTACACGTCGGAAGCGAACTTCTGAAAAATCGACCGTGGTTCGAAAAAATAAACACCGCAATAACGCTCGGCGAAACTTCGCCGTTGGTATGCACGGTTGCATTGACTGATATAGGTTCGGAAAATATTATTGCCGTGCGAATTAATCGCACGAAAAAAACGTGCTCGGTGTGTAAGGACCTTAAGGACCCCAACACTTTTCAAGATCACAAAAAAACAGATTTTAATGTCTATTCTGAGAGCTAGCTTCTCTTAAGCACCGCTGTGGGAACTTCAAACAAAGCAGCTGATAAATGGGACTGCCAGGATCAGTTAGCTACAGTGGATGCACGCTGAACCACACAAGATTAATACTTTTTTTTATAATACAACCACCACGCTTTTGTAAGTAGGATCAAGTAGATGAGTGTATGGGTGGGTGGGGGGGTAGGGGGAGAGAGAGGGGGAGAGAGAGGGGGAGAGAGAGAGAGAGAGAGAGAGAGAGAGAGAGAGAGAGAGAGAGAGAGAGAGAGAGAGAGAGAGAGAGAGATGTCTGTATGATGTTTTAAAAAGATGCACTGTGAAGGATTAGGGATTGGAGTGCCTCACCACACACAGACACGCACATATCCTGCCTCTCTAATCCTGAAATACATTAACAGCCATAATTAGAAAGCTACACCAGATTAGCATTACAGGAACATGAGTGAGTGACGGGAAGAGAGCGAGAGAGGAATATATGGAGAGAAACGAAAAGCGGTACGGTGGCGCAGTCGGTAGCGCTGTCGCCTCACAGCTAGAAGGTAGGGCTGGGCGATATATCGAATATACTCGATGTATCGCGGCTTGTGCCACGTGAGATGTAGAAATGACTATATCGCGAACATTCGAGTATAATTGTCATGCATTGTTTATATCTTAAGCCGCCGGCATGACTCGCTTCACGTTTCCTCTTGTCAGCTCTCCCTTGAGAGGGAGAGCTCTGTCACACTCAGGAAGGGAGGGGGAATAATCACATGGATACGTCAAACGCGTCAAACCGCGTCAGACACACCCTCCCCACCAACCAACCCAAGCAGCTGGCGAGTGGCGAAACATGGCCTCCAGTGTGTCTGTTGACAGTTTCAAATTATAACAAAACAACCACTATTGCAATTTGCAATACATGTCCCGCAAGGTTTCTGGGATATGGGGAAAGTCTGAGCTGGCGTTACGCTAAACCAAACGTGGGGAGGAGTTGCGGATTTGTTTGCCGTTAACGTTAGCTGTTTTGGTGGCTAACGTTAGCTAGCTGGTTGTGGCCTACCTAGTAGTTCAGCAGGCAGCGCTCTACAAGCTTGTTGTGACCAAAATCCCAGCATTTAAAGCACTTCATACTCCCAGAGCTGGCGTAAACCATAGAGAACCTCATGCATTAGCCTACTCAAAATGAAACGTTGAGGGTTTGTGTCTCCAAAAGCAACTAACGCTAACGTTACATGCAAGGTAACGTGAAGCTAACGTAGCTAGCTGCGGGGCAGCCATGATCTATAAGGAAAACGAATGCGCACATTTAGCCTACATAAAAGTCAACATCACAGTGTCTTTTCTTTAATCTAGACTCTAGAGGCATCATTTTTCAGTCAAAAGTGAAACGACACAGATATGATGGCGTATAGTGAGGCTTTCCATGCCTCACTATAGAACTGGCCCCAATGCCAAATTCAGACAGCTTATATGTTGCCGTCATGCCAATAAGAGTCTTAATTTAATTTTTTATGTTTTATCTGCAGACTAAGCAGCTAGGCTTTCGGTTCTATAAAAGCCATTATTTTTTGTATTGACTATTGAGTGATACACTTTATTAAAACAATCATATTATATCAGAAATGTTGTTTGTGTGCGATGTCAGATTTGCTTAGGTCAGAGCTATGGAATATTAAATCATCCATCTTTGCTCACTATCTGCCCTTTCTTTCTTCTTCTTTTTACCCCAGGTGTGCATAAAATACAGGTTAAGAACTTATGGAAAAGTCATGGAAATACATTGGTCAAAATGTGTATGAAGCCTGAAGGGTTAAATTGAGCATTTATGAGAGATTTAAAAAATATCGAGATATATATCGTGTATCGCGATATAGCCGAAAAACATTGCGATATTCTTTAGAGGCCATATCGCCCAGCCCTACTAGGTCCTGAGTTCGATTCTCGCCTGGGACGCTGTGGGCGCTGGAGTTGTGACCCCGCCCTATCTTCAGTGCCTACTGCCCAGGTGGGCTATCTCGTTGAAAGGGCCTTTCTGTGTGGAGTTTGCATGTTCTCCCCGTACCCCCAAGGGGGTTCCTCCGTACATAACCCCCCCACTAAAAACATGCAGAAGATCGTCATCCGACCAGTGACGACAGCATCTGAAGTTGGTCCCCGGGCGCTGGAAAGAAAAAGCGACCACTGCTCCTGGCCTGCCCCTTGGAGGAAAGGACAAGCCTGGATGGGTCAAATGCAGAGGACATATTTCACCGGCCACCGTCGGCATGAGTGTGTGTTGTGGCCGCATGCATGTGTTGTAGTGTTCGTGTGACAATAAAGACGGGCTTCCGTCTGAAATCGTGTTTAAAAACAAATCTAAAGGGGGGGGATGAGATGTAATGAGGGAGACTAACTATGTGTTCTCTATCCCACAGAGGAGGAGGAGGAGGAGCAGGAGGAGGAGCAGGAGGGGGAGGAGGAGGGGGGGAGGAGCAGGAGGAGAAGGAGGGGGATGAGGGGGGGAGGAGGAGGAGGAGGAGGGGGAGGAGGAGCAGGAGGAGGAGGAGGAGGGGGAGCAGGAGGAGGAGGAGGAGGAGGAGGAGGGGGAGCAGGAGGAGGAGGAGGAGGGGGAGCAGGAGGAGGAGGAGGAGGAGCAGGAGGGGGGAGGAGCAGGGGGGGAGGAGGAGGAGGAGGAGCAGGAGGGGGAGGAGGAGCAGGAGGAAGAGGAGGAGGAGGGGGGGGAGCAGGAGGGGGGAGGAGCAGGGGGAGGAGGAGGAGGAGGAGCAGGAGGGGGAGGAGGAGCAGGAGGATGAGGAGGAGGAGGAGGGGGGGCAGGAGGAGGAGGAGGGGGGGGGGGAGGAGGAGGGGGGGGAGGAGGAGGGGGAAGAAGAAGACAGAGAGCGGGACAAAACACACGCCGAGAGCAAGTGTTTGTGCTTAGCAAGGCATTGCATCCACACACAGAAAAAACAAAGCATTTAATTTCCAGACTGACTCAAAATACCTAATCAATAGAGGACAGAGCTGCTCCATTAAGCACGGCTGCAGGGAAACCCACCTGGAGCACTCACTCTGTCTCGCAGAGAGCATTAATAACACCTCAAACTTTGCCGTGTTGCTGTAGCATGTTGCTGTGTTCGGGCCGATGTCCACCAGCACCGTGCAGCTGCCTGAACAGACCCACACCCATGTAATGTTTTTTTGTTTTTGTTTTTTAACCAGGTGAGGTATGCTTAATTAACAAGGTTTTCCTGCATAGAGTAAAAAAATGTGGTGCCCCCCAAGCCACCCCCAAAGGCCTGATATACAGTATTTGAGTTCAGGACAGCACTCACTGCATACTAACTAAAAATCAAGCATTTTCTTTATCATTTTAGAGAATTTCAAAGTTAAAGTGTGACATTTGTACTTTCAAATTGCTTCCTTTCTAAAACTTGGGGTTCCTGTAAAAAAAAATGGGCCATAAGTTCTGACAATATTTGAGATCAGGACAACTCAAAAATCAAGCATTCTTTTTTACTCTATCAATTTTGTGTCCAGGATACCCCTAACTATGCACTGACTAACCCAACAGTCAAATGTAGTCTAGGCATGACAGTAAGCATGATCGTAGACCTCCCAAAATCCTATTCTGAGCCAGGCAAAAACCCTGTTTAACTTCCTCAACACTTAAATGACCTTGAAATTTGACACAAGACAATGCAAGTCTTGTCGAAAACCAGCTGTTTACAATGACAGACTATTAAAAATGTAGACTAATCAACCCCTTTTCAAATATCGCCTAGGTTTCCATGCAATGAGCCTAGCCTATATTACACAGAGGGGTGAACAGAGGAATGCCACGAAAAAGAGGAGGAGGTAGAAGAGGTGCATGAGAAATAGGGGTGGGAATCACCGGAGGCCACACGATACGATATTATCATGATATTTTAAGTCACGATAAAATATCAATGCGATTTAAAAAATATTGTGATATATTGTGAATTACTACTTTTTTTCAACTGCAAATTATGTCCCCCAAAGGAATAAAACATTGTCAACATCTGTTTTATTTAAAGCAGCTACGAGCAACTTTTTCGATTGTTATTAAACAGTATAAATTTTATATCAATGCATCACATCTTACCTCTAATAGTCGACGAGACCAAAGCCGTGTGTATCTGAGATTGCTCCCTTAGGTGATTATTAAGTCTATAGTCTGTCTAAACTCGCGCCAACAGGGGGCTCTCTAGAGCGACCGGACCGGGTAACCCGGAAGTGAAACGCGGAAGTGAAACCAGGAAGTGAAACGCAGCTGCCTTTTTACGCCGTTTGCGCTGCCTAGCAACATAACATAAACAATGTGAACGCCACGCATACTCGCGGGAACATCTCTCGTTATATTCTAACAGGTTTTTTGGAAGTTATTTTGTGGTTATGGCCGAAGTGGCTGCTGCAAACCGTTTCATTTCAATTCCTGATCTGCCCTGGCTACAGACACACTAACACTGGCCGATTCACTCGGGGTTCAAGCGAGACTACTCTGCGTTGGTATCGTCGACTATTAGAGGTAAGATGTGATGCATTGATATTAAATTTATACTGTTTAATAACAATCGAAAAAGTTGCTCGTAGCTGCTTTAAGGAGATAAAGTTTCCAGTGTGTTCATTTCACTTTAATCATTTTTATTCTGGGATTGTCAAGCAGACAGACTGACCAACACTGTCATAAAAACTGTCATAAATGTTGCATGCACCTGACAATTTATATAATAAAATATCGCAATACTTGGCTTTGTGTATCGATATGCTGCACAAAATATTGCGATACTATGCTGTATTGATTGTTTTCCCCCACCACTAAAGAGAAAGAAGGAGAAGATAAATAAGGTGAGGGAGGGCAAAATGGACAAGGGGGCTGAGTGCTGAGAGTTATGGGGGAAGAGAGAGAAAGAGAGAGAGAGATGAAACAGGAGGCAGAATAAGAAAGATGCAGAGGGGAGAGAGAGAGAGAGAAGGATGGAAATGAACAAGTGCATCGCTGGTGTCTCTCCATCTGCCTGCACATAAACACAACAAACACTCATACATCCACGCACGCGCACACATAGCTTCAACACTCCTCTCTCAATCCAAACTTCGCCTGTCTATTTGACTGGTGTGTTGTTTGAATAATGGAGCCAATATGAAGTGAGTCACTGAGAAGATTTGCTTGTCTGATGGGGGTCACAGGGTCCCTGCCCTCAGAGCACCACAAGGAATCAGCAGCAGTCCTAAAGGAATCACAAGCGCGAGTCATTTGCATTTTACACTGAAGACTGAAATGGAAACGATTCGCTCCTGTCTGGCCGATCACAGCACATATCAGAAATGCTTTCAATTTTTCATACAGCAATTATGGAGAGCTAGACCTCCACAGCTTTGTCTAATTCCCCAAGACTTTGGGATGTCAAAATCATATGGCACTTTTTATTTTATTCTTTTATGACTTCGGGAAGAATCTCAAGTATTATTATGAAATATTATATATTATGAATGTTTCATAAAAAGTGATATAGCCTAATTTCCCAAGTCTTTTATGAGTTTGTGAAAATCTCAGACATTATTATAAAACTACTTTTGAGAATGAATAATGTAGCTTATTGATGTCAGCAACAAAAGAATGATGTGAGGATATGATATGGGCTGTATGATAACAGCTCGGTCAAAGAGGATGAAAGAGAAAATGTTTGGTCATATTTCCTTTCCTATTTTTATGCATTTAGGGGTGACATAATGAGGTTCTCTATGATCACTTTGGAAAGAGGTCGAATAATGTGTGAAATGAGAAGCAAGAGATTGTAGTGACCACATACCAGAATACAGACTAGTAATAATTATCATATTATTTCTAAGTGTAATTAGGCATAATGCTTTATCGTCATAAACGCCATGCTGTGTAGCACAAACAACTACAAAAATACTGTCATTTGTCAAGATTTTTTTTCCAGATTTCTTGATACAATAAGTCTCCATTTTAGCCTAGGTGTGCAATGACATTAGATGACAGTTCTGTGAGAAAAGAAAAACAAACTACACTTGATTTTTTTTTCATATTTAGCCAGTTAGTTCAGATTTTCCCATCTAGCTCAAATTAAAAAAAAATCCATTCTCTACTTCATAGCATTCTATTAGTGTCAATTATTCTATTTGGAATTCACAATCACTATGTTATTGTACTTCTGCTCTTAGGAAACTCAGTTTGACACATAGCAGCCATCACTTGGACAAAAGCATCCATCTCCATAATAATACAGGAGCTTCTTGGATACTTATAGACAGATTACATCTTCAAGAATAGACAGGGGCCCCTGTCTATTTTGAAGATGTACATTGTTTGTTTAACTATTGCAGTAGACATGTACTTTACTTCGTAATTAAAATCTGTCTATAAGTATCCAAGAAGCTCCTTTTTTCTCTTTTCTGATTCACTTTTGGACTGCTGAGCTTCCTTGTGCCACATTTTTGCTTTTTCCTCCATTCCATAATAATACAAATGTATTTGTCTCATCAAGTCATGTTGTAAGTGGCATTTTATAGTCATGTAAGAGGCAAACTTTTCCACTCCTCTGATAAGAACAGCAGCTGATATGTGTAACTTATGAATACCTGTTCCAGCAGTTTTCTGTATCTCTGTGTGGCTTGTTGGATGAGGTCCCTCACAGTCCATCCCTCTTTACAGGGCACCACCACACCTGTCCGCCCAAATGTCACTGTCACCTTCATGACAGCGCCCTCCGCTTCCTCCAAGATGCAGGGCCTCTGTATGCGGGAGCAATGATGCTGATGCAGCAGAGGGGCCACACACTTCTTGATTAATAGGCCAAATGTGGCCAAAACACAGGAGGCTGGAAATGGAAGGAGAAGGGCGGGGAAACAGGACTGATAATGCCTGGTCTTGTATCCGATATGAGATGCGTCAAAAAGATAAAATTACATCCAAGAGCTCCTCCTCTCCCGTACTAGCAGCATCCAACAGGTGTCGATATCAGGAATGCACTTGGAACATGTAACGTTAGCGTTACTAGTTAATTGTTGCTTTTGCCAGAAGTGTCAAAAGTAATCCAACCTTTTCATGATGATACTGTATGCCCGTCCCGAATTTAAGTTGGCAGTGGTCAAATGAGACCAGCCTGTGTCATGCCATTCTTCAGTCTGCTATAACGTTAGTGTAACCTGGCCTTGCTAAGAAAACAGGCTATAGATGAAAGCCTTTATGTGCAACAAGCGTGTCGCTCACTATCCGCTAAATCAGGCCAATTACGACTTGCTTCGACATACCGTTATGCTTATAAACAACGTTTATCCCAACGTCCACGTTATAGCTAGCCAAACCTGAGCTAGCTAACGTTAGCCACCTTAGCTGAACTTTGGAGGGAGGGATGCAGTCGCTCGCGCATCATCCCATAAGTTTTTCCTCTCGCAAAATGTCTTTTTCCCAAGCGGTCCGCAGCATGGCCTTCATCACCGATACATCCACACAAACGCACGTTAGTTGCTTCGATATTTGGGGGACAAATAAACAAAATGCAACTATAAAACGAGACCACTGCACTGTGTTGGGAAAGTTTTGAAATTCCTCCACTGCCGTGTCGACTTCTGGCCAGTTCCTGACCGCTCCTCCACCGCTTGTTGCTGCTGTCACTTTCTTAAAGGGAAAGCGTACACAGTGCTGAGGCCAGCTCAAACAACATTCCCAAAAACACAAGTGGAAATATCAACCATCATTTAAACATGTCAGTGACGGTGGGAGCATTAGTCAAAGAAAATACAAGCAGCTGGGAGTTGGGTGGAAATTTGCAGCTCAATATGATTTTACTTTTTCAGGTGTGGTATGGCTACTGTAGGCTACTGACGTTCACGTTTGACAATGCACAGAGTAAACTGTCTAATTTCTCATTGTTTATATATAAAGTTAATAAAGTTTATATATATATACAGTTTATATATATATATATAAACTTTGTATGTATGTATATATATATATACAGTTTATATATATATATATATATATATATATATATATATATATATATATATAATTTATCCCAATATATATATATATATATATATATATATATATATATATACAGTTTATATATATATAAACTTTGCATGTATATATATATAGCATGTTTTTTCAGTGGGGGGTTGGGGAGAACATGCAAACTCCACACAGACGCGGTAGGCACTGAGAGGACATGGGAATGGGGACACACCCTCAGCGCCCACAGCAAACATTCCCAGGTCTCTGATAGCTGAACAACAAAAGAAGAAGCAATAATAATAGTATAGCCACATCAGTCAGTGTCCCAGCTGTGCTATATATGTGCAAAAAAGCGGTCCCATGCCCTCTTGAAATCTTCACCTTTATCATTGACTCTAGCTAACATGTGTTCATATGATACTATTTCTAACATGAATTTAAAAAATAATTACATCTGAGAGGATACTTTTGCATAATCTGAGAATCATTCTGGCAGCTGCGAGTCCGCGACTGCTCCTACATTAATCACTGCAAATTCATACTTCGATACATTGGGCAATTCTGTGTGGTCGCCAAATAGGCATAGTCTTGGTGGTGGATTGAATTTGAATCGCATACTTCTTGCGACCTAAGAGGTATTGTCCCATAACTGTCTGGAGGGTCACAAGTTCGAACATAATTGTATAGCCAAATTGTCCATAAACAGCCACGTGTCCACCTGAAATATCCTTGTTCAAGACAGCAGTTTGTAATCCTCAGGCCTTTGAAAAGTGTGTAACGTTTTGGTTTTCCACACTTAGTCTCATCTTCAAAGAGGAATCCCTGCCATGTGAAGTGGAGCTGGGTTTGTAATTAGGAGCTCAAAAGTATGCATGTATGTCTGCTAATTGATTTTGGCTAGTTTCATTTCTGGGTCACTGAATTCCATTGCTTCTAATGAAGCCCTGGGGAGAATGCACTTTTTGCATGCATGCAGATTTTTTTCTTTTATGCTTTCTTTCTTGGTTGGAAGTTAGAAATACATTTGAATAATCATTTAGGATATGAATTCTGAATTGTTTAAATTAACCCGAAAAGTTGGAGTCATGCAGAGGCACAACCCAGGCGATTTATATTATATTTGTGATGATGGTGTCTTTCTGGAACTCATATGTTTCAACTTTTTAGAAGTAACATTAACAATGAATATAGAATTAATGGCATTGATGCAGTTATTTTCTATTTTATACCATGAGCAAACTGACAAAAATACACTGTAATTGTTATTGTCCACATGTTAAGCTAAAGCATTTGTTTGATTTGTTTTTGTTTTGTTCTTTTGCAAATAAAGGATTCTGAGTTAGTTGACTCCACACCATCCCATTCAGGCCACCCCATTCCATTCTTTCCTCTAATAGAACCTATAGAACCTGCTATTTGACGTTGTCCTAAAAGTTGACTATTTTCAAGAAGGTGATCTGTTGTAAATTCAGTAGATTCAAGATTCAAGATTCAAGATTCAAGATTTTTATTGTCACTCCATGGTACAAGTATCACGTGTGAAATTCTTGTGCTGTGGACTCCGTTTACAACATAGTACAAATATAACAGGGCATATGAGTGCAAAAACAACAAGAGACACAACAAGCAATAAGGCAGTATAGTGATAAGACAAGTCAGAGACAGGGGCATATTCACTGCACATGTCATGTGCATACTTTAGATGTGCTTAAAGTATAGGGGATAATGGTAAATATTTGGTGGCCTCCACTCTTTTTTAAATTAATAATTTCAGATAATAAAGGCACTGTCATTCCCATAATCACCCCATTTTTCACAACATATTATGAAAAAACTTTGCCTGTAGAAATATTGCACCCAGGGGCGCAGGTTCGTGTCCTTGTGTTACCTCTGGCTTGGTCAGGTGTCCATACAGGCACGATTGGCTGGTGTCAGAGGGTGGGAAGCCGGATGAGGGTATTTGTCTGGTCGTTGCAATATCGCCTCCTCGGGTCGGTCGGGGGTGCCTGTTCAGAGGGAAAGGAACTGGTGGGAATAGCGTGATCCTCTCACGTGCTACGTCCTACCGGTGAAGCTCCCACTGTCAGGTAAAAAGAAAAGGCTGCAGTAGCGCATGTCAGGCTTTTGCCAAGTAGGACATCATGCTGGCTACTGCTCATGTCTCGGAGGAAGCATGGTGCTACTCTATGGCTCTCCCCAGATCGGCAGAGGGTGGAGCAGCGACCAGGGCTTGAATATTTTAAGAGTTGTAAGAAAAGTTTCTCCCTCAGAATTTTTTTTAAATGGAGGGAAATGGCAACAATTGCTTTGAAATTGGGGAAGATTCTCTGCCCACTAAAGAAATAAAACAAAATGACACTTTATCAAAATAGGGAGCAGGTTTTTGGTTCCATTCAGAGTTTGACCTGAACGATTTTGATCACCACATTGGATGCTCTAATTGCCTTCTGTTTCCACACTTTCTGGCTAGTGAGGTTGACATTGCTGATTACACTAGACCAATGATACTCAACTGGCGGCCCGCGGGCCACATGCGGCCCGCGGGCGCCCCCTGTGAAAAAAAATAATAATAATGTTTTTTTTACAGTGCACCTGAACGCAACATGCAAGATACCCGCTGAATAAGTGTCCAAATGTTCATGTCATTCTGGCCAATACTCCTGCCCAATACTTCGAATACCGCCGTCTGCTCGCTACCCAGGCACTTATGTATGTACTTAACCTAACTAACTATCCGGTGTGCACAACATTGTCAGACTAAACTCCGGCTGACACCCAAAAAACCTACAATCCGCTACAGAAAAATGTATATTGATTGTTTATTAACTGGCCCCTGGCCTTCTATCATTTCACGAAAGTGGCCCCCGGGCAAAGCAAGTTGAGTATCCCTGCACTAGACCCAGTCTCAATGCCAGACCCATGAGAGTGCTTACACTGATAGACTACATTACTGCATGATGCAGATCTCTCTCTGGGTCTGGGACGCTTCCCTTCAGCTAGCTGGGGTCGGAAGTGAACCGTTCACTTGGCCAGTGATTGGCCAGTGGTGGATTCACTCTTCACCAATCAGTAACGACTTTGCGATCAGTGACGGCATGCGAGGCGCAGCCCATTTTTCAAACCGCTCTCTCATTGGTGCTACGACCTGTTACTCATTCAATTTCAAACCCCAGCAGTGGCTGTGAAGTGGCACAGACTCACTATGTAGTATGTGGAGCGCAGCGATTCAACGTAATATTTGACCACACTAGACCAGACTGAATGATGTTAGCAACAGGCTGCCAGGAAAGAACATTTCCACCACTGGAGCCATTTGCAATGGTCAACCCGCCATGACTGCCTCTAGGTCTGCCCCCATTGTTCCATTAATTAAAAGCAGGGCACCTTTGTATTCCTTAGAATCAGGGAAAATATAATGTGTATTTTCCTTCACATATGGCACAACATTGTCTTGTTGTTGATAATAATTTACACCCACCTTTTTGTCTTATTCCAGAATGTGTTTTAAATGGGTTTCATGTGCCTTAAGAGTCAGTATATTTGCTCAGCAATCAGAGGAACATATGATATGGTTCAATAATTGAATCATATGTTCCTCTGATTCAATTGAACTTCAATTCTGGTAAGAACACCAATGGTTTGTGTTTCAAGGTTTTCATGTAAAACAGCAAAAGTGACCAATCTTGTCATTAGATATACTGAGAATACTGTATATTGAGACCATAGACCATATAAATATATGGACGGTCCGGAGCTACTGTAATGTCACCCATTGGTTTTTGGACTCCGCTTTTGAAGCCACGAGGTTGGCATTTTCACCATCACCGTCTTGGTTATTTGGAGCCATGAAGTGACGTGAATTTGGACGAGAAGAGCCGCAGCGTGGCCTGCTATTTGTCCGTGATCGGCAAGCTGCGTGATCACAGGACAGGCAACCTGTCAATCACGTCCCAAAACATAGTCTTTTTTATTATCTATACGAGGGATCAGCCGAGCAGCATTTTGGTAAACAAACTGACTGGGTGGCAACGGCAATGGAACCCTATGGTGCCCAAGTGGCATGAGGCGTGAGTGTCTGACTCTAGCCAGTTAACTCTGTTTACATTTTAAAAACTGGGACAGTTCACACAACTTTAACACGACATGCATATATTATACATCAAACTCTTGAGCTACTTCTGCTCTCACTCAGAATGTCAAAATATAAGCAATGTATAGTTTTTGAGATATTAACGTTTGTTTGGCACAACTCATACTATTAACTTCCGCGGGGTTCCGCATTTCTGGGTGGCAAGTGACGTCACGCTGATCCCTCGCATTCTACTCAAAATGGGACCATAATTTACAAAATGAAGATCATGCTCTATTGAAGAAGACTTGAAACTGGTGATTGAGACCATAAATTCATTAGGAAAGTGTTTACTGGGGCCATAAATCAAGTGAGTAGGGTCATTTTCCCATTCACTTACATGTAACCAGACTTCTTTTTGACGCCATTCAAAATAATGCAGATTTAAGTTACTTCCACATTGGCTTCACAAACTGAGCTACAACTTAGCCCACTGATTGAGACTGTTAAAAAGACAGAAATGTGATTTATCGGCCAACTATTTCTTTTGTCCAATGGGCCATTAGTATCTCACTTGAGCCATTTCTCTTTTGCTCTCTCTCTCTCTCTCTCTCTCTCTCTCTCTCTCTCTCTCTCTCTCTCTCTCTCTCTCTCTCTCTCACACACACACACACACACACACACACACACACACACACACACACACACACACACACACACACACACACACACACACACACACACACACACACACACACACACACACACACACACACACACACACACACATTCCTGGCCCCCAGTTGATCCATATGGTTGCTCATTCCCTCTCCACACCCCCATATGCTGAAGTCCTAACCTCAGTCGTGCCTCTTGCATTATGAACATTATGAACTGTTGTAAACCGCAGCGAAGATGGAAGGTTGTGAACGCTCCCCCGCTGTTGGGCCAGGTGGATCCAGACCCTGGGAAACAAATCAATATGTCTGCTGGTAGAACACGTTCTAGTGAAAGAAAAAGGAAATAAAGAAGCGCAGCGGGAGCCATGGCGCCAAATCTAATATGACCGGTGCACAAAAACGGTTTGTGTCAATTACTATTCAACCTAGAAAAGTGGTTTTGGTGTCTACCTCTAGGTTTTAAGGCTCAAGGAATACAACTGAATCAGTGAAATTACCATCAGTTAATTATTTATTGACAAATCCAAGATGGCATCCTAAAATGGGGCCCCAAATTCTGGTGAATAGGGTAAAAATGTTAACTAATAGATATCATCAAACTTCCCCAGTTGATTACTTACATGAAGTACATGACAATATTTGTTTGCATTGCAAGTTTTCTGAAATGTTATCTTTAAATATCAAATTTACAGAAAACTAACCCGTTAGGCCACAGTTAATTATGGAAACAAGAGCAGTGGTGAGCAGGAAGCAGGTGCCTCGCAGAGGCAGAGTGTGACACTGCCACGGTGCCTGGGCGGGCCATCATATCAATGTATCTCAATATCACTACAGTATCTTATCTTCAGTTGTATCCACTTCATCTTTATGCACTTTTTTGTGTGGTGTTTCTTCTTTGCCTTTATTATTTTCTCTGCTCTGCATTGTAAATCTCAAAATCTCAATCAATAAATTCAAACAACAAAATAAAGTCTGTCCAGACAGAATGGCTTGACCTGGTGCTGAACATGTTAGATATTGAGAGATTTTTCTTACACCCTGCAGACTGGTCTCGTGTGTACGTGTGTGTGTGTGTGTGTGTGTGTGTGTGTGTGTGTGTGTGTGTGTGTGTGTGTGTGTGTGTGTGTGTGTGTGTGTGCGTGCGTGCGTGCGTGCGTGCGTGCGTGCGTGCGTGCGTGCGTGCGTGCGTGCGTGCGTGCGTCAAGCGTGCCTGTGTGCGTGTGTGGCAATGTGTCAGCCACAGATACAGACAGGTCGATACTAGGGCTTGTCAGCAAGGAGATTTCGATCAGCCACATTCAATCTACACTCGTACCCTCCGAACACACACAAACCCACACAAACGCATGTGCACGCGCACACACACACACACACACACACACACACACACACACACACACACACGCACGTACACACACACGCACGTACACACACACACACACACACACACACACACACACACACACACACACACACACACACACGCGGTAGTCACACCCCATATCCCACTGCAGAGTGTAAAGAATAGCAGGCTGTGAATAGACCCTTACACATACACACACACAGCCAAGTGAAGGGACAGTATAGCCCTGTCGATCAGCCCTTGCAGGCCCTGCAGAGATCTTCGATGTGTCACATCCGTATACTAGCCTGCACCGTCCACGGTGCAGCAAAAACCATTTACACCACCACTGGGAATTGGGGACTTAATTTAAGATGGATGGATCTGACAGGGATTTACAGTAATATCTTCTTAAACGTTTTTACATAATGTACAGTGTTGCAAAATTAATTCCATTATGGAGGCAGGTTATTTACAGTATTTGAATTGTTTCTGTGAATCCACACTTTCATATATATATATTTTATATATATATTATACGGTATATATATATATATGTACACTTTTTTTTTACTTTCTTTTAACTAATGTAGTCACCTAGTCTGCCACGCTACTTTTAAGTTTATATAGACCTTATTCAATAACCCCGGACGGCACCATATTGTTGACAAACCCCAGCCGTAACGTAGTCTGGCCGAGCGTATAGCAACAGTTATGGCTTCGTCAAAGAGAAGTGATGAAAAAATAAGTTTGGTCGAAGGTGCGGACCCCTATAAAAAACTGACTTAGAGTAAATATAACTCATTATATTGCCAGGTATAACGTACCGGACATTGTGGACAGCATATTGGCATAGGCTACACATCTCAGGAGCTGAAGGCTTTCAAATCTAGCGTTATAACTATTTCATCTGTGGCAGTTGGTCTGACATTTTTACTTTTGTGCCACCAACGACATCATCATCATCAAACATTGTCATGACAGCAAAGGTAAATAACCTTAACGTTAAATGTTTGTTTGATCTGACGCTTGCTTGCATGAGCCCAATGTTTGCTACTAACGTTAGCCTCTAGTCTCTTTCCCTTCACGTTTGTGAACAGTAGCTAGTAGCTAACACCTGGGCTTTTATTGCTGCTATTACTACAGCCGTGTATTATTACACAGCACACTATCGCTGTTGTGAAATAGCTCCTGACGCAGTAAAAACGGCATTAAATAGGCTAGTAAGTAACGCTGGCTAGCGTCCTAAGCTATGACAGCTGTCAGTCACTTTTAAACAGCGCGCTGCGGTGGGCGTGCCCGTACGTGAGTGACGTCAATCGAATAAGGTCTATAGCTAACCCATAGTGTTTTAGTCAGCTTATCTTACATTGTGGAGATAGGCATTGCTGGCATAATGCAGAGTCCATAGTTTTAGCTTTTAGCTGCGGCCAGCAAGCTAGCAGCTATATAAGTCACTCTGTTGGTTGGTCCACACAAAGTTCACCACGCTTTAGTGGGCAGTTTTCACCCTAGGAGGCTGAAATCTGTCATGGAGGTCAAGTGTGTGTGAAGCTGTGTTTGTGTTCAATTGCTAAAAGGGGTGTGTGTGGGGGGGAGGCAAATTTCACAACAGAGTGGATGACATCACAATGGAGTAGATGATGTCACACTATGACTGACATTGCATATCTGGTCGCAGCTATTGCGATTTCGTGCTTGTTTTTATAAAAGAGCAAAGCTTCTGCACACCTAAAAATGTGCGTCGGAGGAGGGAAAACCCGACTGAATCAAAATAAAATAACTCCCGCACACTGTCTCCAAATGCAAATGGCAGACCTTCAGATTCTCTGAAGGGAGTTATTTTCTTTTGATTCAGTGCTTGTTTTTATGGCAATTTCTTCAGAATAATTTTGGGGTCAATGTTACTCTTGTGAGCAACCTTTGAGTTCTGAACCACTCTTTGAAAATGCTAATGGTACTCACTTGGCAGATTTTACAAGAGTGCACTAAGTGTGAGATATTTGACGTCTGGCTGTTTCTTCTTTCTTTCACTGAATGTTAAAGGCCCAGTCAGACCGTACAGACCGTCTGGCCTCCAGCCCTGGGAGGGTGTTTGCAGAAATTGCAAAGTGCTCTAACCAATCAGCGACCCGCCTCGTAGTTGACATCATAACTGGCCAATCAGGAACGCCACCTGGCAAAACAGTAATGGCTGCCTCCGTGGATGTCCGCCTCGAGCAGTAACGTCAACGTTCGTCGAGTTTAAACAGCCATAATGTGCAGTTATTGCAGAAATAGACTCAAAAACAACAATTAAGCAAGTACATGAGTATGCACCAATGGAGTTTCTCGGCAGGAAAGATGTTTTCGCTATTCTCCCGAGTGGATATTTGACTGGAGCCAATGCTGATTGGCTGAAGGAGTTGTCTGTCAAGGCAAGTCCACATGCCCACTGCAAAGTTACAACAAAATGAAATGTGAGTTCATGTGACCGGCTGGTTTACCAGGCTAACAGTCCATGGAAAGCGGAAAAGGCCGTTGCAGATCTGGCAGATGCAGAACTTTTCTGCTCTGAAAACAGGGCGTCATACAGTATGAATGTAAATATATGTGATGACAGTTATCTAGCTATGTAGCTACAAAAATGAAATGAACTAACACCATATAAAACCATCTTTCTATGAGGGAATGGAAGCAGCACACAAAGCGGAAACACCGCCGGAAACACCAGTGGGGGCGGGTCTTAGAGAGGAAGACCATGCACTGCCACTAATGGGCACCGTGCTCCTTCTCCTTTGAGAGAGAGCCTGGTGACGTGAGGTACAGTAGCTTGGAGATACCAGTTTTCCACTTGACAGCTGTATTTTGACCCACGTTTGAAATGCACCAGGCTACTGGCCCTGTATGGAGGACCAGGGGAGTCTTACGCTAATGAATAGAGTGTCCCCTTAATAATTATCCAATCGTACAATTAAAAAGAGTAATTTCAAAAAGAATTCACAAATGACGTATTAATACATCATTAAAAAGTCGTATTTGGAAAAGGAACTTCAAAAACATCCATTAAACAGTGTATTTCAAAATGGAATTATGAATACATCATACATTATTACGAATACATTAAATGATGTATTCGTAATTCCATTTTGAAATACACTGTTTAATGGATGTTTTTGAAGTTCCTTTTCCAAATACGACTTTTTAATGATGTATTAATACGTCATTTGTGAATCCTTTTTGAAATTACTCTTTTTAATTGTAGGATTGGATAATTATTAAGGGGACACTCTATTCATTAGCGTAAGACTCTCCTGGTCCTCCATAGCCCTGATCCTGATGCAGGGCCGATTTTACACTTCATGGGCCCCTGGGCTATTCATCTCTGCAGGGCCCCCCCTCAAGCGGAATTTGAGTGTTTTTTTTTTACCTTTTTTAGCCGTATTTAAAGGAATATCTCATTTTAAATCAACATTAGGATTATACTGTTGTGATGTCATTATTCAGTATCTTCTCCTTTTCTCACTAACTTTCATGTCACCACCTGCTCTCCTGTCAGCATTCTAACTTACAAACACAAACTGTAGGTTTAGCCATCATGTTCTTTTATAAACAACCTGATTGGAAAGAAAACATTGCCACTGAGATGTCACAACAAGCACTTTTATTATTATTATTTAGTATTTATTATTGCTGTTATTATTACAGTGCACACACACATTCTCACAATTATTGCACAAATCAATCAAGCAGTATTCAAGTCTGTTCGTACCTGAAATGTCTTCTTCCTGACTTTTGCCGTGGCAAAGCGTTTGACTAGAGTGGTGAAGTCCAATGTTCTAACAATGTCACTTTCCAATGACATCAATGTCAAGTGGGTGAGCCTTTCTTGTCCCATTGTAGACTGTATCCTGTTCTTGACAAGCCCAAGTTTTGAAAAGGAGCACTCTCCAGAGGCATTTGTTACAGGGAGAGTTAAGTAAATCCTGAAGGCAATATCCACATTTGGAAAAACTGATGACAGGTTCCTCTTCCTTATTATTTGAAGCAAGTGCCGCACACTTTTATTGTCTTTGTTTTTGATGAGTTCTTTGAATTGCACTATTTCATCTACAAATTCGGGAGCCCTCTCCTAGGGTTCCATGTCGTTTTTCCGACCTCTCGCTGTTCCGACCTCCCCTCTCCCAGCCCCCATGCCTAAACCTAACCTCCCCCAGACCCTAACCCAAAACCTAACCTCTCCCACCCCCACGCCTAAACCTAACCTCCCCCAGACCCCAACCCAAAACCTAACCTCTCCCACCCCCCACGCCTAAACCTAAGGTCGGCATTGCGAGTGGTAGGCATAGCGGGTGGACACCCTCTCACAGTGGATGTTATTACTCTGCAAAAAAATAATAATGGCGTCAGTAAAAAAATCATTTTTTGCGAAGACAGGGGGCCCAAAAAAACCCCATCAAGGGTCCCCCAAATTTATTTATTATTATTTATTTTTTTGGGCCCCTTGATGTCCCGGGCCCCGGGCTTCAGCCCGGGTAAGCCCGTTGGTAAAATCGGCCCTGTCCTGATGACATGGAGTGGAGGAAAGGATGCAGAAACAAAGAGCCGGAGACTATTTGGCATGGACACCTCAGCAACTTGGGGAAAACAAGACAATGTCTCGGGTTTCTCTTTAAAGTGCGGTAATATCATGCAAAAGAAACAGAAATGAGAAAGGAATAACACTATTTGACATGGACACTTCAGAAAACTTGGGAAAACAAAACAATGTTTGTAGTTTTGCATTAGAGTGGCGGAACATGCTGTACAAGGAAGAAAAGGGAAGAAAGGAGAAAAGACTATATGGAAAACAAAAGAAGGTCTTTAATTTCACTTCTGCTTACATTACAATAGGCCAAACACAGGCACATATGAGTAACATTTCCCATGAGTATTCCTACAGTATGCCTTTCTCCATTTCGGCCAAACTGCCAAACATTTGGATGATATTTCCCGGTGTGTGTGTGTGTGTGTGTGTGTGTGTGTGTGTGTGTGTGTGTGTGTGTGTGTGTGTGTGCGCGCCACTGAGATATATGAATGGAGAGCGTGTCCCTATCTCTTCCCTGTATGTTTTATTGAAGCCAAAATCCTGCCAGATCAGTGAACCAGAGTCTGCGCAGTAGCTCCCTTGATTGAGAACCTCTGAGAGCTCCACGCCCCTCTGAACTTTCTTAGAGCTGCTGTTTCTAGAATGCGCACAGTGCGTTGTGTATTTATATACAGTCTAGCTCTGTAAATATGACACTTTAAGTTGTAATATTTTTTGTCTCGCCAAAAGTAACCAGGAAGATTCCCACTATGAGATCAGTTTATCAAAATGACGCCTGCACGAAAATCTGATTTTGGTTGTCGGAGATTTCAGACCTCCGGGCTGCTGCTGACTGCTGAGTGCTCTCAGCGCTCTCAGCGCGGGCCGGAAGTGGAGGCAGGCCTCACTCACCCTCAGCCTCACTGGGGGGATTGCTGTGTTGACTAAGCTAGCCTAATGTTTTCGTGGCATTTTGATTAACTTTATGATTTAATTCCTTTTGGAGCAAATGTTGGTTTTACAAATATAACCTTGATGCTTTACGCAACGTTGTTTGCTGGTATAGTGTTGTGGGTAGTGCCGCCCTGTAACGTTCTCCGTTGTCGGAGATTGAGTTGTATCAGCCAGACCTCCGCAAGAGGAGCCTCTCAGCCTGGAAGAGGAGCCAGGGCTGCTTCTCTCAGCCTCTCACTGGGGGAAATTCTCGGATGAACAGCTTTGTGTTGATTAGCCTAATGTTTCCGTGGCATTTTGATTAACTTTATGATTACATTTCTTTTGGCGCAAATGTTGGTTTAACAAATCTAACCATGAGGCTACGTTGTTGTAGTGTGTGTAGGCAGCCCAACCTAACGTTAGCCAGGCTGCCTGGTCTATTGCCTGGTATATCGTTACTAAGAGAGGAGCTTGTGAGGAACGAACATCCCCACAGTCAAAGCATTTCCCCCAGATATGCATATAAAAACGTTTGTTGCTTTAACACATTCACTGCCAACAGTTTTTTCCAATCAGTAGGTAGCTTCTGCCAAGGTTTTTTTTTGAGGATTCTGGCTCATCTTTCAAGAGCCGAGGATTATTTTCTGCTAGGACTTTGTGAACACAAAATATCTCAAAAGAACTAATAGAATGTGTGCTTTCTCTGTCTAAAAGAGTTAGTTTTTATCATGTTCTGTTATGTAGGCATTAGCAATTGAATACAGCATGGTTTCAGAGATTTTCAGAGAGTTTTGAGATAAATGGATTTTTAGAACCACCTCACGTGCCTGTGATTATGGGTGCCCTTGGGCAAGTGTGTATACTGTATTGTGTTTGTGTGTGTGTGTGTGTGTGTGTGTGTGTGTGTGTGTGTGTGTGTGTGTGTGCGTGCGTGCGTGCGTGCGTGATTCGATAGAACAGGCAGAACAGTCACTTTAACCATTTATTTTTGGCATCAGTGAGACATCAGACATCTAAACAATATAGTTCTGAACAGTAATTTCCTCCATAACAGGACCCCCACCCCCCTCTCCTTCAAACTCCTCCCTCCGTGGGTGTGTCTCTGGTGGCTTTGCAGCGTTTGTCACAGGCGAGTTTCTGCTGCCTGTCTGTGCTGCCTGGCTGCTGGCGGCCGCTCGTCGGGCGAGTCTGGATGGGGCTCGTTCGTTTCTGGGTTTTCGGTTGTGAGCTTTGATGAAGCTGCGTGCGATTCTGGGCTTTCTGCTGGTGTTTCAAAGTGTGTTGCACCCAGAGTATATTTTTGGAATCCCCCCCCGTTGTGCGCCAGCGCGAAAGCGTTTTCGCCAAACCATTTTCATGAGAATGGCTTCCTCACGCTTTTTCCTGGTGTTTTTGCTCGGCTTCCTCTAGTCTGGAGAGCACTGTCGCCACTTAGTGGGTCGGTAAAATAGGTTATACACATTCAATAGCTCCCATATATTTATAGGAGATGTAAAAGGGTTTGATCCATGTCCCACCGTCAATTTTTTTTTTTTTTGACGAGATAACTCGTCCACGGCAGTCAACCGTTGGATTTTTTTTGACGAGTTGACTCGTCGACGGCATTGAACGTGTTAATAGCCTACAAAAAATAAAACGTCTGTTTGTATGTCATGCTAACCCGTTAGCGATGAGCTAATGGTGGTTGCTGGTTGTGTACTACTAGGCCTCATCATCTTATACCCGGGACGGGAGTTAACGTTATAAAACACATTTCCTGTCAGTTGGACAACCTGGTCAGTTCTGAAAATATGTGTCTATTATTGTGTTATTCCAGCTATCGTTATCGGTTGTTAAGTTATAGTAGGGGAGGTCCGGGACGAATTAAGCAGGGGGACGGAATTAGCTTGTCCTCATAACTATCTTTGACAAAACCCAGGAAGACGATTCTTTCCCCCCATGTTACACTTCCTGGTACCTCACTTCCTGTGAAGTTTCAGCTCGGCCAGTCAGTGGATGGCGGAGATATCCGCAAAAACGTTGCCTTTTCGTCTTATTTTCAAACGCGAGTAAAATATTGCAAACTGTGTATTTTTCTATTAGCGTGTTGGAATTTATTTATTTAATGCTGCTAACGCTATTCATCTGTTAGACCTATCGGTAGACTACAGCTCAATGATTGTTTTGTGTGTAATGTTAGCATATCCTTTGTGCTAGCTTAGCTTTCATCCAGGGAAACGCACGGGGGACAAATAAAGCACTTTGCTCCAATTGCCTTGAATAGGCTATGCATTTATCTGTGCTTGCAGGACAATGCCTCGCATAAGGAAGAGGACCACGGACAGAGGGCAAAAAAATGCACAAATTCAAATATTTCTTTGGATAAGCCATTTAAGGGAGGTAAAATATTGATCACATCACATCAGCAAAATATATAGATAGACGTTATAATTATATTAATTTGCAACATATAACATATTAAAATGTATTTCATAATACTTAGTTTCTTAGATGACCAAAAGATGAAGGAATTAATGCCAGAAAAAAATTGTTACCTGGCTGTTTTTGTGCCTTTTTCACAACCGCTACATTAGTCCCCCGCCTGTGCTTTATTTGTCCCTTCACTGTGGGACAAATTAAGCATTGCGCAGCTTCTGGTTGCCATCTGATGACGTCTGATGTATTGACCCATGGAACGAAACTACGGTTGGTATTGCCAGAGGACATGTGTAGGTTGCTTACATGAAAATATTATAACTCCAGCTGAAACAATCTTTACACAATGACAAAAAAAACAAAAAGTGCTTCATTCGTCCCGGACCTCCCCTAATATGAAAAACAGCCGACTAGCGCAAGCAGCTAACGCTAATGCTAGCCTGCATGTTAAAACCATTGTGTACCTATAACGTAGCTGGAGTAACTCATAAAACACATATTTTCTGAACTTACTTCAGTCCCCAACCAACGTTAATTCCTCGCGCACAAAACATTTGTTTTCATTCCTCAAAACAATGTTCTTTTTATTGGGGTCCATTGATGTCTGGTAGCCAGCACAGCCAACCCATGAGCCACCCGACTTCCAGGGAGCGTTAGATAACATGAAGCCGTGTGTCTTGTCTATGACGATAGATCTATAATGTGCAGAGCCTGTCCAGCCAATGACGGCTTGAGACTGGCTGCCACAGCTGTCAATCATCCATTTTTATCCCTTTTTATATGTCAAATAATTACTTAAAAACAAACTGATCAGAAAAATGACCACTTGCACAGGCATTAGCATGATAATCTAAAATGATACAAACCACCTTTGGAAAAAAATTATCTGACGTATACTGTGATTATTTCGGTTGTGATTTTCCCATCCACTAACATGGGGAGGTGGGCCTTGTGACCTAATACTGGATTCAGCCGCCAGAGCGGCGATCTAACATGCAGCGGCTTCACTGAACGGGAACAATGCCCAGTCCATCTTATAATAGGTCCATGGTGCGCGCGCGCGCGTGTCTGTCTGTCTGATCTGCCTGCCTGTCTGTTGGACAGGAGAAACTGACAGACAAGCAGATGGGCAAACAATGGATATAGGAGTGAAAGATAACAGAGGGAGAAAAATGGGCATATCGGTAGTCAGCTTTTCATTTAATTTTCTATGAAGCCTCATTTTACACTCTTCTTTAAAACCCCTCATTCAACTTCTCATAAAAATGACCCAAATTTATATAGTTTAAAGGATCATTTAAAAAAATTACAACCTGGACCTTACAGTATTTCTAGCTTTAATTATCATTTTTAACTCGGCCTGATTTTTTTATTTTTATATCGATGCACTACAATGTTATCGATGCACTATATCGCGCCGACGTGGCCTGGAACAGAGGAAATAGGGGCATGTGTAAGGTGTGTATTTACGTCCTGTAAATATCTTATTTTCGGACACACAGCGGCTCATATCCTTATTATATCATAGAGACAATGAGAGAATGAAGGCTGTATTTACCTTGTTGCAGCGTGTTCACGCTGTCTCTGTCTGCTGTTCATCACATTGGTAGAGAATAGAGTAGAAGCTCCTCAGTTTGTCATCCATATGACATTAGTCCAGTTCAAATAAATACGGGTGGCCATCGAATTCAAATGCATCGTCCATATTGTCGAAATCAGATCAATATCAGCGGCGTTTAGAATGCCATGGACTGTCATGGCGGCTTGATCCATTGCTCTCAGCTCTCAACTCTCCCTGATGTGAGAGCACTGGAGGCTGGCGGAGGTAAATACACCAGGTCACATCATTGGAAAGCGACTTATTCTGTAGTTTCGGTATGAGGACGTTGCTGCGAACAGACACTGTCAGTGAACCTTTGTGTCACATTTCCATTCTGTCTCATTAGACAGAAATAGACACACGGCGGAAGATATGTGAGGTTCCATATTTCTCACCTAGCTGGCAAGCTGGCATTGTCAGCAGGTGTTAATTTGAGAAGAAAGACAGAGGCTATGACAACTCACCTGTGAAGGCACACACACACACACACACACACACACACACACACACACACACACAGACACACAGACAGGCACGCGCGCACGCACACGCACACACACACACACACACACACACACACACACAAACACAGACACACACGCACTTTACAAACTGAAAACACACACACACCTCTAATAGCTCAATTAACACGCTGTCACACCCAAAACTGTGAGCTCGCTAAATCCACCTGTCTCTAAGGGGGATGGGAAAGAGAGAGGAAGTAATTGATACTATATTCAGAGAGAGCTACTTTGAAAACTAATTATGTCTGTAGAACAAGCACAGAATTACTTATACTGCTCCTGAAACCTATTATGTGTGGGGACCAGGGGAGGTGTAGGTGTTTGTGTGTGTGTGTGCGTGTGTGTGTGTGTGTGTGTGTGCGTGCATGTGTGTGCGAGCGACGGTGCGCGTGCGACCGTGCGTGTGTGTGATGTCACAGAGCAAAGTCACAATAAAATCAAAGCAGGTTTCCATTGGGAACATAGAACATGGACATTTATTTTGTTTATTTCATTTGTATGTAAATTATCCAAAGCACTACATTTAACATCAGAAAAGTGGATCATGGTGGCCACTAGGAGCCAATGTGTGTATAAGTTAAGAGAGTGTCTCTCCGTATGTCTTGTCGCTCTGTCTGTCTGTCCCCACAAATGAAAGTGACTGATGTCATCAGTGATGTCTTCTTCTGTGGTAGTAAACAGCTGTGCAGGTTGGATAGCTGATGAATTTACATTGTGTTACACGGTTTTAATGCAAACCTGCTGGCCAATCAGAAATGAGTATTCACCCATGGTATAATTCAAATCATACACCAAAACAGCATGCATATATGAGATGCCGATTTAGCTTAAGCTCAAATCAAAGTCGTATATATATACCTGATTTTTATATGAGTTGAATAGGGCAACGTGATGGGAAGCAGTCTAATTGGATTGGATTCAGAGGGATTGAAGAGCAAAGGAGCAGCCGCTTCATGCCCATCTCCCTCCTCCCTCTTTGACCAGAAAAGATGACATTTTCAATGCAGGACGCAATTTAATCTCACACTCTCTTCCTCTGAAAATGCCTGTAAATGAGTGTGTGTGAAATTAAGAGGGAGATCGCCCAGAGATCGGTCAGTCTCTCTTTCTTTGGCTCCCCCTGTCTGTCTCCCTCGAATACAAAAGAGAAGATATTATCAATGCATGAAGCAATTTAATCTCTCTCTCTTATGAAAACGGCTGTAAAAGCGGGTCTGTGAAATTAAGACGGAGATCGTTATGTTTTCCCTAAAGTCAATCTCTCTCTCGCTCTCTGTCTGATCAGTCCATTTGTCAGAGGTCAGTAGGTTTCCATCTGGGAGCAGCATTCTGCCTGCCAAACATTCTTCATTACCATATGTAAATTCATTAATTGCAAACCCATAACCACCTCGCCCCTATACCTTGACCTCTCATGCCCCCCCCCCCCCCCCCCCCCCCTGCCCACACACACACACACACACACACACATTCACCCACCCACGCACGCACGCGCACACACACACTATCACACCCACAGGCCTCATGCAAAACAAAAAAAATCAACAAATAAATAAAAAAGGAATTTACACAGATTTTATTTCTGGGGCAAATGCTCAGAGTAAGAAAGAAAATGAAAAAGAGCGAAAGAAAAAGAAAGAAAGAAAGAAAGAAAGAAAGAAAGAAAGAAAGAAAGAAAGAAAGAAAGAAAGAAAGAAAGAAAGAAAGAAAGAAAGAAAGAAAGGAAAATGTGAGGATGGCATGGGGCTTAGCTTAATGCTTAAAAACAGGGCAATGAAAAGAGATGATAGCAGCCTGACTACTGACTGCCTGAATGAAATACGTATATTTTTCGGGGGAACAAAATAAGATGCAGGGGAAAACATCCCTTTGTTATGTTAACTATGCCAGCTCATTTGAAATGTCTTGGTCTGCTTTATTGATCCAATCATTGTGAATAGTAATGGAGAGTGACACAGAGTCTCGCTTTGGATTAAAGCAGTTCAAAGTCTACATCAAATGCATGTCTCTGTGTCTGTGTCTTTGCTTCTAAGCTGGAGAATAATATAGACACTTCTAGCTCCAGCTCAGTGTGTAAACTCTTAAGCTGCCCTAATAACGACAAAGAAATGTCCATTACGTTCTTCCAGTGTGCTCATGGTCTGCATAACTTTCTAACTATGGATTAGCGTCAAGACTTCACAAGGGGTGCTGAGAATGTAAGGAAACGGTGGGTGGATGAATCCAGAAGGAGTCTACTGTTTCCCCTAGAAAAAATTTCAGGCCTGGAGGGATTTCGAAACGCAGCTCGACCGCAACGGTGGGCAATGGCATCTCAAGTATCATCATACTATTATGGGATGTGATGCGAACAGTTGTATTATGGGATGTGCGTTTCACAGGCAACGACACGTTGACATGTTTTGGAACAGCGCTGCACGTTGGCACAATGCTCCTAAAAGCAAAATGCTTAATTGTTTTGAACGATTTGGCATCTTCTATTACTGTCAACACTGTCAACACCAGTATTGCTGTATTCTAATAATATGCCATAAAGGTTTATTGAAATTTTGGGGAGAGCAGAAAAAAAAAATCTGGCCTGGTGGGGGCGCCGTTGGCCTGGCGGGCCCGCCAGGCCCGCCAGGCCTGTAGAATGGTAGGGGAAACACTGAGACTGCCATAAAACACCACAGAAGACTTCACAAGGATGTGTTAAGTAAAGTAGACAGAGTAGTGAGAGTACTTACCAACGGTGAGCAGTGGCGCCATCATGTTTCCTGAAGGAGAAAACAAGACACAGAATCTAATTGGACTATAATTGGACTCAGAGGCTTGAGCTTGCTTGTCGATGCTCTCTCTCTATCTTATTGCCGCAGGTTCAGGCTTTATTGGCCGGGCTATGAGCAAGACTTGTCCAATTTATAACCTCCGCAGGGAAGGATTGATGACATCACTGACACCATCAGTGATTTATGACATCATCAGTGATATGACATCACTAGTGACCTGGCCACAGGCCGGTCTGTCTAGAACTGTATGGCATCATCGACGACCTGGCCATATCTGACCTGGCCACTCAGCTGGCGCCTAGTGGCATTGAAACTAGTGTTTCTCTGTCGCTCTCTCTGTATCTCTCACTCTTTCTCTGTCACTTACTCTCTCTATCCCTCCTTTTCTCTCTCTCTCTGTCGCTTTCTCTCTCTCTCTATCTGTGGCTTACTCTCTCTCTGTTGCTCGCTCCCTCTCTCACCAGCCCGTCTGTTTGCCTCCCATTACCCACGCATGTAACCAGGGCCCTGCAGCCAGCAGAACTTCTGATATTAGCGTGAACTAGACATCCAGACAAATACGTCGGAACCATGTTATGCTCACTGGGAAGCGTGAAGCGGGCATAAAGTAGCTCCAAATTCGGCAACGTTTTTTTTTTTTTTTTTTACAAAGGTAAGTGTTTTTTTCTCGCATGACTGGTAAATGGGCATGACTATTTTCAAACGGGTCCCTTGACCTCTCACATCAAGATATCAAGCTGCAACTTAAATACAAGAACCATTGCGATGATGAATTATTAATCCTTTCCCTCTTATCTGTCTAAGTTCATTTTCAAACATCCAGGTGATAGAAAAGATAGATGAATGTGGCAGGAAGTAACTCTGGCAAATAAATACACACACATGCACACGTACACACACACACACACACACACACACACACACACACACACACACACACACACACACACACACACACACACACACACACACACACACACACACACACACACACACACACACACACACACACACACACACACAAATCTGTTTAAAACTTTTCCTCATATCAGAAAACGACAATCAGTTCTGCCCCCATGTAGCTTACCCAAAGAGGAATGGAGGCTGGTCTGGATGTAATCAAATATAATGGCTGCATTGTAAAAACTATTTGTGAAAAACTATTGTGCAGTACTCAGTGCGCCACATGGCTTAACCTTTGTATGAATGCCCTAAAATGAAGACCGCACTCAGTTTAGCATTGTCTGACTGATTTTCAGTCACAGCAGGCATGCATGCACTGGGGCCATTCAAAGTACTTTACAGAGTAATAATGATACAGTAAAGGTTAAATATGTGCTATTAAAGAGTGTAAAAGTACTGACAAGCGATTCAAAACTCAAAAGATGAAATTGGACTCAGAACCGCAGGAGTCTATAGCTTTACAGCCATTTCTGACATATGTCAGCTAAGAGCTCCAGGCTCCTAAAGACACAATGTTCTGCATGCAGTGAAAATAATGTTATTTTTGCCTTTTTTCTTTTGCCTTTTTGTGCACACTGCTGTAGAAATGTACATTAATTTACACTTAGCATTATTTTCTCCTTAAAATAGTAGAAGTAAAAATGGCAAGTACAGTCAACTTTACTTTGAATCTTTCTGTGAGTGTATTTAATGAGCAGTAAAATAACTGTGGTTCATCATGTTCATAGAGGTACAAATGAAATCCATAAAGGTTATAATTGTATACGGTAGCTGGATCTATAAATACTTCACTGTCTATCCACTGCGAGGTTGGGCCCCTGGACTTATCCTGCCTAGGGCTCCCAGATGTGAACTCCACATTTACACCTGATTTTTAAATGCAACTTGTATCCAATGCGGTGAAAGATCCAAACACAATGTGAGCCAGACAACCAGATGTGGTCAGGCAGATCTGATCACATTCTGATCACGACACGTTTACACCTTGCATGTGTTTTTCCTTATATCTAGATCACCTATCTGGATAGAGGTCACATTTAAAAACCAGGTGTAAATGGGGTGTACATGTCTAGCACTAGCAAGAGTGATTGTGCCCCACACCACTTCCGAATTCCACCTGCATTTGGCGGAGGGGGGTTAATGCAAGCCCTTCTGCACATGCTAGCAGCCATCATTGAATGTGTTTCCCAAGTCTGCCATCATGTTGTTACTTCTCTCTCCCTAGTGTGAGGGAAAGAGTGAGCGAGATTGAGAGAGAGAGAGCGAACGAAGGGAAGAGGAGGGAGAAAGACACAAACAGAAGTGGAAATGTACATTACCCTGAAAATAGATTCGCTCCCTCTCACTGCCAGGAATGAAGTTGAAAAGAAACATTTCTCACCGTCTGTGTCTGTCTGTCTGCCTGCCTGTCTGTCTGTCTGTCTGTCTGTCTGCCTGCCTGCCTCTCTTTCTCTCTCCTCTCTCTGAATTAATTATTTCTATCACATTTTATGTACTACGTACTCTTCTAGCCCCGCCCCTTATCGCTTTCTGTCAGCCCCCCCATCTCTCCCGTTCTCTCTCTCTCTCTTATAATGTTTTCTCTCACTTCCCCTCCAGTATACGCAACTTCATACGCTGTTACAAAAGTGCAGCAGGCTCTGAAAACACCAATAGATCTATTTATCAGGGACAATATTTTCATACTCCCCCTCATATAAAATTCCATTCCTCTGCTCACTTTGGAGAAATGGAAGCCGTGAGTCCACAATGTGTGAGATATTACTGTATGCCTTATGAAAATTAATAATATATGATTGGCCTGAGACTGTATGTGGGCCTCCTGTAACCACTGGAAATCATATCCTGCGTCTGCACTCTCCCCTTTCCTCTAGTTCCCCCCTGTTTTTCATCCATTTTCTCAATTGTACTTGTAATTCCACCTGCTGCCCCAGATGTTGCTCTGAGTTGTAGACTAGCACATGCCTCCTCTGATACATGTGCAGTCACTAGTCGCTTCTTATCACCTGACAGCAAGGAGTTTCACCGGCAGGACATAGCTCATGGCGACCAGGACTCATACCATTGAGCTATAACTGGAGAAGGCACTGAAAGTTAGCAGCCCATTCATTCCAATGAAAGTTGCTCACCCAGCGTGTGTGCAAAAACGTTTATTCGACTCCTCCTTCCCGGGCCTATAGATTCTGTGCAGTAGTGTTTTTCTTGTCTGTATGGAGCATCTGACCAAGGCGGAAGTACTGCTGCTGGGAATAAGCCGCGTCACCGCGGTGCAGGCGAGTGCTACCTCTACTACACTAAGCAGACACCCTTTCCTCTCTTTTGCTCCATCGCCACCGTCTGTCTGTCTGCCTGTCTCCCTCTCTGTCTGCCTGCCTGTCTGTCTGCATGCATGTCTGTCTGCCTGCCTGTCTGCCTGCATGTCTGTCTGCCTGCCTGTCTGTCTGCCTGCATGTCTGTCTGCCTGCCTGTCTGCCTGCCTGCATGTCTGTCTGCCTGCCTGTCTGTCTGCCTGTCTGTCTGTCTGTCTGTCTGCCTGTCTGTCTGTCTGCCTGCCTGCCTGTCTGCCTGCCTGTCTGCCTGTCTGTCTGTCTGTCTGCCTGTCTGTCTGCCTGCCTGTCTGTCTGCCTGCATGTCTGTCTGTCTGCCTGCATGTCTGTCTGTCTGCCTGCCTGTCTGTCTGCCTGTCTGTCTGCCTGCCTGCCTGTCTGCCTGCCTGCCTGCCTGCCTGCCTGCCTGCCTGCCTGCCTGCCTGCCTGCCTGCCTGGCTGTCTGTCTGCCTGCCAGCACAAAATAATACAGACCAAGGAAGTGTGTGAGAGAGAGAAAGAGAGAGAGAGGCAGAAAGAGGGGGGTTGAGTGATACAAGAAAGTCAAAAAGAACAAGAGAGGGTTTGTCAAGGGGAGAGAAAGAGAGAAAGAGAGAGAGGAGAAATTAGGAGAGAAGAGAGGAAAATTTTACTTTATTTGGCATTCAAGTGGATCTCTGCTCGAACTCAGAGACGCGCGCACAGTGCACACACATAGGCCTACATATGCACACAAACTAGCCTACACATGCACATGCGCGCACGGTGATGTCACATTTTCCCCGGATGATCAGTACCAGGGGCGGTTTTAGACCCTTTTTGGGTGGGCTGAAGCCCACCCTGAGATAGTCTCAGCCCACCCTGGAAGATAGAGGGTAAAAAAATAAATAATAATAATAATAATAATAATAATAGCTGGCCCTCCTCTATTCATCTCTCATTCATACTTTAAGCCATAAAAATAAAAATAATAATAATGGTATTGGTGATTGGTGCATGCAACATACAACCTTTATTTTGAAAATATGGTTAGGTCTAAGTTACTCATCTACACTCCTGGGAAATTGATCACACAGGAAATAAGGAAGTGTTCTATTTCTCCTTGAGAGCCTCAGACTGACAACAGAGACCACCACCAAGCCAAGCCTTTATTTTAAGTTATATTTTGTAAATGAACTTCATTAGTCAACCAGAGTTTACTATGAAGTGAATGGGGGCAACATCATGCATGTGGGGCTACTGAGCTGAGGTGTAAACTAGGCTACTAGTGCTAAGCTGTTTGTTAATGGGGCTGTTGATATGCAAATGCCACTAGCATAATGCTAAGTAGCCACCCATTTTGGTAATGTGTTAAATCGTAGCCTATGTTTAGAATAGCCACTGATATGCCTGTTGCAGTGTTGCTTGCTATGTGTGAAGGTTAGCTTTATTCATGGTTGCCATAGTTTATAAAGTGAATTCCTTTAACTTCTTTGGTACCTCATTAACCTCAAGTCACTCTTAGATTATTGTTTTATTGATTTTGTGTGGAGGTGGAGAACAGAGGAACTGTGAGAAGAAGCTGTATCTGCTAAGAAGTACACACACACAGAAGAAGAAGAGTGAATCTGATAAATTGATTAATCTTTCTTCATAGATCTAAATTCCGGACTATAAGCCGCACCGGTGTATAAGCCGCACCTGCAAAGTTGACTGTTTTTTACATATATAAGCCGCACCGGACTATAAGCCGCGGGTGTTTTAATGTTTTTTTTTTTTTTTTTTTTTTTTGTGTTTTAATGTTTAATTACCATATGTAAGGGTTCATGCACAGAGGGGATTGTCGGGAAAGAGATGGCTGTTTGAGGAAGCTCCCATTTATTAACATTTCAACAAAACAACATAACACAACACCACCTGTGTTTCTTTTTTACAGTGCACACAGTGTCATACAGTGTCATACAGTGTGGTGAAAAGAGGGCAAGAGAGGAAATTAAAACAGAAGTGGATTTATAGTTAGAAAGAGTGCTAAAAAAGAGAGATTTTTTTTTTTTTTTGGAAAAAATCCATAGATAAGCCGCACCGTTATATAAGCCGCAGGGGCCAAAAAAGCCCAAAAAACGGGAAAAAAGGTGCGGCTTATAGTCCGGAATTTACGGTAGTCTCTTCATTTTGATCTCAAAGTGCACCAGATTGATAAATTTTTACTTTAAAATGTACAACATTTTCTCCCGGGGGGGCACGCCCTCGCACCCCCCTAGGGGGTCTGCAGCCCACCATATACATTCTTTGGGGGCTGAGCCCACCCAAAGGTGTCATCCTAAAACTGCCCCTGATCAGTACTGCGCATGTGCATCAAAGGCAGGACAGGGACGCCTGGAGGCCAGGCCGGCCAGTGAGGCCACCGCCAGCAGCAGCTTCGGGGAAACAAAACAAACGTTTTGTTCTTTTTTTCAGCTACAAACTGTTAAGAGCCAGCAAGAAAGAAAGAGAGAAAGGAAGAGAGAGCGAGAGAGAGCGAGAGAGATAGATAGAGAGAGAGAGAGAGAGAGAGAGTAGCATTATCATTATCATTACCCTGGAAAATGTCCTTTTTATCCGTTGTGATTCTATGTCCCTGTACTTGGGTTTCAGTGTGGCCTTCTGGCATACAGTATACTTTACTGACAGGCATTGGATTTTAAGCATGAATGCTTTCTGTATAGCGAATTGAATTAACATCTCCCCTTTCTACTCGTCACTTTTTGGAATGAGTTCATCACCTTCTCCCCACAGTACAACAGTGTGTCATCTAAACAGCACCTTCTCCACACAGTACAGTGTGTCATCTAAACAGCACCTTCTCCACACAGTACAACAGTGTGTCATCTAAACAGCACCTTCTCCACACAGTACAGTGTGTCATCTAAACAGCACCTTCTCCACACAGTACAGTGTGTCATCTAAACAGCACCTTCTCCACACAGTACAGTGTGTCATCTAAACAGCACCTTCTCCACACAGTACAGTGTGTCATCTAAACAGCACCTTCTCCCCACAGTACAGTGTGTCATCTAAACAGCACCTTCTCCACACAGTACAGTGTCACACTGTCAGTGTGTCATCTAAACAGCAGTTTCACCTTCTCCCCACAGTACAGTGTGTCATCTAAACAGCACCTTCTCCACACAGTACAGTGTCACACTGTCAGTGTGTCATCTAAACAGCAGTTTCACCTTCTCCCCACAGTACAGTGTGTCATCTAAACCAGCGTTTCTCAACTGGTGGGTCGTGACCCCTTTGGGTCGCGGGGCCGTTTTGATTGGGTCGCGGACATTGACCAAAAAAAAAAAATCATATTTCATTTGAGTTAAATTCAGATTATTGAAACTGGATTAGCCTGACCAGTTTTACTTGTTTAACAAGCTGAAGCATATGCTCTGCCTGTAATTCAAGAGAAGTCTGCCTTTTCATTTCATATTTAATTTTAGTTAAATTCAGATGATTGAAACTGGATTAGCATGGCCCCAGTTTAATTAAAAGTTATGACCAGTTTAACTAAAAAGCATATAGCCTGCCTGTGATTCAAGAAAAGTCTGCCTTTTTATTTAATATTAGTTAAATTCAGACTATTGAAACTGGATTAGCATGACCAGGTTAACTTGTTTTATTATTATTATTATTATTATTATTATTATTATTATTATTATTATTATTATTATTATTATTATTATTATTATTATTATTATTATTATTATTAACTTGTTTAAAAACATATAGGCATGTAATTCAAGATAAGTCTGCCTTTTATTTCATATTTCATACAGTTCAAATAAGACTTTCTGAGCATGACCAGTTTGACTTGTTTAAATTTAAAAACATATAGGCCTGTAATTCAAGTCTGCCTTATTTCAATTGGTTTTTAGCCCTAGTTGCACTTCTGTTGCACTTTTTTGTTCATTTTACAGTGCATGAAGGCATTGTGTATTAAATTAATGCGCTATTTTTTGTGCAATAAATTTGAGTGGTTTAAAAAAAAATCTGAAATTTGGGTCGCGACTTCATGACAAGGAAAATAGTGGGTCCTGAGGCTACACCAGTTGAGAAGCACTGATCTAAACAGCACCTTCTCAGGGCATCCTGCAGAAAGCTTGTATCTCCACACAAGTTTTCTTTTTAAGTACTTGTGAAAAAAGAATGGTATCTGTGTATGCGGCCATCTATTTTATAATTTTTTCAATAATGTTCAATGGTTTGGCCTAGCTGGTTACAAAAACTAAAAAAGTTTGATGATGCTTTTTGTTAGAGCAAGCGAGCAAGCTATACCATATATATATATATATATATATATATATATATATATATACACACACACACCAGTGGCGGCTGGTGAGCTTGAAAGTAAGGGAGGAAACTCTCGGAAAAAATGTGGGCGTTTCTTTTTCCCCCTTTTGCATTTTGAAGACAGATTTAGAGGAATATCTCATTTTAATTTAGCATTAGGATTACACTGTTGTGATGTCATTATTCAGTTTTAACCATCAATAATTGTTCCTTTTCTCATTATTTCATTTCTCAGAGTAAATACTGTATATTTATTTCGAGATTTTTGTCAATTATTTGTGCTGTTATGGTTATTATTAGCCTAGTTACTCACTTCTACACTATATTAGATTGTGTTACTTATGGATGGATGGCATGGAATTATAGTGAAAATAGATTATCCCCCCTTTTTGCTGGGGACCCCACTTTGAAAACCACTGGCTTAGGCTACAACTGTTGCGAGAAGGTTTCAGGATTTATCTCTATGCATTAGGCTGTGACTACTATTTATATAAATCTATTTATTCACATAGATTCATGATATATTATGGTATACAGCAGCCTACCTCTGACATCAATGTTTTCATTAATCTACTGTCTAAATCTAGCCTATTACTGCATGACCGATCCTATGATGTCATTGTAATCACACTCAGGTGTGCTTTCACAGGACAGGTGTTGTCCATTCAATCAGCCCACAGTCTTGCACTGTGTTTGTATGAGACTTGACAATGGGCTATACGGCCGAAACTGTTGTCAAAGAGCGTTAAATTACACTTTCTTGCATCTAGGAACCAGAGAGTGTCTTCCCCTGCACTATCAACATACTCGTTTAGTTACATTCCAATTCATCAACTTTGGAGCGTTATTTACCCCCACTTCCTGACATGCTAGGTTGACATGCTTGGTCCCAATCGATTCCTTATTTCTTCTACTTTCATATGGTATAAAAATCACCACTCACGCGTTAAAAATGAACTCGTTGTCAGTCATGGATTTTACGGGCCAAATTCAGTTAAAAAATGTGGGAGTTTAAGGTTGCGGTTTTTATTCATATTAATACGAAAAAATAGCGCTGCTTGGTGGACCATTTGCAGGCCGAATTTAGTAGAAGGCCCGGATAACTTGAAATGAATTGACATACTTACACATCCATGCCGTCTGTAGTGTAACCATATGCAGCCAAGATGTTGCAAATATCTCAGTTTTCTGACATTGCAAATATCCCAGTTTTCTCGGTCTCCACACTTCGTACCGCGGCCCGCAACTCAACTCGTGTTGGCTCGTAATCCAATGCAACGACTGTCTGGCTTGTGAACTAACTTACTGCTTGATAAAAAGTCAATACAAATAAGGGAAATATAATATGCTGCTACTGTCGTCAGTGTCGTGTAAATCTATATATTCCTGTCAGCTCATCACAGCAAAGTGGAATTTTGATGTCATCACTTCCTCGTAGTGAACTGGATTCAGCGTTGAGAGACTCATTCAACATTGGACAATACAATGTCAATCTTACCGATCTATCCAATCAACAACCAATTAGGTTGAATAAATTAATTGTTTGGTATTGATTGGTGAGGGCGGGTTATGCTCCAGCTAAATATGATTGGTTGAAAAACACATAATTTCACTGTTCCTTGTGAAATGCATGTGTTTTCAACCAATCATATTTAGCTGTTTTCAATATTTAGCATGACATAAATTACCATGGGAATCAAACGCCCTAGGGGAGGATTTTTTTCTCCTCTACCCCCCGAGGGCATGACCAGGGACTGGCACAGACTCTGTCTGCATGCCGCTCCATCAGTGCCCTACGGGTGTCACTGTTGTTGAAGCATTTTAAGAATAGCATGATTTTTATTAAGAAAAAACACATTTGATTGATATTTTATTAAAAATATATATATTATTATATAAAATCCCCAATCTCTTCTAGAAAATAGAGGACCATCCTCCTATGCCTCACTGGAAAAACCTCCTGTGACACACACATATATATATATATATATATATATATATATATATATATATATATATATATATATATATATATATATATATTTTTTTTTATTATGCTATTACAGATACAGGCTTCATGAACAACATTCAGAGAGCCTAGCATTGATCTGCAGCTACTCATACATATATGTGAGTGATTAAGTATGATAACTAGAAGTCCTTGAGTTTTAGAGTCTCGTGCTGAGGAGGTGTTTGTTCAGTCTCTTCTTGAAGGCATCAACACTGCTTGATGTAATGTCTCCAACAACCACAGGGGGAAGGCTGTTCCATGTTGCTATGGCAGAGTGGAGAAAGCTCCTGTCCAGGCATTTGGTGTTTGCCCTGGGCAGTGACAGGGCATGGTTGGGTGGGAGCCTCCGGGTGGTTCGACCTGGGACATGAGCAGGGCCGTAACCAGGGTTCCGAAATAGGGGAGGTCCAGCAAGGGGAGGCGGAAAAAATTTGAGGGTTTTTCCCCCCTTTTTTAGCCATATTTAGAGTAATATATCATTTTAAATCAACATTAAGATTATACTGTTGTGATGTCATTATTCAGTATATTCTCTTTCATGTCACCACCTGCTCAGCTCTCCTGTCAACATAATTGTAACTAACAAACACAAACTGTTTTAGCCAAATTCATATCAAAATGACACCTACAAACACAGGTACACAACCCAAGCCGTACACAACACACAAAGTAAAAAAAAAATTATTTTTTATTTTTTTATTTTTCTCTCTGAAATATTAGGGGAGGTCCGGACCTCCCCGTCCTCATAGCTAGTTACGGCCATGGACATGAGCGGGGGGTAGCAGCGCTTTCAGGTCTGCTGGGCACTTGGTAGTGTGCATTTATATATATGTGTGTGTGTGTGTGTGTGTGTGTGTGTGTGTGTGTGTGTGTGTGTTTGTGTGCGCGCGCGCGCGTGTGCATGCGTGAGCGTGGCTGCGTCCAAGCGGAAAAAATCTCCAAGGTTCAATTCCCGATGGCTGACGCACGCGTTCTCCCTCATTGAACACACGGACACACGGACACCCTTGAATGGCGATTTTGTTTAAAGCCTGAAACCACCACCCACTTTTTTTTAGTAGAATCACAACCTAAGCTGCAACATAACAGGTGTGCTGAGCTGCATTATGCAGGACTTGGATGACTGTAAATAGGACCTGATTGGCCATCAGATTCTAATTGGCACAAAGAAACAACTAATGATCGTTAAGTGTGGAATGAACGCCCCAAGCTAACTTTTCTCACTCCATAAGGATATCATACATAATTCATAGCTAACAGATGAGCAAATGAAGGAAAAGAGAGGGGGGAGATGATGGAAGGACAGACAGGGAGAAGGGCCAAGCAGGCTGAAAAATAGACATACTGTAGATGTGTGGTGGAAGTTGGATGTACTGTGTGTCATGTGTTCACATGTGGGTATGCATACATATGAATTTGGATCTTAAACTTTGGATGTGCAGTTTCTGCACACACACACACACACACTGGTTTATGTACGTCAATCTGTGTGCGTAGTGTATGCTATTTGGCAGGCCGTGTGGTGTGTGAAACTGTGATTGAGCTGACAGTCAGTGAGCCTGTGAGAATAGTTAGCGTGTACCAGACACACACACCCACGCACATGCACACGCACACGCACGCGCACGCGCACACACACACACACACACACACACACACACACACACACACACACACACACACACACACACACACACACACACACACACACACACACACACACACACACACACACACACACACACACGCGAACAGCTGTTGCTAATTAAATATTCATGCTCAAGTTCCTGTGAAAACTCAATGTGGCAATGAACACTGGGGACAGGACACGAAGGAGGGGTGGGAGAGAGAAAGAGAGCATGAGGGACATAAGGGATAGAGAGAGCGAGAGAGAGATGGGGGCAGACAGACAAACAAAGTGAGAAGGTGATGGAGCCTGCAGGAAGAAGGCATGTTTGTGCGTGTGAGAGAGACGAGAGACAGGCAGAGAGAGCGAGAGAGAGATATTGCACTTCCCATCTTCTCTAAAGCCTCCTAGCTCCATCATACTTGTCAGTGGATGTGCTTAGATTGTCAGGAAGGTCCCTGAGCAGAATGTGACAACTATTTAGTTGAATATCTCCAACACATCCTGATACACTCAGAAAACAAGAAGGAACAGGCTGTACAAGTACCCTAGGTTAGATGGTAGCTCCAACATCTCTCGGCATTGAAATAACAGTGCAAGCCGTTTGCAGAGGAGGCTTGCTTCATGTTGCTGCTGTTCTGCTTGGTAAAGCTTATAGTGGTCAACATGATCAGCAAATATAATTATATACTGTATGCAATTCATTTTGTGATAAAAGCACCAAATTTGACAGATGTGTTGATAGATATATTGGGAACAAAACTGGATATTGGCCATCACAAACTTGCACCCTGGTTGCCGTAGCAGCCATTTAAAAAAAATGTCTACCAGTGGTTCAAACTTTCCTATCCAATTGGACCCACATGCAATAATCAGGGGCGGCGGCGGTAGGGCGGGGCTTAAGCCCTACCAAGAATTGTCTTTGCTCTACCATGGAAATTACTGAGCTGAATAAGCCTGAAATGGAGTTAGTTGTGTGTGTAATGGCATTGTGTTGGTGTTAAATGCAGCAACCCATGTTAAGGGCTTGCCCAGGCGTGGAATTGAACTGCCGACCTTCGGCTTACAGGGCGGACCCGCTAACCACTGCACCAAGAGAGCTAGCTCCCTTGGAGGAGCTGATTAACGTGTCTTTATACTGGGGGAGTGAGTTTAACCAACTTACTCGCTATCACTCTGGACTCACAAGGACTCAACATTCATTCAGTTACATGTGCTAGTGAGATTTCCATACATGAAGGCATCAATCTCAGCTGAGTGGCTGTGACGCTTGTCAATCATGTCCCAGAGACTCCCGGCAGATATCACCGTCCTGTGAGTAGTTGCAGTAGGAGAGAGGTGTTTGTTATTGTCTGAAGGAGGAAGTGAAAGCCCGCTGTAAATACTGATACATCTTAAAAACATATCTGCGATTCACAAGCAATATTGAAGAATCATGCTGCTGTATTGGACTAGCTGTCACAAGAATGTAATACGAAATACGAACCCTGAATGTATCGTATCGTAGATGTCAAGCGCACGGCTACAAGAATATAATGTGAGTGAAAAACAAATCACATTTTTAATAGCAGCGGTGTAGGCTATGTTAAAAGAGACAGAGAAGTTGATTAAAATGAGCTAAACCAGCCTTGACAACATACTCCTTATACACCTACATCCATGTGTGAGCGCAACCGGAGGGTCCTAACCCTGACCAGGGTGGGAAGTACGTCGGTAAGCTTCCAGCAACTGAATCACAAGTCATAATTTATGGGTTTTGCCATCAGAAATCCTGTGGTGAAATCTTATTGGCTGGACTGTTACAGAAGTAAGGCTGGGTTCACACCGGCGACCCATGCCTTGCCTATGCCTTGCCTTTACCCACGCTTTTAAATAGGCGTCCGTTTTAGTCAACGAGGCTGTGTACACAGGGCGCCTCAGCGCCTACTTCTTCGGTGGCTATTCTCTCTCATGAAGATTTGTTTGCAGACAGGGAGAAAGCCTCACGTGATAGCCACCCGTCAATCTCTCTCTCTCTCTGCTCAACACTGTTGTAGTAACTCCATTTTATTTTGAAATTCAGTTGACTTTGCCATTTCCCACGGATATTGTCACGTTTTTCTTTCATGGCTTGACAGAAAAGCCTGCCTGCACGCGCCTTGTCGGCGTGAAAATAGAACTCTCGCCTAAACGATAAAATCGGCAAGGCACAGGCAAGGCATGGGTACACGCAGGGTTCACGCTGAGGCGCCCTGTGTACACAGCCTCGTTGACTAAAACGGACGCCTATTTAAAAGCGTGGGTAAAGGCAAGGCATAGGCAAGGCTTGGGTCGCCGGTGTGAACCCAGCCTTAGGGGGCAGTCCTTTAGGGGTCATCCCTATGTTCCCCGGGTCCTATGTTCCCCGGGTCCTATGTTCCCCGTTTTTCCCAAATTGTGTCCACCCGCTATGCCGACCTTAGGTTTAGGCGTGGGGGTGGGAGAGGTTAGGTTTTGGGTTAGGGTCTGGGGAGGTTAGGTTTAGGCATGGGGGGAGGTTAGGTTTGGCGTGGGGGCTGGGAGAGGTTAGTGAAAAACGGGGGAATATAGAACCCGGGGAACATAGAACCTGGGGAACATAGACATGATCCCGTCCTTTACCACTTTTCAAAAGTAGTGCACCAGACATAGATATCTATCTACGGCTGGCTACTGTGAGACTAGCCCAGAGCCACAGGCACCTGGCAGCCCTCAACATAAGTGCGGATCACACTCCGCCCTGCCTATTGATGTAGGCAACTGTGGTGCGGTTGTCCGTTATCACCAACACATCCTTACCCTGTATCAGTGGGAGGAAGTGTTGCAGGACCAGCATGACTGCAGACAGCTCCAGCAGTGATGGCCTGTGTTTACGGGCCACACACCACCAACAGATGCCCCGCTCGCTGATGACATCATCACTTATGACATCACCGACTGATATCATTGATAGCTCGAGGTTTCGACTTGCACCGGTCCTACTAGCCTCTGCAGAGAAGGATTCATGACATCACTGATGATGTCACAATGTCTATGACATGGTCTGTCATAATCACTGATGATATCACTTATGGATAGAATTGGTGATGTCACCAGGGATGTCACTCGAGCACTCGATAATGATGTCATCAGTGATGTCACTCGAGCAATTGTGATGTCATCAATGATGATCTCACAAGTGATGTCACTCGAGCAATTACAATCTTACTACTATAATAGGGCGGGAGATGAATACTCTCACTCAAGTAAGTCATAGCTCGACCACTTACTTATTCTCCTAAATCATCCGTGAAAACAGCATGTCTGAAGTAGACCAAGTCTCGGCAGTGGCCCTGGAGCCAGGCTCGGCTCGGTTCATGGTCACCCCAGAGGGCACGGCGCTGGCATACGGCAGCCTGGTTCTCATGGCCCTGCTGCCCATCTTTGTTGGAGCCCTGCGCTCTGTCACCTGCTCCAAGTCCACCAGCCATGACCATCCAAGTCCATCCAACCAGCCATGCCATGACCATCCAATCATGGCAGAGACCATCACCAGTAGAGATGCAGCGAGGTTTCCCATCATTGCCAGCTGTACTCTCTTTGGACTCTACATCTTCTTCAAGGTGTTTTCCCAGGTGTACATCAACCTGCTGCTGTCTGTCTACTTCTCTGTCCTTGGGATCCTGGCTCTGTCTCACACCATGAGTCCTCTGATGTCCCGGGTCTTTGCAGCCACTCACCATAACAAACAGTACCAGCTTGTCTTCACTCAGGGCTGGGGAGAGTCAAAGGAGGAAATAATCAACTATGAGTTTGACACCAAGACTCTGGTGTGTTTGCTCACCAGCAGTGTGGTAGGCATCTGGTACATACTCAAAAAGCACTGGATAGCCAATAACCTGCTTGGCCTAGCGTTTGCGGTGAACGGCGTGGAACTCCTGCACCTGAACAACCTCAACACTGGTTGCATCCTGCAGGGTGGTTTGTTCCTCTATGATGTCTTCTGGGTGTTTGGAACTAACGTCATGGTAACAGTTGCTATGTCCTTTGAGGCTCCCATCAAATTGGTGTTTCCTCAGGATCTGTTGGAGAAAGGTCTGGAAGCCAGTAACTTTGCCATGCTAGGTCTGGGCGACATCGTGATCCCTGGCATCTTCATCGCCCTGATGCTGCGTTTTGACGGCAGTCTAAAGAAGAACAGCAGGACATATTTCTACTCCAGTTTCCTGGCCTATATCTTCGGTCTGGGTCTCACCATCTTTGTCATGCACACCTTCAAACACGCGCAGCCGGCCCTGCTGTACCTGGTTCCAGCCTGTGTGGGCTTCCCCATTGTTGTAGCACTTTTCAAAGGAGAATTAACAGAGATGTTAAGGTATGAGGAGACTTCTACTGAGGAGGCTTTCATAGAAGAAATAAAAGAGGCGTTAAGAAGGTATGAGGAGACTTCTCCTGAGGAGGCGGAGCCTAAAGAGGACTAATAGCATCCATTGCTGCCCCTCATCCCTCCCCGCCCCCAAACACTCATCCAACTTGCTGCCACATTTCACCCCCCCCCCCCCACGTTGCTGTTGGGACGGGGTTTTCTCTGGTAACCATGAGAACAGCCGCTGGTCTCCGTGATAATGGCTGTTGTGGTAATGGTGGTGTGCGGTGTTATTAAAGGTTGTTTGGTTGACAGCCGTTCAGACTTGGTGCCTTGTAACCTGAAGCTGAGAGCCTGCTGAGAGGCTGCTTCACTACCTGGTATGGCAGCTGTACCAACAAGTACCGCAAGCCCCAGCACGTGCAGAGACTGCAGGATCTGTACACTCAGCGGTGCCTCGAGTCCCGAAAGATCATCAAAGACCCAACACACGCGCACAACAGCCTGCTCTCCTCCCTGTTACCGTCACGGAGAAGATACAGGACCCTCCAAAGCTTGCAGCAACGGCCTGAGGAATAGCTTCTTTCCACAAGCCTCAACAATAAATAACGACGCACGCACGCACGCACACACGCGCGCACACACACACACACACACACACACACACACACACACACACAGTACCTTGACTGAGTGCGATTATGTACTGTACTTGCACTATGTCTTGCAATGGAGCCGCCTAGCATCAGAATTCCACATGTGCGTACTTGTACAATGCAGTCAATAAATATTCTAAATCTTGAGCATGTGAAGGGGAGTGTGAACCTGTCAGTAGTAGAGGAAGGCAAAGCCACCAAGCTTCTCGTCTCAGATGCTGTCCAGTTCAGTGATGTGAACTCCATCACTCGCTTCTTGGCCCGGGTGGCCCCCGCCCTGGGCCTCTATGGAGCCAACATTATGGAGCAGAAAAACACATTACAGCGTTTAGGAGGGACTTAAATTGAAATATTGAGGGAACTCAAATCGAATCTGAGTCTATTTACATACAAATATAGCCATCATAGAATACACACTTTTCACTACGCGCATCATTGAACCGCAGCACTATTACACTGGCTCCAAAAGGAATTCATTGGAAAATTCAAGTTTTGGTAGCTATTAGGTTTCTCCAGGCTTCAGGTGTGATCTGGTAATTTATCATTTCTGAGATGTTTTATTATAATGCCGCTGTATCATTCTACTTCACACATTCTGCAACAAAATAGTCTGCAGTGCTGCAGCATTTTATGGAGGATAGATACATGTTGGGACGTCAAGTCTTGAACATGAATATTGTGTCTATATTTTGTGTCTCCACACTTCCTTGGAACATGATCCAACCCTTTCAACAGCTCCGGTCTGGATATGTGTGGGCACAGCGGGGGCGGAGTGTGACGTGTTGGCTGATAATTGTGTCTAATGTAGCTTAGCTAAAGAGGTGAGTGCACCAGTTTAATGCTGCCCAGAGGACAGACAGTGCAGCATCCAACACAAGGTGTCCTGACCAGAGGGGCGCTTCACGGATCATCAGCGCCAAACATGGCCACCATTAAAAGAACATTTCCATGCATCTAATGTGTCCTATGGAAATACAGACCACAAACACTGAGAGCCCCTCAAAACAAAAAGCCTTTAGAAAACTGATGTAAAAAGTCATTTGCTGCAGAGGTTTGACATTTTACTTATGCTCCCAACAGGTCGCTGTTGTCATGTGAAAACGCCATGAGTCCAATTTGAGTGATTTTTGTGTAAATTGAAGGATTAAGAATTGTCCAACCCCTTGGGGTTATCAAACCCTTTCAAAACCCTTCTGGAAACTCACTGCCATTAAGCCTGAAAAAAAGCAATTTCTTAGTTCTTGAAAATTTTACATTTAGGATAAACAAGTGGCCCTATCTTCCCAAAAGCGCTAATTTAGCGTTTGCGCTCGTTTAACACCGTGCGCAATGCAAATTGGGGGCGGACACAAGCGCATGCCTGTGATAATTGTACTGGGCATAGGCTGCCACATGCCAAAGCAGGTGTTTCAGTGCTAAAATGTGGGATAGATGGCATTACCCTATCGTCAGCAGCGCGCAATTACTTTGCGCTAAGAGCTTTGAAAAGGACCTTGTCGGCTTGTAGGCAGGGTTGTTTGTAACCCATTTAATGAACTAGTTTTAACATAATAGTGTCTGAATGATTATTGTTGTTGTGAATATTTTCTGTATGCTTTTGTGTTTTTACATGTGATTACGACCAATGTTTTGTTTTGCTGTCTCCACGCACACACACACGCACACGCGCGCACGCACGGACGCATGCACGCGCACGCACACACACACACACACACACACACACACACACACACACACGCGCACACACACACACACCTACCTTACTACAACAAGGACCACAATGGAAATAAGTTCTGTAACTTTTTTGTGTTATCCTTGATGTTCTTTTAATTGTGCATGTATTCTGGTGTTGCAACCATGGAAGTGTCCTTTTAATTTGAATTGTCAAACAAATAAACTAAACTAAACTAAAGACCTCTTGTGCGCAAATACCTCAAATACCCGTAATCTCCGTGCAGCGCAGCACAGTGCAAAGTAGAATTCCTTTTGGAGATGTCATTACGCACAGCCTAGACATCAAATTATACTGCTAAAATTGGGTATTAGCAGATAATTCAGTGAGGCAATCAACTACAGTATAACTCACTGAGAAACTTTTATCACATTGCAAAGAGGGAAATTAATTGAGAAAACTTGTTGGACAATGGACATAGGCTATTTATGTCCGAGGGTCGTTGGCACCACAAACGATCTGTCAATAAGCTCTCTCTGTCCTCGCACGAGTGAGTACACTATTACGCATGGAGAGAATTACAGCATATTGCATGCCTCGCGCAAACAGCCATTGCGAGATGGGAATCTGATTGGTTTTGATTGACGTAATGGCCAGCATTGCCTGGCCACGCCTGTGAATAATTCTGGTAGTTAAGACCGCCCAAATCCCGTTTGCGCAGACATTTTGGGGGCTATTTCGGGGCTGTTTTAACTTAGAAATCAGGGAGGTCACATCTACCAGACAATTATATCACTTTTAAACAGTTACATTTCTGTATAAATCATTACCCCTGTGAGGTGGGGATGCTGCCGGCGCTTGGGTGCAAAACTCGGCATAACGCCGGGATTCCACTGGTTGCATTTGCGTTGCGTTGCGGCTGTGCTCCGGTTTTGCTCCGTGCTCTGTGCTTCGCCAACACGGCTTCAGTCACGGCTCCGCTCCGCCAGACAGCTGGAGTGATGAGACCGACAAGTTCTCGCGGTGAAATAGCGCGCATTCGCGCGAGACAATTTGTATGTGGGATAAATACAACAACAAACAGGCAGAAGATCATTGTTCCCAACTGGAGAAGCAGAGGAGGGGTGGACTTGCTTGGTGTTGTCCTTGTAAAAAGGATGTGTCGTGTCATATATTATTTTGTGGTTTTCCACGTCAATGATGAACTTTTCCTCATACATGTTTGTCCTCTGGCTTGATATTGAATGCTGTAAACACCTCTGCCCTGTTGACTCCATGCCTGGCTCCGCCCAACTTGCTGCGGCTTTGCTCCGACATCTGTGAAAAATAGAAGCCTTGCGTATCTGCTTCGGAGAGCTCCGGATCGTCGGAGCTGGGACGGAGTAGACAAGCAACGCAGTGGAGTAGGTGGGAGTTGACACATTGATTTGAGTGGAAACGTATCGGCTCCGAAGCCGCACCGCAGCGCAGACGGACCGAACATGGACTCAGTGGAATTTGGCCGTAACACCTGGCGGACGGGACAGCACAAGGCGGACTGCTATCTTCCCTGCCTTAAGGCACGCGCAAATAGGTGCGCAAGCGCTATTAGGGGATAGCGCCTGTCGGCAGATAGGGCCCAAGATCTTCACCAAGTGACAATAAACTAGTAGTACTGTATGTAAAATAACTCACCACAATATAATTATACACACTATAAGCATGGCTTATATTTTCCAACACATACTGTAAAAGAGTACCACCTTGATTTCTTTTCATGGTATCAAAAACATAAATAGAAAAAAGCAAACAAAAAACAAAGTCAGCCTTTACATATTTTGGTTAACAGTTTAAGTTTAATTCCCTCTTTGGCCAGGGGCTCCTTTGTTTTGATAAAACATCAGATATAATCATAATAGCCTTTACTTGACATTTTCAGGCAATCAATAATGATTTGTACCTTGGAATTTTGTGAATTGCTTATACACTGTAGAGTGCAAGTTTCACAAAGACAGGGAACCATTGGCTGACTTCACCAGCTAAGGTCAAAAAGCAGCTGCAGTTTCATCATAGCTGCTCACGTCTTATATTATCTTAGCCTGTTTCAAATACAGAATAATAGCCTACTGACAGAATTCTGGTGACATTTGAGAAGTTATTTTTATACTATGACATTTCATTGTTTAATAGATCTAGGTATCAATCGATAGTTGTATTGTTGTTAGTGTGGCATAAGAATATATTGATTGCTATGAGCGGAAAGGGTTGGGGACAATTTGTGTGTGTTTGTGTGTATGTATGTATGTATGTATGTATGTGTGTGTGTGTGTGTGTGTGTGTGTGTGTGTGTGTGTGTGTGTGTGTGTGTGTGTGTGTGTGTGTGTGCGTGCGTGCGATAAATAAAGTAAATTGAGGCAGAGAGACAGACAGACAGAGAAAGAGAGAGTAATTTCTTGCCCCCTCCCCCCTCGGGAATGTCTCCTAGAATGCTTGTCTTTGTTAATTGAAATACTCGTTAAGTAAGTTCAGTGTGCGTGTGTGTGTGTGTGTGTGTGTGTGTGTGTGTGTGTGTGTGCGTGTGCGTGCGTTATATAGGTCTGTCTGTCAGTCATATTTTGATGAATTTGCCAGACCAATTTGTGACCAGATCTCAACAAACTAAATATAGGACAAAGAGTAGGTTTATGTGGGACAATGTGGGACACATTATTGGAGAATCACCAAACTTAGCATCCCTGGCTGCATCTGAATGAGCTGTTCAGTGTGAAAGACAAGACAGACAAGGGGTAACACCTAACGACATGTTAGATGTGTGAAATGTATTGCCAATATTGGCGTACATAATTAAAATATAAAGCATTTTTAAAGTAACGCAAATTAGAAGATCGGGCCCAAAAGAACATGCCTGATTCGAGCCCGTGCACCTTCTGTCTGAGCCCGGAACGGCCCATCCCATTGGCTCCATTTATGGGCTTGAGCCCGGCCCGAACCCAAAATGTTCTTAGTAAGTTGGCTGTTTATCTAAACTAAATCCGTGTTATCTCTTCAGTCTTGTGAATAATACAGTGATTGATAAGGTTCTAAGGTAACATTATGATTACCACATCAAATATTACCCCTGTAGGAGCCGTTTATTCATAGCTAACTTTAACAGCTAACTTGAACGTTTATTTATGAAATTCTTAAATTACAATAATTATGTTTTCTTATTAGAATTGTCTGGTTGTGGTTCACTCTGTGGTGTAGAGATTTATTCTGGCCACAAGATGGCAGTATATGGTTTTTCCATGTGATTCAGGTAGCACAATTTGCCACAGGTGTTTTAAACTAGCAGTAATTACTATGAGATTCAGTTTTGTCTCTGTAGGTGGTGGGAGCACACGATTCTTACCGTACAGCCGTACAGCCATAAAGCCGTAAAGCCGTAAAACTGTCTTGGTCAAACCCGGCATTCCAACTCATTCTCAACATATCATTTGGTAATGTACTCTTTTTCTGCTGCAACCTGGTGATTAATAAATGGGACCGCCTGTGGCGTCATCACCCAAATGGAAACCTGATTTCTGGACATTATACTTTTTCATACATGGATACGAGTGAAGAACATTCCTTACACACCTACAGAAGTGACTAATTAAGTTTGGATTTTTTGGATAGTCACTACACAAGTAAGAACCCTTCCTGAATGGAGGAATGAGCGGCGCTTGGACTTGGAAGGAGCTGTTTGTGGAATCAAGCTGTGAACAACTCTTCTCTTCATGTGGGCAGCACATCAAGGAAGGCAAGTTAAAGGAGACACATTGGATAAGCCAGTGTTTTTTCAGTGCCTAACGCTGTTTGGCTGAAGAGGAAAAAATGCGCCCCTTTAAATGTTGGTGATGGCTGGTTTATAAGGAAATTGGACTGCGCATGTTGAATGTTTGGACTGTGCCATTGGATATTAATGTCACTGGACGTGCGCATAAAAGGAATGGATATTGGATCAATTGCTGCTCTCTGTGATTGAATGGATTTGTGCGGACAACGTGACGTCATGTCATCATTGCCTGGAGTGGATATTGAAAATGATGGTGATGTTGAAGGTGCTGTTAAAAGTGACATGGAAAAGGAAAAAAGAGAACAAAAATTGACTGCAAAAGGTTTCATGCTTCTGATTGAAACTCTACAAAAAAATCAGAAGTTAAACTTAAGTCAAGCCTCTAAAATTAAGAAGCAGATTGATAACCTGACATTCCACAAAGCAACCAATGAAATTATCTGTGATGTTGAAACTCTTTTTAAGGAGTTTAAAAAGTTGTGTGATGTTGCTGCTGAAACCCACAACTCATTGATGGATATGCCACTGCCTGATGAAGAATATGAAAGGCAACAAACTTGGTTTGAACCTAAATATAAAGCAAATTAAATGTTCATGGAGGATGTCAGTAAATGGTTGTTGGAGGCTAAAACATTTGAAATGGAAAATGAAAATTTGAATGAAATAAATGAGAATTTGAATGAAATAAATGAAAATTTGAATGAAATGCATGAAGAGGAAGAAATTAATGTAGAGGAGGATGACATAAAACCAACAGACAGTGCTTCACAGAAAAGTCAAACCCCCCACTCTTCTACCACAAGTTCAGCACGAAGAGCAAGGGCTGAAAAAGCAGCACTAACACAACGCATGGCTGCTCTGGAAAAGAAACATGCTTTGGAGGATGAAGAGGAAAAGCTGCACAGGGAGCAGATAAAACTGAAAAGACAAAAGGAACAGTTGGAAATGGAAACAGAATTGGCTGCTACTACAGCTAAATTAGCCATTCTGGAAAACAGTGAAGTGGGTGGTGTCCACTCTGATGGAATGAACTCATATCTCAAGAAATCACAAGCTGTTGTACATCAGTCGAATCCACCACCACAACAGCTCTTATCAAACCCACTTGTTGTACGTCCTAAAGACAAGAAACCTGCACAAACACAACTAAAGGATAACTTTCCTCGAATGCAGCAGCCTCAGTCTTCTCACTTTCTTCCAATGCAGCAGCCTCAGTCTTCTCACTTTCTTCCAATGCAGCAGCCTCAGTCTTCTCACTTACCTTCAATGCAGCAGCCTCAACCTTCTCACTTTCTTCCAATGCAGCAGCCTCAACCTTCTCACTTACCTTCAATGCAGCAGCCTCAACCTTCTCACTTTCTTCCAATGCAGCAGCCTCAACCTTCTCACTTACCTTCAATGCAACAAGTTCAGTCTTCTCAAACATTAAGGACAGGCAATGTTGGTGTACCTCAGACCTCAACTCAAGATGGAAGTCAGAGCATGAGGAACATTGTTCAACAGCAGGCAGATATTGTAGCTCGTTTGCTTCATCAACAAAACTCTGCATCTCTTCCTCCAAGAATAATACCAACAGTTGATGGTGACCCTCTGCAGTATGGCTCTTTTATCATGGCATTTGAACAAGGGATTGAAAGCAAACTCACTGATCTCCAAGACTGCTTGTACTACCTAGAGCAATACACCAGGGGGCAGCCAAGAGAATTGGTCAGAAGCTGCTATTACTGTATATGCCAGGCAATCAAGGCTATGAAAGAGCCAAACATTTGTTAAAAGAACATTTTGGCAATGAAATGAGGATTGGAGCAGCTTATATGGAAAAGGATTTAAGTTGGCCAACAATAAAGTCAGAGGATGGTGGCTCGCTTCAAACATTTGTGCTGTTCTTGAGAAGCTGCTGTAATATGATGGGAAGCCTACAATACATGGAGGAGATAAATGTGCCGTCAAACATTAAACATCTTGTGATGAAACTTCCATACAAGTTACGAGAAAGATGGAGAACAGCTGCGTGTGGCATACAGGAGAGAAGCGGATTTAGGGTTCAGTTCCCTGATTTTGTCCACTTTCTTGAACAGCAAGTCAAGATTCTCTCTGACCCCATTTTTGGAAATATACAGGACATGCAGACTGTTGCCTTTAAAGGGAAAGTGCCCTCAAAATCCTGGAGCAATAACAAAAATGTTGCAATTGTGGCAGCTGTCAATACCTCAACAGATCTCAAAGCTACATCTGCCTTATCAAAGAGCAAGACCGTGTCATGTTGCATATGCAAAGGTAATCACACAACAGACAATTGTGCACAACTTAAGAAGATGACACATCAGGAAAGAACAGCCAATAAGCAATGCTGTTGTCCCTCATCAGATCTGTGCTCGCACTGGGGCCGGTAAACAGGAATGTGCCCTTTCAATTGTTCCCGTGCAAATAAAGGCGAAGAACGGAAACGTTTTGACAACTTATGCTTTCTTGGATCCATGAAGTTCAGCCACCTTTTGCATAGAACGCTTGATGAGACGGCTCAACAAAGACAGCACTACAACTCACATTTTTCTCCAAACTATGGGACAAGCAAACACTGTCAAGACTCATGTACTGACTGGCGGCCTGCAAGTGTCTGCATATGATGTCAACAGGTTTCTGGACTTACCTGAGGTGTATACTCAACCAAGCATGCCAGTTACCAGAGACAATATTGTCAGCCAGAAAGATCTCAAAAAGTGGCCTTATCTACAGAGAATTAAGATTCCCAAGCTTAACACTTTGAGTGCCACGGCCCTTGGGCAAAAGGTTGCTTGCTGTGCCACATAGGCCGCAATGCATTTTAAAACAGTCATATAATTTCTTTAATAATTACTATGTAAACACTGAACACGCACAAATAACGATGAGACTCTCTTCTATCACCTGCAAAAAAAAGTTTATTGATCCCATTTTCCGTTCTTTAGTTATGAGCCGGAGAAGATAGCTTGATTGAACCAAAAACAGACCTTGTTTTCTACGAGCTGAGATAATGAGCCTTTTGTGAAATTAAACATTTCAAGCACATCACTGACTCTGAAGCTAATTTTCTGATGTCTGGGTCTGTCTGGGTGAAGTGTATGCTGCTCTGCGTGCTCTGCGTGCTTCCCCCCCCCCCCCCCTCAACTGCACACGCCTCCTCCTGGGTGTGTCTTATGTGTCTGGTGGCTCTCTGCTGCTGCACACACAGTGAATGGTGCGCGACATCCAGCTTTTTGGTTCCGCGTGTGTTTGTCACGGGCCACAATGCTTCCAGTTGAGAATAATAAGACTGATTATGCGAATGTGCTGTCGCAGGTTGCTGTTGCTATCGGACACGGAGGTGCTCAGCTGTGACAGCGGATGCAGCTGCTGCGGGCACAGGCACTGGCGTTTGGCTTCATGCATGTCGATGCATACGGACGGATGCGATGCGATTTCCTTTTTCCCCAGCGACTTCTTCTGTGTGTTTGGCTACACTTTCTCTTATCAGGAGAGTGCTGTCGCCACCTAATGGGGTTTGTAAAATAGGTTATAGACCTCCAATAGCTACAATATTGTAAGAGGCGATGTAAGAAGCTTAGATCGACACCCCCCCCCCGTCAAAAAAACAATTTGGAGTTACTGACGCCATTTGGCGTCGCTGGCAGCCTACGGTAAATTTCTAATGACGCCATATGGCGTCGCTGGCACTCAATGTGTTAATGCAGAAGTGGATTTGCTGATTGGCGCAAATGCCCCAAAGCTTCTAGAACCGTGGGAAAGCAACAACTCATCGTGAAAACGATAACTACTGTGTTGACTTACCTTTCAAAGTTGACAATGTCATCATGCCAAACCATCGATGCATTGCTGAAGAACGTGTCCTGAGCATGAAAAGAAAGTTTCAGAAAAACAAAGAGTACCATCAGGATTATGTACATTTCCGTGATGATGTCATCAAAAATGGCTATGCTGAACAGGTCCCTGTTATCAATAGCATTGATGGCAACATCTGGTGTATTCCACACCATGGGGTGTATCACCCTAAAAAGAAAAAAAAGGAGAAAGAAAAAAGTCATCCATGCCCAAGGGAGACAAAGCCCCCTCATTTGGTCAAAAGATCAATTCATATCTAAGCTCATCCTACAAAACATTCACAGGCAAGTCGGGCATGCTGGATGTAATCATTCTGCTGTTGAAAACCAAACCACTCCTTCCTCCTGGACTTTTTGAGGCACATGATTTGTACATCAAACGAAGATGGAAACAGATCCAGTATCTTTCAGATGTATTCTGGAAACACTAGGTATGAGAATATCTTCCACTGCTCCAAGAAAAAAGAAAGAAAATTGATAAACCCATGCAGGAACTTCTTTGTTGATGACATTGTTGTTATCTTGGACCCCTCTGCTCTATGCAGTTCCTGGCTGTTCGGCAAAGTGACCAAAACCTTTCCAGATAGGAAAGGAACAGTCCGATCTGTTCAACTAAAAACCAAGACGGGCTTTCTTGAAAGGCCTATCACAAAGCTTTGCATGCTGTTGGAAGCATGTAGTTAAGGGCTAGTGTCCCTTAACATGTTGGCTATGTGCTAGTGACCTCTGGCCAATGAAGTAAGAAGATTTACACACGCACATATTCTTTTTTGGCTCCTTTTGATGTTAAGTGCACACCAACACAATTATGGGGCCGGTGTGTAGGAGCCGTTTATTCATAGCTAACTTTAACAGCTAACTTGAACGTTTATTTATGAAATTCTTAAATTACAATAATTATGTTTTCTTATTAGAATTGTCTGGTTGTGGTTCACTCTGTGGTGTAGAGTTTTATTCTGGCCACAAGATGGCAGTATATGGTTTTTCCATGTGATTCAGGTAGCACAATTTGCCACAGGTGTTTTAAACTAGCAGTAATTACTATGAGATTCAGTTTTGTCTCTGTAGGTGGTGGGAGCACACGGTTCTTACCGTACAGCCGTACAGCCGTAAAGCCGTAAAGCCGTAAAGCCGTAAAACTGTCTTGGTCAAACCCGGCATTCCAACTCATTCTCAACATATCATTTGGTAATGTACTCTTTTTCTGCTGCAACCTGGTGATTAATAAATGGGACCGCCTGTGGCGTCATCACCCAAATGGAAACCTGATTTCTGGACATTATACTTTTTCATACATGGATACGAGTGAAGAACATTCCTTACACACCTACAGAAGTGACTACCGTAATTTTCGGACTATAAGCCACGGCTTTTTTCCCATTTTTCAGCCCTGCGGCTTATATAACGGTGCAGCTAATCTATGGATTTTTACAGCTAACGGCCACTAGGGGACCTCCTAAATCTATGGATTTTGAGAGACAGAACGAGAGCAAGACAGACAGACATTACGAGAGCGAGACCCTGATTGGATGATGTTGGAGCACTGTGCCACTACGCTCTCTCAGCCACTACTGTAAAACACCCTCCCTCCTCCCACCCTCCCTCGCTCCGGGGGAAAAATGGCGGCGATTGAGCCAGAAAGACAGTCTGAATGAAATTTAATGTAACGTTCCCAATTCTATGTATTACATTCTAAAAAATTAACGGCAACATTTTGGAAGGCTAAGCCACACAACTAGCTCGTTGTAATCTAACATCATGCTTCAAAAGATGGAGAACTGGCTGTGTTACGACGATGAGGGTAAGGACTCAAAACTGTCTCCGCTGATAAGACACGGAGATCTCTGTTACAGGCAGGCGCTACGCCTCCTCCTGACCAGTTTTAAACATTAAAACACCTGCGGCTTATAGTCCAGTGCGGCTTATATATGTACACATCATTCAATTTAGCTGCTGCGGCTTATATTCAGGTGCGCCTTATACTGCGAAAAGTACGGTAATTAAGTTTGGATTTTTTGGGATAGTCACTACAACCCCAATTATAAAAAAGAAAAAGAAAGGGCATTATATCTGACCACGAGCCCGGCCCGGGTCCGAGGAATAGAAGGGAAATTCTGGCCCTGACTCACGGGACGGGTCGGGTTCCGGCAGAGAATGAATGACATGAGTGAATGAATGAGTGAATTCAATGAGTGAATGCCCACTTCTCTAGCTTTTAATTTGGGACGACCAAATACTATCACAATACTCTATCACAAGCTGGGATTAAGCTGTTTTAGAGGTCTGAATATGAGAGAGAGGGGGGGGGGGGGTATCAGGCTGACAGACTAACAGAAGAGAAAGATGCAAAGAGATGAGAAAGTGGGAGACAGATATATCGAGAAGGAGATGGAGGGCAAACATGAGACAGACACGGATAGATTGTGAGCGAGAAAGAGAGACAGACTGTGGTGCAATTAATGTGCCTTAATTAAGAATGGGGGGCCATGAGTCTGGATCCTTTAGCTGAGAGTGAGAGCATGATGAACTGCTGCTGAGCTGGATTCATCTGGAGAGTGTGTGAGAGCACTGAGCATACACTAACTGCATGTGGCCAATTGATGTGTGTAGACTGATGTGCACGTCGTCTGCCTTCATGTTTGCTGCATTTGTGTTGGGCTGCATGAGTAGAAGCTGTATGTGTGCATTGCAGCAGGGGCTTAAGCCATTTGCAAACCACTTAATGTGATAGATTAATTTTATTGGGAAGCTCATCCTTGATAATCAATAGTCAATAATAGACAAACAGTCATAGATGCTAAAAAAAGGAATTCATTCATAAATAGGTCATGCCTGTCGATGTGAAAAGTCCTGAAATAGGTTAAAATGTTTCATTCCTGAAGAATAAGTTAAGACAGTTAACATGTAATTCATGTGAGATCAATTGAAAACAAGGTAAAACAACTTTGGAAAAGTATAGTAATTACCTGCAGAGTCCGCAAGAGGGAGCTCTAGCCATTACCCACCTGTCTACTTTAATCTGTGATCTACCTGTAGAGTCTTGATGCCTGCGATCGATTAGTCATGTCTGCAAAAGTCCACAAGGGGGAGCTTCAGCCATCTTGCGCATTCTCAATGAAGCTACCATCAAAGAAACAGCTCTGTCTCCGTGTATCTCATTGAGTTTCCCCCTTTTCAGGTAAATTAGAGTATTTACACTCTGAAACTGTGGAATATGTCTGCTAAATTGTTCATTTGTAGTTTGTGAATGTCCGGACCGAATGTTGATTGTTTTGGTAGCAGTATTTCGTTTCTATTTGTTATTTGCTTTTCTGGGTAGCAGCTAGCTAATAGCTAAGAGCTAAAGTGCATTCTTTCAGTGCCAGCATGGAGCGTAACGTGACCATTATTGGTGCAATCTGCATTGCGTGCGTTCGCGTTTGATTAGGGTTAGCTTAGTGAAACACATGATACAGAGTGTAAAGTTGCTAATCTTAGCAGTAGCTGGATTATATCTGGCAAGACTACATAATGTTTGTGTGTGATTAATCAGTGTTGCTAAAGCATTTGTATTCATTCTTGGAGTAACAATCTGTAAAAAGGAACAAGTTTATAGTAAAGAGACAAGACACATGGTAATCCCAGCTAGCAGATCATGGGCGGGCCGCCGGCGGCAAGCCGGAGACCAATTCGGCGGGCCACCGTCGGCAGCCGCAGCGGCTCCGCTGCGGTCGTGCTAGTCGGTGAAACAGCGGTCCGCCGGGGTGGCTCGCTGGCGGTCCGGCACCAGCGTACACAGCCAGCGGCCCTTGCACGGCACGCTGATGGCATGCCGCTGGTATTGCACCTCCCAGCCCCCATATACATTGTTATGCTAATGCTTGCATGCAGTGCTTCTCCACTGGCAGGGCTCCCTTCCTCTCATACTTAAATATGGTGGTAATTTCTGAGGTAGTCTACTTGGTTAAAAAAGGTTGAGAACCACTTCAATAATGCACATAATTACAATGATTTAAATGATAACATGTGAGTATTCATACAACAATAATAATTTAAAGGAGAACAGATCCGTGAACTTTTTGTTATTTTATTTATGGACATAAGAAATCAATCAAAGGATGATGATTTGACAACTGTGCATTGCAAATAGCAAAAAACTTGACAACTCTGTAGCTATATGTTGCATATTATGTAGGCTATATATTAAAAAAAAACACATCAAGCCAAAAATAATGTATAAAAAAAAACAAAGCAAAGCAAAATCTGCCTTAAATAGTGCAATAGTCAAATAAAACAGTCATAAAGATACAAATAGAAAACAGGCATAAAGTCACGCACAGCAGCACATCATAGATATTCCTTTTCCACCGTGTTCCAAAAAGTAAATTTTATATAAAATTGTGTGTTATTATAGGTGGGTAATTATCAAGGACTGTAATGATTGTAAGTCAATACTAGCAGGGGGAGTCTACTATATAAATAAACAATAGTCTCAAGATTCAAGCTTACTTAATAGCCATAATGAACATGTTACAAATGAGGAATTTGTCTTTGTGCAGTATGCAGCGCAGCAATACAAATCAGGCAGACAGAAAGGCAATTTTCAAATTAATTTGCATTAAAGTGCAAAGTAACAGACCTTGAAAGTGACATAGTGGAGTCCATGTAAATGTCCGTGGCGTGTAATAAGTCCATAAAATGCCCAGTAAGTCCTTAAGTGATGTGTAATGGTTGTGTCCATGGCCGTGGGATAATAATGTCCATATGAAAGATGTCAAGTGTCTTCAAGTGTCTGTGGGATAAGTCCATGGGGGGCATGGGCTTGTGGAGGGTTTCGGGTCTCAATGAAGAGGCGGATAGCCAAGTCCGAGTCACGAGTGCCTCGAGTCGAGTCACGAGTCCTGGACTTGGACTCCTGGACTCGAGAACACTTGCAGGCAGAGGGAGTCACAGGTCTTTTTCTCTTTGACGGCGTTGCACGTGGTGGACAAGGCCGGCTCCTCCGAAACCCAGCTATGCAGCGGAGAGAGATGGACGAGAGGTGAACAAGAAAGATTGAGGACATGAATACTAGTCATTACAGTTTGTTGAAGTACAATTTTATATGTATTAAAACAAAAAGGGGGGCGGGGGGCACACACACACATACACATGGAGGCATTGTGACATCACTGATGCAATAATATTTAGTGAGAGCAACACACACACACACGGGCGTGCCAATAGGGCAGGCGAGGCCAAGCTATGGCTAAAGAAATAATAATTTTCCATAAGAATATTTATAAAAAATAAAATAGAAACCTTACCTTTAAAACTATCTACGAGGTCTTGAAGTTGCCACTCCGCCAATGTGTCTCTGACAAAGCTGTCCATTGGCCCAACCTGAAACAAACAAAGGGAGCTACATTAGAAAAATAAAATAGCTATTTGAATGCCTTTTATGATGCTGCTAGGAGGGATTTTTGAGCTGATACCTATAACAGACAAATATCTGCTTCTCTTGTCCGATAAGCGATAATAATTTCACATTTTTGTATTTATGCAGCTGCTGGACTCTAGCAGCTTCATATGGCTCATCTCAAGCCTGTTTGGTCCAAAATAGAGCTTGCATCAGTGTGGGGGTAAAAGGAAATAAATAATACAAACGATTTACAGACTAACAGTCACAGACTGTAACGGTCTGTAACGTTAGTTTTGATCTCATCTTACATGGCCGTGCACGCAAACAGAAGAATATGCACGCAGTAAATTAACGTGAGCAGCAACACACTAACAATGGGCTGTACTCTGTAACGTTAGTTTAATCAATTGTCTGTTTATAGCCGCGAAAGCAAACGGAATTATGTACGTTAACGTTAAACGGCCGAATAACACCGTTAAATGGTGTATTGATATATCCAGAATGAGCACAAAATAGATGTTTGCAACCGATGCCTTTTTACGTTTTACTCCAAGAAACGTGGAAGGTTTTTAACAAGATGTAGATGGCCCATGCATTTCTTCACTGGGTAGAGTGGCTAACGCTAGCCTCTGCTACTTGTAGGCCTATGTGTAACACAAAAAGCTGTCTACACAACGTCATTTAACTATTAGCCATCTAACTTGTTGTTATCTGCCTAACCAGCGAAATGGCTAATGGTAAGATCGCAGCAGAGCACAATAGGATTTACAAATATAGCGTTAAATATTCTTACCGATCTGCTTTTCAAAGAGCCCCGAAGTTTTCAGTGTTCTTTGTTGTCGTGCACGTCTTGTTTTTCTTGTGATGAAGTTGCAAGAAGGCAGCGGATGATCGCCACCAACCGGTCTGTTATTGTCCGTATATCGCTTTTATAATCAGTCCTGTGTTTTGTAGATAGGTGAAGACAAGTCATGGTTTAAAACGACTTTTTCAAAGATTGTTGCTATCAGTACTCGGCGCATGTTTGCTTCCTGAAATCCCATTCATAAAATGGCGCCAGGACACACGTAGCCTCAATGGCCTGGACGCAGACACAACGTCACACTACGGCAACGCAAAAGTGCCAAAATTCTTCACTTCCCATCGTCACTCTCAACCCCCCTCCCCCCCCCCCCCTCCCTCCCAATAATCTTTATTTCAAACTGTTAACATTACACACACAAAAACAACATCAGACAAATGGATACAGATGAGACATGGGGGGGGGATATATAGACTGCAGTGCAGACCTGACCAGTGTAATAAAGTAGAGAGAGAGAGAGAGAGAGAGAGAGAGAGAGAGAGAGAGAGAGAGAGAGAGAGAGAGAGAGAGAGAGAGAGAGAGAGAGAGAGAGAGAGAGAGAGAGAGCCATCATCCTGCATCTGGCTGAAAAATATAACACTGCATACCCAGTGAATAAATGACCCACGTTTATTCTTCTTGGACATCTACCTATTATTATTTGCACTTTATTTATTTATTTATTTATTTATTTATTTATTTATTTATTTATATTCCAGGGACAAAACAATTGTTCCAGAGGTTAAATTAGGCTACAACTGGGTAGACACAGCCCTGTTGTGCCTTAAATTTTGTGTAGGCCTATACAATATTTTGCCAAAAATATGTTGCTATCTTCTATAAACATTCCAAATTTGACATGTTCAAGTAGAAATGCATCAATGCTAGATTATCCATAAATTAAAATTAGGCCAATTATGAGTAATTTTGCAGGGGAAAAAAGTGATCTTTTGTCTCCACATCTGTATTGCAAAATTCATACAGATTCACATTCTACTCCTAAAATGATTTTTTCCCCTTTGTGTACACACACACACACACACACACACACACACACACACACACACACACACACACACACACACACACATATATACAGATCCTTTAAAAAAATTGAATATCATGGAAATGACATGGATAACCGTGGACTTCAGCGGATTGTCAAGCAAAGACGATTCAAAAAATTTGGCAGAGATTCAGAGGGAGTGGACTGAGGCTGGAGTCAGTCATAACTGAGAAGTAACTGCTGATTTTCTTCACACTATAATACTTTCTTGAAATACTGTATTGGGGGTCTTCTGGAGCTGTAGGCCAAAATTATGAAAAATGAAACAAATAAAGGCTAGAAATATTTCACTTTGTGTGTAATGAATCTATAATCTATGAAAGTTTCACTTTTTGAAAGGAATTATGGAAGAAAACTTTCCATGATATTCAAATTTTTGGGAAAGGATCTGTGTGTGTATATATATATATACATAGCCTACTTATAGTGATCAACTGCTTATATTGATCAAAAACCTTGGTCCTGAATTATTCCATGCTGTTATGAATAATTTGCTTATAGTGATCAATACTCTGCTTACAGTGATCATTTTGGGCCTTGTCCCACCTGAGAACAATGGATTTTTTTTTTAAATTACAGTAATTTTATTTATTTACTTACAAACTGCCAGAAATGAGCTTTTTGATTAAAAAAAATCTACAGAGGTTCTCAAAGTGGGGTCCAGGTACCCCCAGGGGTCCTTGAGGGGCTTCCAGGGGTATACCTAGCAAAAAAAGTAATTCATTTTCAGAAGAATTCCAAAGATAAGTAACACAATGACAGAATGCATGAGTATTTTGGTCATGGGTTTCATACACTTTATATTATAAAACATTGTGACGACCACACATGGGAGGGTAGTCACAAAAGCTAAAAATCATATCAGTTGGGACAAAATATTATCAAATGAGGCTCCGTTGTCTAATTTGTGTCAGTTTAAAGTTTGAGAACCACTGCACTAGACATCAAGTCAAGTGGCTAGGCCATGGATGCACTATCAAGCACATAAGCTATAGACCACTTTGCTTGGTCATTCAAAACCATTCAAAGTCCAACATCCATCCGGTTGTATTTTAATTTGCTCTGGTTTACGACTCAGGCGTGAACAATTCAACAAAGTGAATTTATAAGCTATTGATTTTGATTTCTGGTATTCAAAGAACATTCCAACACAGGTGATTAGAAATGTTTGTCCACTATGTTTTTTAATTCAAAGACTAACCCAAAAATTTGAGAGAACAACATAAATAAAAAGTAAATGCTGCACGGACAAAACAATTACTACAGAAATTAAATAGGCTACAATAAACTTCTCAAATACAATGTATAATTTTTGGGCATTTGTGTTTTTCATCCATAGGCCTATAGAGCTTTGGAAAATCTTGCTAAGTTCATTTTCGAATGCTGTGAAGGTATTGTTGCCTTTGTGTAGCCTAATAAAAACAGAAATCCATTAAATAGTCTCTTTCAAACAAAAGAGAACAGAACTTAGCCCATCGTTTCAAATTAGAGCTATAGTTTCATAATGCTTATGAATGCAGTTTAATGGATGGAGTATCTTGGCCTATCTGCCGACAGCCAGACACCAGCGCCCCTCCAGCGCTGATGTGGTACTTAGAGAGGGCAAATTCTTGGCGGCTTGCCGACGGCCTGCCGCTGCTAGCCCTCCAGCGGCATTCCGCCAGAGTGAAGGTAGCGGCATCCTCCAGTGGGCCGCCAGATGGCCGCTGAAGGAATGCCACCGCCGCCCGGCCGCTCAAAATGCGACAACGGGCCACTAGCGGCAGCGGCAGATTGCTAGCTGGGAATGTTATATTGTTTATTTTTCAATACATAGAAGATTAGTTTGGTCATTGAAGTTTGTTTATCGATTTTCCTGGATACTTACCTGTGACATTTGATTTGAACTGTTAAAGAAAAAGAGTGAAATATTTGTACTTACCTGTTATTAAGAATGCACTTACCTGGTTACCTGTGAAAGAAAGAAGAAATTAGATTATTAGATTCAAATTGACCTTGCAATCTGAGAAAATGCTGGATTATATCACGTTGAAAAGAATAATTGTACCTATGTAAATACTTATATTCTCAATGAAGCTACCATCAAAGAAACAGCTCTGTCTCCGTGTATCTCATTGAGTTTCCCCCTTTTCAGGGTGTAACATTTTGGAGGCCCCAGCGAGGATTTGAATGTGACGAGGGCTAGCTGTCCCAGATAGACGTCCCCGATCATCATTCAACCTCACACATAGTCAACAGCAGCGTGTGCCCGTCGACAGCAACGTGTGCTAGTCAACAGCAACGTGTGCTAGTCAACAGCAGCGTGTGCCCGTCAACAGCAGCGTGTGGCCGTCAACAGCAGCGTGTGCCAGCCAATAGCTGCGTGAGTCATTCAACAGCGGCATGTCGCAGTATGTGACAGTCCAACAGTAGCGCATGGTAGTCCAGTGACAGTTAAGTGGCAAAAACGTGGGAAAAACTACAGACATTAGGAGCGTGACAAGGTCCACCCAGCACGAAAGGAGATTCTACATTGCATTAACATTGTCTACAGGCCAAAGTTACAATGGAGTCTTTAGACCTAGACAACTTGAAACTAGAAGTTGGCGGTGCCCTTTACTTATTAACAAGAGCTGCTTTGCTCGACGTTTGCGATTTTCTAAATATTGCTGGTGCAGAATTTGAGCATGTATCAGACAAAAGTCGCTCCTCTCTCATCTCATATGTCACAAGGCACTTTGAGAGAGAAGAGTTAAACCAACTCGAGGATCAGGGTATGGCAGAGCTATTGACCCTGAAAGATAAAATTGACGAGTTGCAACAGGCTGCTCAAAATAGTGCAGTAGGACATGAAGCCTCAGATGCCCAACAGACAGACCTGGTGCAAGAGCAGGTCAGTCAGCCCTCAGAAAGCGAGGAAAAACTGTTGGAAAAAGAGATAGAGACACTGCAATTAGCATTAGCGCTGTCACGACAGGAGAAATCAAACCAAAACAGTGGTGCCAAAAAGTCAGTGTTTGGGGAAGGTAGTAGAATTAAACAAGACCATGTCTCTGCACAACAGACCCCCCAACCCCGTCTCTCATTACATTGGAACAGAGAATTCAAAATATCAGGCCAGATTGGTGAGCCAGGCCAAAAGGACAAACTGACCTTCTCAAGTCTAGCACACCAAATTGAGCAAGGCATCAGCAAGGGGTTTCCTGAAATAGAAATAGTCGATGCGGTGATCAGGGCAATAGCACCAGGTTTACAATTACGCAGTTACCTTGAGGGAAAAAACAACCTTAGCTTACCTACCTTAAGACGGATTCTTAGGTCCCATTATCAGGAAAAGGGAGCAACAGAACTGTACAAGCAACTCACATCGGAAGCCCAAAGTAGTAAAGAAACCCCACAAAATTTCCTGATTCGCGCCCTAGATTTGAGACAAAAAATCTTGTTCGCTTCACAGGAAACAGAATCTGGTCTAAGATATGATCCCATCCTTGTACAGAGTATGTTTCTCCATACCGTTCTGACAGGTCTGCAAAATGATAGCATTAGAAGCGACCTCCAGCCGTACCTACAACAAACGACAACCAGTGATGAGCTACTCCTCGAGAAACTCAACATTGCGTGTGCAAATGAAGCAGAGAGACAAAATAAAAAGAAACTACTTACCCAACAGCGGCCACCCACTGTGCACTCAGTCCAGTCTAGTGACACTGTCACACCTGTAGATAAAAAAAGTAAAAGCTCAAATTCAGAATACACAAGCAAAACCCAGCCTGATGTACTAAACGAACTAAAAGAAATGCGCTCTGATATGGCCTTATTGAAAAACCTAAGCGCTGAAGTTAAACAAATCAGAGAGTCAATTCAACAGCCTAGCCCAGCACAGACACAGTATCTAGCCCCACCTGTAGCACAGGAATGCAGTCCCCCGCCCCCGTTCCAGTATCCACCACAAAACTATTGGCCTCCCCCAGGACCAGGACGAAGAGGAGAAACAGCCCAATATCAACAGAGATTCTCACGACAGCACTATCCCACCCCAAGTCGTGCACGTCTGAGGAGATGTTTTGGCTGTCAGCAAAGTGGAAGTGAATATTGCACCCATTGCTACAGATGTGGCAGTAGTGAACACTTTCTCGCAGGCTGCAGGCTGAGAGCCACCAGACAAGACCAAGATGGTCCTTTAAACGCAACAGGGTTACCCCCGCGGGACTGGGAGTAACTCACAACGGTGAAATGTCCCAACAGCACTGCTCTCACTGTGGTGTTCCGGAGAAAGACCAAAGACTCAAAAGATGTGCAGTCTGTAAGAAAGACAGTTACTGTTCTAAAACATGTCAAACTGAACATTGGCCAAAACATAGAAAACGATGCAAACAGTACTCTCATCCACAGATAAATCAGTGCTTTCACCCAAGAGCAAGTACCACCCGCACCAAGAAAAAGGACAGCTGTTCTCATCTTGTTGAACTGGTAGGGAAACGGTGCATGGTTGAGTGCTACATCCAAGGCCGTAAGACTCAAGCGCTATGGGATACAGGTTCCCAAGTCTGTATTGTTGATGAAAACTGGAAAAGGAAACAGTTGCCCAATGAGAGATTAAGAGATGTCTCTGAGTTACTGGATGCATCAGACGATCTAAAAATCACAGCTGCTAATGGACAGAGCATGCCTTATAAAGGTTTCATTGAGGTCACGTTTGGATTAGCTGCAGAGGGAGCTGACCCCAAAGAACTTGTTGTCCCTATGCTAGTGATGAAAGGCAGCAGTCTTTCACAGCCGATTCTAGGCTTCAATGTCATTGAGCGATTAATAAAAACCAGTGCTACAGAACAACTGGATGCTGTGGGAAAAGAACATTTACATGAGACATTAAGAGCGGCTTTCCCTAGCCTTGAGAAAGACAATGTGACCGCTTTCATTGATCTGGTGACTGCTAATCAGTCATGTGAGTACATTGTGAGAACAACAAAAGAGAAAGTCACCATACCAAAACACACCTCTGTTCAGATTGACTGTAAAGTGCATACACGACCACTGAAAGCAGACACCACCTTTTTATTTGAGCCTGACATAAATCCTCAGTGGGCTGAAGGCCTTGAGTTTTGTGACACGCTGGTAACACTCAGAAATGGTGCTTCACCTTACATTGTTCTTGATGTGCAAAATCCCACTGCTCATGATATCGAGTTGTCAGGAAGAACTGTTGTGGGTATGGTACAGCAAGTCCAAGCGGTGTATCCACCAACCGTTTTAGAAAAACCCATTCAACCCCCTCCAGTATCAGTGGGTCAAGTAAATGCAGAGGGTGAGCATGCTACTGACAGTCCGTGGAATCCACCAATTAACCTGAGTCATTTGAGTGAACCTGAAAGAGTAATGGTGCAAAACATGCTTCGTGAACAATGCTGCTCTTTTTCAAAATCAGATGATGACATCGGATGTATTGAGAATCTGAAGTTGAGCATATCGTTGAAAGATATGGATCCTGTAGCGCGCACTTACCGGACAGTACCGAAGCCGCTATATAAAGAGATGAAGGACTATCTACACAACCTTCTTGCACAAGGGTGGGTGAAGAAATCCAACTCGCCTTATGCCTCGCCGGTTGTCTGTGTAAGGAAAAAGGATGGCAGCCTACGTCTTTGCATAGACTACAGAGAATTAAACAAAAAGACCAACCCTGATAGACAACCAATTCCTCGAGTGCAGGACATCCTCGATGGTCTCGGTGGCCACTCGTGGTTTTCATTGTTAGACCAAGGAAAGGCCTACCACCAGGGCTTTATGGATGAGGACAGTAGGCCATTGACTGCATTTGTGACTCCATGGGGTCTGTATGAATGGATAAGGATTCCATTCGGACTAATGAACGCACCTGCAGCCTTTCAACGCTGTATGGAGGAGTGTTTGGAGGATGTGCGAGACAACATCTGCGTCCCCTACTTGGATGATACACTAGTGTACAGTCAATCATTTGAAGATCATGTGAGTCATGTCAAGGAAGTGCTTCAGCTGTTAAGGAAGTTCGGGATTAAATTGAAACCCAGCAAGTGTGAATTGTTTAAAAGCGAAGTCCGCTATCTGGGAAAAATCGTCTCAGCCGAAGGCAGCAAAATTGATCCAGCTGACACAATCGCTGTGAGAGCCCTGAAAAATAAGAGACCGAGCAATGTAGGAGAGCTACGAGCTATCATGGGCTTGTTAAGCTATTACAGGCAATACATAAAGAACTTTTCCTGTATCGCTGGGCCACTTTACAACTTGACAAGAATGACAGTGGAAGACAACAATGTGCCACAACACAAAAACACAAGACGAGCAACAGGGAAGAATAAAGGAGTCCCGTCACACAAACCAATTGTGTGGACAGAAGAACATCAGCGCATATTGGAGCGGCTAATAGACTGTCTGGTCGAACCACCAGTCCTCGGATTCCCCGACTTCTCACAGCCATTTGTCCTCCATACGGACGCCTCAAATCAAGGCCTTGGGGCGGTCCTATACCAACAACAGGATAAGAAACTCCGTGTAATAGCATATGGTTCCCGGACACTGACAGACGCTGAACGGAATTATCATCTCCACTCAGGAAAATTGGAATTTCTCGCCTTAAAGTGGGCAGTTACAGAAAAATTCAGAGACTATTTGTATTATGCGCCTACTTTCACTGTCTTTAGTGATAATAATCCACTTACGTATGTCCTGTCAAGTGCCAAGCTCAACGCAACTGGATGTAGATGGGTGGGAGAGCTCGCAGACTTCCACTTCACCATCCGATATCGTCCAGGTAAAGAAAATGTGGATGCTGACAGTCTTTCAAGAATGCCTGTAAATATTGAGGAGATGATGGGACAGTGTACTGAAGAGTTGCCTTCAGATTGTGTGGCAGCGACAACACAAGCTGTTGAGACTCAAGACTCACCGTGGGTCTATCCAGTACTCGCCTCTCTCCAAAGCACAGCAGTGAGTGAAGAGACACACAAACCACTCTCCGTTGATGAGATTCGAAAAGCACAGCAAGATGACAAGAATATTGGTCCAGTAATGCAGTGCAAATTAAGAGACAAAAAGCCAACAGGACATGAACTGAATGCTCTCAGTAAACAAAGCAAGTGTCTGCTGCGTGCATGGGAAAACCTTTCTATTGATGAAGATGGTGTTCTCCGCAGGAAGACAACAAACAAAACACAGCTTGTGTTACCTGAGAGGTACACGGCCACTGTATTGAGAGAGTTGCATGATGAGATGGGCCATCAAGGCATTGATCGAACAACATCACTGATCAGAGATAGATTCTTCTGGCCTTACATGCAAAAAGAAATTGAACATTATGTGGCGAGGACTTGTACTTGCTTGAAGCAAAAGACACCATGCAAAGAAACACGGGCACCTCTTACCAGTATAGTTACCACGCAACCATTTGAACTTGTGTCGATAGATTTTCTCCACTTAGACAAATGTAGAGGCGGATACGAGTATATATTGGTAATCGTTGATCACTTCACTCGTTTTGCACAGGCTTACGCCACCACCTCCAAGTCTGCCAAAACAGTCGCTGATCGAATATTCAATGATTATGCTCTGAAGTTTGGATTGCCAACACGAATACACCATGATCAAGGCGGCGAATTCGAGAACCAGCTCTTCGCCCACCTGAAAAAGAACTGTGGTGTGCTAGGATCACGAACGACACCCTATCACCCACAAGGAAACGGACAAGTCGAACGTTTCAATCGGACATTGTTACAATTGTTGAAGACACTCACCGATAAACAGAAGACAAACTGGAAGGAATCCTTAAACAAGCTGATCTATGCATATAACTGCACAAAATGTGAAGTAACAGGGTTCTCCCCTTTCTACCTTCTGTTCGGAAGATCCCCAAGGTTACCGATTGATCTCTTGTTTGGTCTCACCACTGAGACGGGAAAGAAAGATCACCGGACATACATGGAGAAATGGAAACGAGAGATGCAGGAAGCACATGAAATAGTGCAGGCGAATGCAAAGAAGTCAACAGAGCGAGGTAAAAGACATTATGATGGGAAAGTGAGAAGCTCAATGTTGTATCCCGGTGATCGTGTCCTTGTGAGAAATCTGACACCAAGAGGAGGCCCTGGGAAGCTTCGTAACCATTGGGAAGAGAACATCCATGTGGTGACCCGACAGGTTGGAGAAGACATCCCGGTATACGAAGTAAAGCCTGAGCAGGGGCGAGGAAGGTCAAGAGTTTTGCATCGCAACCTGTTGTTACCGTGTGATCATCTGCCCTTGGAAATCCAACCAAAAGCAGCGTCCAAGCAAAAGAAAAGAATGATGGATACAGCTGCAGACAACACAAACCAGAGAGAGGAAGATGACGAAGAGGAATGTGAGTACTATTACAATCCAGTAATACAGCCTCAAGTGCCCATTACAGACAGGATCATGGAGCATGCCGACACACAAGAGGAGAGTGTCCAAGAGACACCAGTGTCGAGCACTGATGAGCCAGTGGGTGAAGAAAGGCCAATACCACAAACAAATGAGTCTGAAGGACAGCAGGAGAATGTACTGCAGGAAGATGATGATCAGAGTGAAGGTGTTGAGTCTGACACACAACAGGACAATGTGCTGCAGGAGGATAATCAGATGGAAGTACAAGAGGAGACTCCGTCATCTCCACTTCCAGATGCAGGTGAAGAGGACAGAGAACAAGAAAATGAACAAAGACATGACATACCAAGGAGAGAAAGACGACCCCCCAAAATCTTCACCTACGACCAACTTGGGACTCCAGCATGCTATAGTGCAGCAGGTGAAATGCCTTACCAGTATCAGCCCAGATTCTATAGAGACGTTCAGCCAGTAACAATGTGGGCAAATCCATTCCAAATTTACCAACCCTTATTTATGCAGGGATACTAATCGTAAAACAGGTTTGAACTGTTCAGTACACAGAGACACTGTTTGACTGAAGAGAAAAGATCATTAGATTCAATAGTTATATGGGCAATACATCGGTACTTATCGGTATGCCAAAAGCAGTTATTACATTGCTATAACACAACTAGAATATACCAGGTTGAGAACCTGGGATACATAAGTGTTGTGATGTCGGGACGACATCTAATTTTGCCGGGGAGTGTGTGATAGATTGATTTTATTGGGAAGCTCATCCTTGATAATCAATAGTCAATAATAGACAAACAGTCATAGATGCTAAAAAAAGGAATTCATTCATAAATAGGTCATGCCTGTCGATGTGAAAAGTCCTGAAATAGGTTAAAATGTTTCATTCCTGAAGAATAAGTTAAGACAGTTAACATGTAATTCATGTGAGATCAATTGAAAACAAGGTAAAACAACTTTGGAAAAGTATAGTAATTACCTGCAGAGTCCGCAAGAGGGAGCTCTAGCCATTACCCACCTGTCTACTTTAATCTGTGATCTACCTGTAGAGTCTTGATGCCTGCGATCGATTAGTCATGTCTGCAAAAGTCCACAAGGGGGAGCTTCAGCCATCTTGCGCATTCTCAATGAAGCTACCATCAAAGAAACAGCTCTGTCTCCGTGTATCTCATTGAGTTTCCCCCTTTTCAGGTAAATTAGAGTATTTACACTCTGAAACTGTGGAATATGTCTGCTAAATTGTTCATTTGTAGTTTGTGAATGTCCGGACCGAATGTTGATTGTTTTGGTAGCAGTATTTTGTTTCTATTTGTTATTTGCTTTTCTGGGTAGCAGCTAGCTAATAGCTAAGAGCTAAAGTGCATTCTTTCAGTGCCAGCATGGAGCGTAACGTGACCATTATTGGTGCAATCTGCATTGCGTGCGTTCGCGTTTGATTAGGGTTAGCTTAGTGAAACACATGATACAGAGTGTAAAGTTGCTAATCTTAGCAGTAGCTGGATTATATCTGGCAAGACTACATAATGTTTGTGTGTGATTAATCAGTGTTGCTAAAGCATTTGTATTCATTCTTGGAGTAACAATCTGTAAAAAGGAACAAGTTTATAGTAAAGAGACAAGACACATGGTAATGTTATATTGTTTATTTTTCAATACATAGAAGATTAGTTTGGTCATTGAAGTTTGTTTATCGATTTTCCTGGATACTTACCTGTGACATTTGATTTGAACTGTTAAAGAAAAAGAGTGAAATATTTGTACTTACCTGTTATTAAGAATGCACTTACCTGGTTACCTGTGAAAGAAAGAAGAAATTAGATTATTAGATTCAAATTGACCTTGCAATCTGAGAAAATGCTGGATTATATCACGTTGAAAAGAATAATTGTACCTATGTAAATACTTATATTCTCAATGAAGCTACCATCAAAGAAACAGCTCTGTCTCCGTGTATCTCATTGAGTTTCCCCCTTTTCAGGGTGTAACATTAACACGTTCACTGCCAATGACGTGTTTTTACGTCAAACAAAATCCAACGGTTGACTGCCAATGACGTGTTTTTACGTCAAAAAAATTGATTTTTTTTTTTGACGGTGGGACGTTGATCTAACCCTTTTACGTCTCCTATACCAATATTGGAGGTATTGAATGTGTATAATCTATTTTACCGACCCACTGAGTGGCGACATGTCTCTCCACAGTAGAAAGAGGCGAGCCAAAACTGGAGGGAAAAGCGCGAGGAAGCCGTTCTCATACTGTAAAATGGATGGCGAAAACGCTTTCACTTTGGCGCTGACGCACAGCGGTGGCAACGGTGGGGGGTTCCAAGAATAGACTGGATGCACACTTTGAAACACGCACCATAAATAAGCCCAGAATCGCAAGAGCTTCATCAGAGCTCTCAACCGGACCGCCAAGAAACGAGCGAAACCCATCCAGCGAGCCCCATCCAGACTGCCAGGCAGCAGCCAGGCAGCAGCAACTCGTTTGTCACAGACCCGCTGCAGAGCCAAGGAGGGCGGAGGAGAACGCCCACGGAGGGAGGAGTTGGAAGCAGAGGGGGGTTTCCTGCTGTTATGGAGGAAATTACTGTTCAAAACTATTGTTTAGATGTCTGACGTCTTACTGATGCCAAAAATGAATGGTTAAAGTGACTGTTCTATCGAATTTCACAAAAAGCCGTTTATCTCAGAATAATTTTTCAGATGCTGAAACCATGCTGTATTCAACTGCTAATGCTTACATAACTACTAACTCTACAAACTAACTCTTTTAGACAGAGAAAGCACACATTCTATTAGTTATTTTGAGATATTGTGTGTTCACAAAATCCTAACAGAAACGAATCCTCGGCTCTTGAAAGATGAGCCAAAATCCTAAAAAAAAAAACTTGGCAGAAGCTAACTACAGTATTGAAAAACGGCTGGCAGTGAATGTGTTAAGTTCACACTTTAAACAACCCAATCGGCAGAATAAAAGACTGGCATTTTACAAGCCTGAAAACCAGATAAATATCAACATAATTTTGAAACAAAACATTGGCAAATACGTCTCAAAACATGTCAACGCCAGTTAATTTGAAAACATCGCTGCCTTTCAAACGTTAAACACAAATAAAATAACTTTGCCTATGTTTAGGCAAATATAACAACTTTGGCAAGTAAAACCACTTTGGTTATGTTATGTTTATACAAGTAAAACAACGGCTATGTTTATGCAAGTAAAACAACTTGGTTATGTTTAGGCAACTTGGCTAATGTTAGGGTTAAAGTTGGGGTTAAAACCGATTAAAAACAAACAGGAAGTGCCTCGGTCAGTGTTGAGCGCAATACTTCAACATGGGATAGTCGTTAGACTCTATGACGTGCATAACGTGATATGTATTTTTGATGAGAAATGTTCAAATTTTACATTTCCAGAAACGTACCATGCCGACATTTTATTCTGGCAACTGGGCTGCTTTATATATTTGTATATATTTATTTTGCCCATTCCCTCACTAATATCACAGCGTGAGATAATACTAAACCCTGTTTGCTCATTAGGGCCTGTGTCCACCTAGCGTCTTTTTCCGATCGTTTTTCACTGGAAGTACGCTGAGAAGCGCTGATCTCAGCGCACAATTAACATCTGAAACTAACGTTAGTTCAGTGCGGTAGTAGCTTGATAGCTGACAGCTAACATTAGCAAACAACACACATACAGTGATTTAGCTCAACACTCACCAGAAATATTAAGTGTCTAGCCAATCTGCTCCCACAATTGAGCCTTTCTGTCTCTGTTGCGATAGTTTCTCCATATGATTAGTTGCCAGAAAAGGAGCAACCGACACCAACGTCTTTCTGAAAAGTTAAAATATTTTCAGCTGGAAGCCGGTGCACAAAAACGCTGGAGCGCTGTGAAAATAGACGCTGGGCGCTGCGCACTTTCTCTAGACGTCCGTGTGCGCCCGCATACGCTCTCCCCCCATTGGAAACAACTGAAAATAGACGCCAGAGGCAGAGCTGATGAAAAGACGCTAGGTGGACACAGGCCCTTAAGGCACTGTAATCTGGAGGCCTTGCTGCTCTCACTCTGCACCTTTGTTTGATTTGTGATTTGGTTTATGAACCTATAGGGGCCTTAATGGAAGAGAGACACACACTCTCTGATCCCCATTATCTACCTAGCACCAGAGAGAGAGAGAGAGAGAGAGAGAGAGAGAGAGAGAGAGAGAGAGAGAGAGAGAGAGAGAGAGAGAGAGAGAGAGAGAGAGAGAGAGAGAGAGAGAGAGAGAGAGAGAGAGAGAGAGAGAGAGAGAGAGAGAGAGGGGATAAGAGGAGAGGAGGAGGAGGAGGAAAGGAAAGAGGAAAAGGCAAAATATTAGGCCTACGACTCGGCCCTCATCATCCAAACCAGGCGTGTAGGCCTGGTCTCCTTTAGTGAAGCCGTTGCATGTTAGATGGCCGCTCTGGCGGCAGGTGCCAGTATAGGTCACAAGGCCCGCCTCCCCATGTTAGTGGATGGGGAAATGGACAACCGAAATAATCACAGTACACGTCAGATAATTTTTTTCCAAAGGTGGTTTGTATAATTTTAGATAGTTATTATCATGCTAATGCCTGTGCAAGTGTTTTTAAGTAGTTATTTGACATATAAAAAGGGATGATTAACAGCTGTGGCAACCAGTCTCAAGCCGTCATTGGCTGGACAGGCTCTTCACCTTATAGATCTAGTTAACATAGAGAAGACAGGCACTGCTTGGTAAAACAAGGAAGACACTGCTTGATCTGTCTACCAGACTGTATAACAATTATGGACCGCAATAAAAAGGACATTGTTTTGAGAAAGGTGCACGAGGAAGTAACGTTGGTTGGGGACTGAAGTAGTAAGTTCAGAAAATATGTGTTTTATTAGTTACTCAGCTACGTTATCGGTTATTTTAATACACAATGGTTTTAATGGACGCAGGCTAGCATTAGCTGCTTGTGTTAACCGGCTGTTTTTGCATTATTTGTCGGCTTAATATTACTAACCTAACAACCGATAACGATAGCTGGAATAACACAATAATAGAGACATATTTTCAGAACTTACCAGGTTTTCCAACTGCCTGCATATGCCAGGAAATGTGTTTTATATTGTTAACTCCTGGGTATAACATGCGGCCTACACAAGTGTACACAACCACCAGCCATTAGCTAATCGCTAACGGGTTAGCGTTAGCTTATACAGACACTGGAGGTTTTATTTTTGGTAGTAAAGCAATAAACGTTTTTATATAGTGTAGATATCTCAGGGAAGTGCTTTGACTGTGGGGATGTTCGTTATTCACAAGCTCCTCACTTAGCTGTTGTAAGGATATACAGAGAAGAGACCAGGCAGCCTGGCTAACATACTGGGCTGTTACCACTGAGCTATATTAAATAGAATGTTACTTGGCTGCCCTACTCACACTATATCAGTAAACAACCTAGCGTAAAGTGTCAAGGTTAGATTTGTTAAACTAACATTTGCTCCAAAAGGAATTAAATCATAAAGTTAATCAAAATGCCACGGAAACATTAGGCCAATCAACACAGAGCTGCAAAAATCAGTTCACCCGATAATTTCCCCCAGTGAGAGGCTGAGAGCAGCCCTGGCTCCTCTTCCGGGCTGCAGCCGGGCTGAGAGCAGCCCGGAGGTCTGACTTGTCTGGCTGATGCAGCTCAATCTCCGACAATGAAAATCAGATTTTCGTACAGGCGTCATTTTGATAAACTGATCTCATAGTGGGAATCTGCCTGGTTACTTTTGGCGAGACAAAAAATATTACAACTTAAAGTGCCATATTTACAGAGCTAGACTGTATAAATACACAACGCACTGTGCGCAAATCTAGAAACAGCAGCTCTACATAAGACAGTTCAGAGGGGCGGGGACCTCACAGAGGTTCTAACTCAACGGACCTACTGCGCAGAATCTGGTTCACTGATCGGACAGGATTTCGGATTCACTCGACCCTGCTGGGTGGAGATAGCCACGCTCGGGTCATATTTATGTATGTCGATGATCCATCAGGGTAAGAAACAGGGAGCGAGAGAGGGAGTGAGGGAGGTAGGTGAGGGGTTGGAGAAATTGAGCAAGAGAGGGAAGTACAATGGTAAACAGAGAGGGGGGGCGCTCACCAACAGAGAGGAAGTGAGGCTCGATCACCCATGGAGCGAGAGGTAATAGGAAGAACAGGCCGACCCTCTGATGTGCACATGTGTGGGGAGAAGAGATACAGAGGGATGAGGGGCCCCCGGTCAGCCTTCATAAGCCATTGATTTACACAAACCCAGTCACCACCTAATATTTCATCTTGGCTACATTTGCAATCTCCCATCCGCTGAGGCCCTGAGCCATTACCAATGGCCAGGATCACAGCATGGTGGCCCCCTCGGAGTAATGAGATAGAGAGAGAGGTGAGGAGAGAGAGAGAGAGAGGGAATGAGTGAGGAAGGAGGTGGAGGAGGAGGGAAGAGTAGAGGGTGAAAGGGGATAATGGAAGAGAAGAGGAGGACGGCGATGAGGGGATATATGGAGGTTTCTCAATGTGCCATTATGGAGCATGAAAAGGAGGGAATCAAATGGAGGGGATGAAAACACCTCAGTGATGGGGAGAGAGAGAAGTGATTGAGATGGGGGGAGGGGGAGTGGTGTTCATGAGAATGAGAGTGCAGGAGGGTGAGAGAGAGAGATGGGGAGATTGCTTCTCTAATTATGTCCCTTTCCATTATCAGATAGACGAATATAAAACTAATTCCACCTGCCCTCCTTCTCTTCCCCCTGTTCTTTTCTCTCGTTCTTTCTGAAAGCTTTCCCCTATGCTTATTGTCCTCCCACCCCATTGTTCCTGGAGTGGCTGAGTGTGTTGGACTTAAATGGGCCAGCTCAGACAAAAGCGATATTTTGCGGGTGCTGTGGCTGCTTGGTCTACCTGTCTGCCCCTCTCTACAGTATAGACAGGTTTCCTGGGCACTTCCGGTTTGCTTCCGGACTCGGCCGCGATCGTGTCTGTCTCTTCCGGTGTTTGTGAATACAGAGAAGCGTAACATACTAGCGTAGTAGCCATAGCGACCGCCGAAAAAATGCAAACTTGGGATCATTCTGCGAGTCTCCTATCTAACGAAAGAGTGTCTATCCCACACCCATTGACAGTGGACACATGGGAAGATAATGTAAATGGCCGAACGTAACTACAGGCAGGATTATAGCGTATTTTGAGGAATCAATGGCGGTGGACGGCAATGCAATGAACAATCTCAAAAGCTCCGAAGCGTCAGCCAGACTAACGTTAGGTTACAGTCCTCTCCTCTGTCACAGTCAATCAGACTAACGTTAGGCTACAGTCCTCTCCTCTGTCACAGTTAGACTAACGTTAGGTTACAGTCCTCTCCTCTGTCACAGTCAGTCAGACTAATGTTAGGTTACAGTGACAGTACTCTCCTCTCTCACAGTCAGACTAACGTTAGGTTACAGTCCTCTCCTCTCTCACAGTCATCCAGACTAACGTTAGGTTACAGTCCTCTCCTCTGTCACAGTCAGTCAGACTAACGTTAGGCTACAGTCCTCTCCTCTGTCACAGTTAGACTAACGTTAGGTTACAGTCCTCTCCTCTGTCACAGTCAGTCAGACTAATGTTAGGTTACAGTGACAGTACTCGCCTCTCTCACAGTCAGACTAACGTTAGGTTACAGTCCTCTCCTCTCTCACAGTCAGCCAGACTAACGTTAGGTTACAGTCCTCTCCTCTGTCACAGTCAGCCAGACTAACATTAGGTTACAGTCCTCTCCTCTGTCACAGTCAGCCAGACTAACGTTAGGTGTCTCTCCATTCAAAAACAACACAGTTTGCCTTGATCACTGCAAAACATGACATGCCGTGTGTAGCCTCCACACAATAGGGCTACACATGGCAAATCATGGTAAATACGCAGCACAATACCCGCCATGGTAAACAGAAGAAGACTGGGATATTAACTTTAAGGCGACTCACTTCTAGACTTAAATGAAATTGTATTCACTTACTATCTGCTCTGTGGATTACCATTTTACAATTTCGGAGACGAAATTGTAACATAGCAACGTTGGTCCACAAACGTTGCTATTTAAAAAAAGAAATTGAGATCGGGTTGGGATTATAACATTAGTTTGCCGAGTCGCACCTGGTAATCCAGAAATGACGTTATGGTACCTTTGTCTACTTGTAGATCATCAAGAAACTTTAAATGAATAACGTTAGATGTGTTTAACAGAGCTGTATATCGGGTCTAGCAGCTGATCAGTAGCTCAGACAGCCTCAAACACGAGGTGATTGTCAGCTCTATAATTCGCAAAATAGCAGTGGATGGAAACGCTCATTGTTTCGCATTTTATTTTGCCGACTTGCAGGGACAAAGCCGTTTGGTAGCGGGCTGATGCTCAAAACACTGTCGATCCAACCACTCGTTCAGGCGTTTCTGTGTATTGTGACAGCCACGCACTGCACAATGTGTTCCAGAATAACCCATTGTTAATAACGTCTGCTAATGTTAGTGTAGCTGATGTTATCGATCATTGTAAAAAAGTTTGGATATTTCGGCTGCTGCCTTCTGATGTGCTCGCTGCTGTGGACGCAATGTGGACTTAAACGGAAGCCGGGGACACGAAAGGCTGCTATGGCGCCGCCCTAGGGCAGCGCTGGGAAACTCGTCTATACTGTACTACTGTATGTCCAGTCGTTTCTCTCTCTCTTCATTCTCTGTCTCCCGATATCTTCGTTTATCAGCATGTACATAACCAGTGGCAGCTATCGAAGGCCCTTATCCTAAATTTAGTCGCTGCAGCCTTCAGATAGTCAAGAAGAATCACACAATTTAATTGCACAGTGCACACACAATTCTGCTGGGGTAAAAAGGTTGTACCTCTTCAATGGACACTAAACACACACGCAGACATAATACAGTATTATACACACGTCCAAATGTAGGCACATGAGAGCAAGTGATTTCCATATACATTGCATCCTGCAGGGTTGTGACAGCAACCCGTTCTTACTCGCAACTCGTCAAATACTGACGTTTTGCTCAGGACCACTGTAATATGGACGCCATGTCTCCATCTCCTGCCAGTATGCTATAGTGAGGCCAAAATGCACCAGATTCTGTGCCATTTTGAGTCTGTGCAGTAGTGAGTGACTGGTGGATGGGACCGGAGTGCAGGTTCCCGCCCCCCCTCTGAAATTTTTACGTAGCTGCTGGTTCTAGCCCACTGAGCAATTTCACGTCTAAAAGACGTTTATAAAACGTCTATTCAATGTCTATTTGTCTCTAGACGTCTAGTCTAGATTAAGGCTATTGAAGGTTTAAAAGTGAAAGTTTAGTAGACGTCTAGTCTTAGCCTAGACGTCATTAGATGTTTTTAGACATTGAATAAACATCTATGTAAAAATGAAATACTGCCACAACCTGGATTTGATCCCTGGTCACCAGCACGGCAACACCTTAACCACTGCACTATCGGTTTGCTGAAATAGAATGGCACCTTGGACTGATACATGTTTAAAACATTATCTGTTCATTGAGTGCAGGCTTAGTTGTAACTTTTACCCGCCGCTCCTGCACACCACAGCACAGGTTAAATGATGAGACACGAATATACATCAGGCCTATGTAATGTTATGGCATGAACCTGTTTTTATTGGAAAATGGAAAAAATTGGCGTCAAGTAAAGTCTTTCATCGATCACAACAATTTCACAACCAAATAAACTGTCAAATATTCAACAACAACAAAAGACATGCATTTGCTGTTAAGTGCTTCAGAATTTGGAATGGACAAATAATATAAGAATGGGTTAAAAAAAATGATTTGAGCTCTCATTTGGTTATCCTTGTGGAGATTTTAGTGGCAAAGTATTTTTCTCTGTGATTGATTGGTATCGGGCTCTCTTGATTGAGGCACGGGTCCATCCGTGCTTGCTGGGTTGCAGTGACAGAATCATATGACAAAAATTAAACGGTTATAACCTACTGTAAACGCGGGGGTGTGAAGCGCTTTAAACATTTACAGGTTTTATAGGCATTTTATAGGTTATTAAAATATGGTCTAAAACTCGGCTAAACCTAGACCCAAAATCCTGGTCTAATCGTGGTCTATATCAGAGCTAAACCACTGCTCAGTGGGGAATCCGTGTACGACCAAAAATAAAAAGTTATGTAAACACAAGGGTATACAGTGCTTTTCTTACACATTTACAGGTGTTTATGCATTTTTAAATGTCTTTTGAAGTTGTTAAAACATCGTCTAAAACTCGGCTAAACGTAGACCCAAAATCTTAGTCTAACCATGGTCTATATCTACGAAAAGAGGAAGCTTGTGAACAACATCACCACAGTCAAAGCACTTCCCTGAGCTGGAGTAAACTCTTTAAATGCTTTACCCCAAATAAAACCTCCAGTCCATTGTCTGTTTTACAGTAGGCTATCTGACTCCAAAGCGTCAATGCCCCAAAAGCAAACAGCTAACGTTAGGTGATGACTGTCATGGTTGTGTGCTAACTTGTGTGGGCACATCTCCTGGTAAGTTCTGAAAATTTTTAGTTATTCCAGCTAACGTTAAAGTTATCGGTTGTTCGTAACGTTATGCCGACCAAGGCTAGCGCTTGTGCAAGCTAACACACCCTGTCTGTTCATAGCATTACTTTCCTATGAACAAGCTGTGTTAAGCTGCGTTCACACCGACCTATTAAAGTTTTTCGCTGGCATCGAGTTTACATACAAAGTCAATGCAAACGAGCGATTGAGCGTATTGTAGCGATCCAGGTAATCGCAGGTATTGTGGTGTTTCCGTGTTAGCTAGGAACTAATGTGTGTGGGTGTGTTCCTAGGGGGAAGGGGGTATATGGGACCAGCGGCCGCGTGGCGGAAGCCAGTCAAGCTATGTGAGCGAGCTGACCGGGTGTGTTTAGAGCTAGGAGCAAGGCTACCGCTGGAAGCTAGGTGAATGAGCCTGTGAATAAAGAACCCTGTACCAACTACAAGTTTCTGTTCCTTGGCGAATAAGCGATTCGTTACAGTATATTAGCCCGGGAGAACAATCGCTGGGCGTCCGAGCGGCAGAGACAGAGCGATAGGGAGAAAATACGCTCGTCGCCCGAGATGAAATATCCCAACTCGAGCGAAAATACGCTGGCATCAGTCGCTCGCTGTTCAACACTGATTGGCTGCCGTGTGAGAGTGAGTCAAGGATCACACTGGCTTGGAACAAACCGCTGGTTTATTGTGTGGCAACAAACCGCATTGACAGGCTGACAGCTGACATGAAGTGAAGTCTGTACTACCGGTATGGAGCTCGCAAGGGGAGCACGATGATAGGCTTAGCTTGTAAACAACGAGGGGGGCTCGTAGTGGACAAACAGCATGACATTGCCTAACGTTATATCCCCCACATGTCCGTCAATTCGTGTGCCTGTTGATGAGCAATTTAAACAGAGCGACAGAGCGATTCCAAAGGGTTGACTTGAGCGACAGAGTGAAAAATAAATATCTCGGTGTGAACACAGCTTTAGTGTTAGGGGTCCCAGGCATGGGAAAAGCAGAGACGGGAGACATTAGTGGTGTTCATCACGCAGGCTCTTGTCTGTCTATATTAAACAGTTATTTTTCCTCATGAAACCATTTGGTTTCTTTCCTTTCCTTTTTTTCATCAAAATAACCTTTAACAAAACACAACATTCCCATTTCTTCTTTTAAATTCCATATTCCACATTTCACATTATAAAACTAAATTCCTCCAGTATCAAACATGGATTAAACAGCTCTTTTATCAAAGTTATACAAATTAATCACTATTTAAGTGCCGTCAGTTTCACCAAATTATAGTACAAATTCTCTATGGTTGAAACCACATTAATTTACTACTCCTGTAGGCATTGACATTTTTTTATGTCATTTTTTGTGTCATTTTTGTTTTATTTTTTTATTTACAGTCAATGGTCAGGACCCCTTGGGCCTTGGACATAAGCAGTGCCCAATTCAGCCTCCCTCTTTTTGAAGCCTATGCGGAAATTGCATTCTTTCAAATGACCAGTGGGGGGCGCAGTTTGCCTAGCACTCCCCAGGAACATCCATTCAACTCTATGGGAAACGAGCCAACTTCTCTCTCGGTCTATGTCTTAAATAAACACTTTCCAAATGAGTTTATTGTCTGAAAAAACAATTTCAAGTCTTTTTCATGCTCTCACGTCCTCCGTTTTCTAAATTATAGCCCCATTTTGAGGAAAATAGGCAATATACTTCGGATAATGAGAACAGTAATACTTCAACCCGTCAGAGGCAGCAATGTGCCACAAGGCATCTAGTCTGCGGAAAGTACACGAATAAGAAATTCGTTAAGCAACTTAGCAAACAATGCTAGCAGATAGCAAGTCATAGTTTAGCAAATTATCAGAAAATACCATTACTTTATGATATTTTAATAATGTTAGTAGACACACGTAACTGTATAGATAGCATACATGTAACGTGACGGTCATAACATGGCGGACCATTTAACATGATCTAACGGTATGTAAAGTAACGTTAAATGGTCTGCCCATGTTAAGAGCAATTTATGTTCACGCAAAATTGCCGGCGCTGACTGCGCCGAGGGGGTCGCTGCAGCTGGGTGTCCTATCGGCGTAGCTCGGCAGAGGGGGCGTGCAGCTCCTCGAAAATGTGACTCCGCGGCATCAACGCGGACGTGACGTGACCAGCACGAGAGCTGTGATTGGCCGTTGCCTTGGGCCGCGCACATATCCGCTGAAGTACTTGTTGTGAGGAATGAGGAAATGCCATTTCCTCATTTAACAGTGCTTGTCCCTCATCTAGCAAAGCCTTCTGCAGGCTCACCGGAATGAGTTTTGAAATGGAGGGACAATAAAATGTCCCCCCACCGACATGATTGCAAGTTCTTGGTAAACGACACGATAACGTCATATGTAACGGACATAAGTGTACCACCATTTTCTGCTATCAAATCCCAATCAGCTGAGCTCGCATTGTCCAGATTTATATATAGGCTACAGTTCATGGACATAAGTAGCCTGAGCCACACGCTGTCACAGGATATATTACACCCTACAATGGATTCTGATTATTTGATTAGGTCATTCTATTCACATACGCAGAAATCAGAAGATCTCATTGAAGGGCTAATTTCCTACTTCAAAAACTATAGCCAATCAGAGCACAAAATACTGGCTCTAGCCATGACCCAGCATGCACTAGTTTTAATGACCTGAAATTGCTAACAAAGTTTTATCCCGACATGCTTTATGGTTATGCAGCTTAGAATAACTACATTTCCAGGGCAAACTTAATGTGCATGTTCCTAGAAAAGCATTTAATTATCACTTATGTCCTTGTTACTCTGAAAAGTGTTAATCTGGCAAGAGTCGGTTTTCCACGAAACTTTTAATCTTATTCCTTTCACCGTACAACTAATCTGTCTGACTGTAGTACTCGAGTCCGCTATGCACTTTCCATGGCAATCTAATCAAGTCTGCCGCAGCAACCCGTTCTGACTCCCAACTAATCAATGCCATCACTTTTGAATGCACTGGTACCCCTTTTGTGTCATTTTTCAATGTGCAGTGTAGTCCATAGACATCTACAGACTCCAACAATGTCTGAAATAAAGTATGACCATGAAATAAAATGTTGGCCAGTAAGAGCATCGTGGAGTCCATGAACATTTGCCTTCAATGCTGGAGAACAGGATTTGATTCCCAGTGTTTCCAAAGTGGCGCCTGGTGTCGGAAAATCATGGAAAAGGGTTACCCAGTCCGTCAACAAGTGATGACAAGTGGGTCCTGACCAATGTCAGTATTTGACAAGTTGGGAGTGTGAATATGTTGGCCACAGAGAACAGTACCCATGCCCCAGGAAGTATAATGCATTATCAGTGGTGAACCAGGAAGTATAATGCATTATCAGTGGTGAACCAGGAAGTATAATGCATTATCAGTGGTGAACCAGGAAGTATAATGCATTATCAGTGGAGACCCAGGAAGTAACAGTGGTGACCCAGAAAGCATTATCAGTGGTGTGGCTGGTCCAAGCGCCGATTTGGGTAGGGTTGCTAGGGACAAGTCCCCAACATTTCAGGGTGTCCAATTGTCCCTACCAACTTTTAAGCAACCTTATTTGCATTATCTTTGGAGTGCAGTTATATAGGTCATTTAGATTGTCTTCCCATATTTTGCAAGGATAGAATTGACCCGACCATTATTGAGTGAAATTAGTTTGCAATATGTTCAAAGTTACATTTACCCCTGTTTTTCACAACTGAATGGGCCAGTCCATTTTTTTCCCCCAAAACTCCCGTTTGATTGGCTCATTTGGCTGATGACCAAACAAACGCCCACCCACACACAGTTTTCCAGGTTATAGAAATCACGCGCAGCAGACAGACCCTCCTGTTAGCGACAAATCTGGAGACTTTTTCTGACATGGGATTAACATTACCAGCAAGCAGCAGTGACGTAGCAGTGCAGCAGTGCAAGCAGCAGCAAGCAGGTAAGTCCCGCTAGCATCGATGCTAATTTAGCAAAGTACAGCGCACAGCTGAAGCACATGGCTATAATATGGACGTTAACGTCCATATTAAGTAGCCATGTGCTTGCGCGATGACAACAGTGTATTGGCGATGTCAAATGGTGGCAATTGACATCTGACTGAAGATCGTGCAACTCTTAGGAGGAAGAAATGTAGGATGTATGATGTGTGGGATTCAGTGGCAATTTTTTCTTTCCAAACCGGCTGTTTGTGAAAGAACATGATTAGATGGCTAAACCTCCAGTTTGTGTTTGTTAGTTACAATTATGCTGACAGGAGAGCTGAGCAGGTGGTGACATGAAAGTTATTGAGAAAAGGAGAAGATACTAAATAATGACATCACAACAGTATAATCCTAATGTTGATTTAAAATGAGATATTCGTCTAAATATGGCTAAAAAAGGGATCATGTCTATGTTCCCCGGGTTCTATGTTCCCTGGGTTCTATATTCCCCGTTTTTCACTAACCTTAAACCTAACCTCCCCCAGACCCTAACCCAAAACCTAACCTCTCCCACCCCCCACGCCTAAACCTAACCTCCCCCAGACCCTAACCCAAAACCTAACCTCTCCCAGGGAACATAGCGAGGAACATAGGACCCTATTTGGGAAAAGCAGGGAACATAGGACCCGGGGAACATAGGGATGACCCCCTAAAAAAGGTAAAACAAAAACCACTAATTTTTTCCGGCGGCGCCCGTAACACCCTCCCCTCATGTCGTCCTCGACCCTACCAACTTTGACACCAAAACGACGCCCATGGGCTGGTCCCTGCAAAATGTATTGTCTGTATTTGGGAGGTGATGGCAGCTGTCAAGTTATTACAGCCAAAAATAACGAATTGGAGATACAGTATGTGATTTCTGCTGGACACTAACAACCATGCCTGTAGCTACCATTGAGGACACCGTCATGACAGGTCATGACCTCGGTATTTTCTAAAAAGAAAGAAAAGAAAAAAAAACTTTTTTTAAAGAAAAATAGCCCCGGCCCCCAGATCTATTCATCTGTCATTGATGTGTTAAAGCCCTCATAAATAACATGATATATGACATAGTTGATCAGAAATGCAACTATTTGCTTCCTCTCTGTGTGCTATATAGAAGGAAAAGACATAACTCACCACAACGTTCAGATTTTGCATTGGGGCTAGATTGGGGCTAGTCCTATTGAAGTGAATGGGTAAGTAACTCCCCTGTAAGTGATGTTTGTGTAGATGGGACATTGTATTTAATTGAGCAGTATTCTGCCATATGTGACCTGTATGCAGAATATATATTATGTGGGGAGACATTTATTTTTGTATCATTGTAAAGCAACAGCACAGTAAAGAGGATATTAATCTAATATGATGTCTGTAGTTCTTTATAGATCTAGCCTCTTCATTTCGCTCTCAAAGTGCACCAGATTGAAGCATTTCACTTTAAAATGGACAAAAGTTTCTAACCGGGGAGCGCAAGCCCCCCCTGGACCCCCCACGCCGTGCTAAAATGACCTCGGTATTTCTCAAACCCTGGCTACGGCCCTAATGGGCACTTTCCACAGAAAACTGTAGAAATTAACCCACCGAGGGAAAGACTATCTGAGCATGCCCAGAACGAGCGGCAGGATGCTCCGAACACAAGTGGAAGCTGAACCAAGGCATCTGATAGGCCCAGTGGGGAGGAGATTGCACTGTCCCTGATTAGGGGCTGCGGGAGATCCAATCAGCCATTTTCAGGAAGAGAGTGGTTTGTTTAAGTGGATGCCACTGTGTGCTCTGTGTGAGCTGTGTGTGTGTGTGTGTGTGTGTGTGTGTGTGTGTGTGTGTGTGTTTCTATTTCTGTATACAGTATGTGGGTTAGTGTGTGTGTGTGTGTGTGTGTGTGTGTGTGTGTGTGTGTGTGTGTGTGTGTGTGTGTGTGTGTGTGTTTGTGTGTGTGTGTGTGTGTGTGTGTGGGGGGGGGGCAGAGGTCCTCAGAAGGTGGAGTGCGTTTAGAAAGGAAAGGAGATGGTCAAGACTGAAGGTGTCTTCAACCTGGATGTGGGTGGATGAATATAGTGGCAGGTTGATGGAACAGAAAACAAAAGTACTAAAAGTAAAAAAGAAGTGGAGAAGGAATGTATAGCAATAAGAAGAACAATGAATTTAGGTTGAAGAAATTATGAAAAGCAAAGAGGGAAGAACAATTCACTCCTATCATGTAAATAGAGGTGGAGTAAGATAAAGATGACAGGTACCTAATACTATAATTGGCGGCTGTCTGTCTGTTTGTCTGTGTCTGTACAGAGTTGTGTCCGTCTGTTTCTGTACGGAGTTGCGCTCCGATCGCCTCCGAAATTTGCCAAAACATGTAGAAGGGGGACTGGCATGAGTTTGATGTGGCTATAGCCTACTAGAAATCTCACGCACTCCGAGCGCTCGATCGCTTTAGACCTTTGAGGGGCAGTCAGCTACCTTCAGACAGAGCCAGATGTAGGCCGGCAGCCAGCTGCCTGGTAAAGCAAGTGCAAATTCACACTTATGCAAGGCAGGATGTGTGTTGCTGATGACGTCATCCGTCATCTTGCTGCCTGGCAAAAATATTGCCACTGATGATGTAATTTGTCCTCGGGGTTGTGAGTCAGTCAGCCTTCCAGGTGACGTCACTTGAGCAATTGTGATCTCATGACATTTTGCACAGACTTGAGTGAAATACAGTACGCTCTGTTTTCACAGGTTGTTAGGTGTTTAAAAGCACACACACCATGACCCTTTGTATTTCTTTTTCCTAAGACGTGCACACAATAGACACTTCATCCATCTATTATACTATCAATGGTGCAGGCGTGTTTTCATGTGTCAGGCGTGTTTTCATGTGTCAGGTGTGTTTTCATGTGTTAGGCGTGTTTTCATGTGTCAGGCGTGTTTTCATGTGTTTGCTCCATTGTTTAGTTTGTTGCACATGTCTGTGTGTTTTCTGCTCAGAGTGTGCCATGCAGTAGTAGAAGTATGTGTGTCCAGTGTTGTTTCAGTGTGTGTTCTGTCCTGTTCTGTTCCATAGCTTCTTTACAGTAAACATCTGTTCAGGCTCTCCAGAGGGACAGTAGACCCTCTCACTACCTACCACTGTGATTTCACCAGCTAATGAGCCTGTCTGACAGACACACACACACACACACACACACACACACACACACACACACACACACACACACACACACACACACACACACACACACACACACACACACACACACACACACACACACACACACACACACACACACACACACACACACACACACACACACACACACACACACACACACACACACACACACAACAAAACACCTGTTTCAGTCAGTATTCTGTCTGCATCATTAAAACCATCAAATCCAAACTGCAGCACACAATGTGTCTAATTAATCACATGTTCAACAAAGCAGTCAACTCACTGAGGGAGGAATGTGTCACTTCAACTGCTCAGCTGTGACAATAGGCTACAGGAAAAACAACAACTGCCTTGTTTGCTTCTCCCTTCAGCATGTCAGAGATTGTCCAGGGCTGCGTTCATGTTTTTACAGTAGCTGAAATTAAAGTAGACCTTATTCGCTAACCACGGACAGCGCCATATTGTTGACATACCGTCCTGCAGCTGACAACTAGATAGATAGATAGATAGTAGGGCTGTGCCGATTCACTTATCTCCCGATTCGATACTATCACGATACTTGGGTGCCGATTCGATATATATTGCAATTCTTAAGTATTGCGATTCTACGATTATTGCGATTCGATATTACGATTTATTGCGATTTTTGTTTCTTTTTTTCTTTTCTTTTTTCAGTTTGTTTGCTTTTTACACTAGATTAGAACATGGGAAAAGTTGAATCATACACTAGAGACTGTATATTATATATCATGAGTAGGGCTGGGCGATATAGTTAAAAACAGGGGCGGACTGGGATCATAATTCAGGCCGGGCATTAGATACCAAGCAGGCCAGGCCGATATGGGCCGACGTTTGAAGCCCAAAGATGCACCCACTTTAACCCTGAAGTGTAATTATTACTTCAGACTAACTAATAAAGTAATAAAACCACTAGTAAACCAGTAGGCGGCGCCTGGTCTGCTGTTCAGTGAGTGGCCTGACTGCGGGCACAAAAAAAAAAAAAAAATTTTTTTTTTTTTTTTGCTTTTGCGATTATCGATTCTGGAATAAAAGATCGATTCAAAAAATCGTGACATTAAAAATCGCGATACTTAGGTGAATCGATTTTTTCTCCCACCCCTAATAGATAGAGTACTTTATTCATCCCCGTAGGGAAATTCTGACGTTACAGCAGCAGTAGCATCAATGACAGCAACAACTAATTAAACAATAAAAAGTTACACAAATTCCCGTAGGTAAGGTGCAGAGCAAAAACAGCAGTATCAACATATTGCTAGAAAGAAGCAAGAAACAATACAATACGTAAATATGCAAACTACAATATATACAACTTTACCTCCACCACTGTTACATCTTTCGTTTCCCGGAAACTGTAAGTATATTAAATAATACTATTATTTCTATGACTAAAACTGTACACTGTTTGATTATTTATATTATAATTGCAATGACTATGCCGTACCCTGTATGGCTTATTATATTACATGGTAATATAGCTATGACTATGCATTGTGAGTGTGCAACGTGCAACGTGGGCATGAGTGTGCACTGTGCATGTGCAGTATGGATTCAACATTCAGGAGGGTCATTATAGGAGGGTGGGAGGGGAGGGAGGGGAGGTGGGGGGGGGGGAGAGGGAGGGGTAGGGAGAGGAGGGCCCTCCTCTCTCGGCATGTCCAGGAGTTATTGTATATTGTTATTGCGGTGGGCACGAAAGACCTCCTGTAACGGTCCTTGCTGCAGGGGAGCTGACGGAGCCTCTGACTGAAACCGCTCCGTTGTCCAGCCAGCAGGTCGTGTAGGGGGTGTGTCGTGTCATCCATGATTTTAAGTATTTTTTGTAGCATCCTTCCCTCCACAACCACCTCCAGGGGCTCCAGAGTGGTCCCCAGCACAGAGCCTGCTCTCCTAAATAGTTTGTTCAGTTTGTTAGAGTCGCTGGCTCTGATGCAGTTGCCCCAGCAGGTGGCTGCGAAGAGAATTGCACTTGCTACCACAGACTGGTAAAAGATATGTAACATCTTGTTCCACACGTTGAAGGATCTGAGCGTCCTCAGGAAATAGAGTCTATTCTGCCCCTTCTTGTAGACAGCCTCGGTATTGCATTTCCAGTCCAGTTTTTTGTCCAGGTGAACGCCCAGGTATTTGTAGCTGTCCACACTCACCACCTCCTCACCCCCGATGGAAATAGGGTTAGGCTCCGTGCCTCCTGAAGTCCACAACCATCTCCCTGGTTTTGGACACGTTAAGGAGGAGGTGGTTTTCTCTGCACCAGTCTACAAAGCGGCCCACCAGTTCCCTGTACTCTGCCTCCTCTCCATCCCTGACACACCCCACAACTACAGAGTCATCTGAATATTTCTGCAGATGACAGGATACTGAGTTGTATTGGAAGTCAGAGGTGTATAGGGTGAAGAGGAAAGGTGAGAAAACAGTCCCCTGCGGCGCTCCTGTGCTACTGACCACCCGGTCGGACACACATCCCCTCAGTCGCACAAACTGTGGTCTGTCTGTCAGGTAGTCAATAATCCAGGAGGTTGTGGAGGCGTCCACCTGCATCCTTTGAAGCTTCTCATGCAGTCGTGCAGGCTGGATGGTGTTGAAAGCACTGGAGAAATCAAAGAACATCATCCTCACAGTGCTGCCTGCTTTGTTAAGGTGAGAGTGGGCTCGCTGGAGCAGGTAGATGATGGCGTCGTCGACTCCAACCCAGGGGCGGTACGCAAACTGCAGTGGGTCTAGGTAGGAGTTCACCTGGGGTCTGAGATGAGCCAGCATCAGTCTCTCCAGGACCTTCATTTTTTTTTTTTTTTTTTATTTAACCTTTATTTAACCAGATAAGACATTTGAGATACAAGATCTCTTTTGCGAATGTGATCTGGCCAAGAAGGCAGCAATTACAAGCCAGGTTACAATCAACATAAATTACAGTAAATAAAAGGAAACATAAAAACGGCTATAAAGCTGAAACATTTCAAAAAGCAGGGACATCCAAATACATCATAAAATATCACATCCAAGGGTAATAAATAACACAAGATCAAGAACGTAAAAACATATGGCCTAAAAACAAGAATAACAAGAATAACAGGTCAAAAGGGCAAAGTAAACTAGACATTACTGCAGGAGCAGCTTGCAGTAAGAACTTCACATAAAGCATGTTTAAAACTGGACAGAGGAATGGAAGAGACCAGTTTCAAACGGGACTGCAGGTCGTTCCACGACCAGGGACCAAAGTAAGAGAGACTCTTTTTTCCACATTCTGTTCGCATAATTGGCACTTTGAATTTCAACCAGCTATTTGATCTTAAATTATGGGAGTTGTTTATCGCTACAAACGTAGAGCAGATATATGAGGGTAGTTTGCCCAGGATGGCCTTGTATATGAACATGTACCAATGTCGCATTCTGCGCAGGGCAAGGGAGGACCATCCAACCAGGTCGTACAAGGTGCAATGATGAGTCCTGTAACCTGAGTTTGTAATATATCTCAGAGCGGCATGGTAAAGGGGGTCCAGTTTAGACAAGGAAGTAGGACTAGAAAGACTGTAAACAACATCACCATAGTCTAGCTGAGACATAAAAAGGCTTTCCACCAGGCGTTTACGGGCAGACAAGGAGAAACAGGCTTTAAGTCTGTACAAGAAACTGAGAGTAAATTTAAGCTTCTTAGACAAAGTGGAAATATGCAATTTAAAGTTAAGGTGATTATCAAACCAGAAACCCAAGTATTTATAAGACTCAATGAACTCAATGGGTGCACCATCAAGTGTACATAGAGGAGGCGAGGAGGGCACAGTGTTACCATGTGCGAACAGCATGGCTTTGGTTTTGCTCGCATTTAGGAGAAGTTTAGAGTCAATTAAGGCATACTGGAGGATGGAGAAATCGGCTTGGAGGTAATTAACTGCAGTCTCTAGAGAAGGAGCGGAGGCATATAAAACCGTATCGTCAGCATACATATGATATTTAGAATGCTTTAGGCCGTCACAAATTCTATTAGCATAAATTAAAAAGAGGAGGGGCCCCAGGACCGAGCCTTGTGGGACCCCTTTATCCAAGACTACGGAGTCGGAGATGACAGAGCCGAGTCTCACACACTGAGTGCGATCTGAAAGATAATCTAAAAACCAGTCGGCTACCTTTTGACCAACACCGATTTTTAATAAGATGTTAATTCAAATCTGATGGTCCACTGTATCGAACGCCTTGGTGAGATCAATGAATAAAGCTATACAGAAGGATTTTTTGTCGGTGGCTACTTTCAGGTCATCCAAGACTTTCAGGCTAGCTGTCACAGTGCTGTGGCCTGATCTGAAGCCAGACTGCAAACTGCTGAGAGTGTTACTGGAGTCGAGGAAGGACTTGAGTTCATTAGACACTAAAGTTTCCAAGATCATGATGTGTGATGTCAAGGCCACCGGTCGAAAGTCATTTAGGGCAGATGGAGAGGTAACTATAGTAACGGCCTTATTGTCGTTTCTGTTCCATTACAAAATAGCGATAGTGAGGACAGCAATAAAAACTCCAGAGTTGTTGTTTGTATGCTGCCGTTAATGCCTGTAATAATAAACAAAAGAAAAAATGAGGTGAACAGACTTTGCTGTGAGGAGCTGTCAGAAAGTTTCACCTGTCTCTCTCCCAACTATCCACACATCTCCTGTGTGCCAACGTATACTCCGTCTCGCTCCCTTCACGTCTGTGGACGGTAGAGATAGAAACAAACCACGGGGACTTTATTGCTGTCATTACTACAGCCATGCCTAACGCAGGTCACCATCCGAACACAATTAGAACGATACAGGTAACGCTAATGTCGGCTAGCTTCCTATAAACGCTGCTCTCACATAGGTTGTCACTTAAAACTGCAGCGCTATGTCAACAATATGGCGGCTGTGGGCGTGCCCGTACGTGACGTCAATCGAATAAGGTCTATAATCTGGCAAACTTGTGGGATTTCGTGAAAGGCATGATTATGTCCCCCAATCACAGATGTTTCAGTGAATTAAGCTTACTGTATCACTTTAAAACACACACACACACACACACACACACACGGGCGCGGGCGCGCACACACACACACACACACACACACACACACACACACACACACACACACACACAATGCTGCCTTTATAAATAAAATACAAAATGTTTGGTGCATATCGGACAGCTTATGCTAATACGATGTATCGGACGATAATATCAGTCGGGCTCTAAAGACCCGCAGCTCAATAGAAAAGCACCCAGGCCACAATAAAGCCTCTTTCTATCTCCTTCCCTACATCTTAATTGTGGCATCTTAGGGTACATCAGAATGGATTTGAAGTGTCTGATTTGAAGTGCTCCCCTCCTCTTCTGTCATAAACAGTGTATGGTGCTTTTCTGTGATGCTTGTGATGTGCAGTACAGTATCTTGGTGTATGTGTAAGTGTACTGCTCCTTGCTCAGTGTGTGCCTTTAATAGGAATGAGAAACAATGATCTGTGTCAAAGGGAAACACACTCAGTCATGTGTCCTTACATGCCTGCTAGACTGCAGGCTATGGACAATACTGTAAACCTCACTAATGGACGCAAAGACACAATACAGTATAGACCAAATCAGCGGGGATGTTTACATTTACTTCCGGTTACCCCTGGTTACGGCTGGTTACGGCACAAACTGACGTGTTAAAGACAAAAACAGACAAAGAAGACAAAAATGGTTCGTTCGTGTTGTGTTGCTGGGTGTCCAGTGACCATAAAGAGCGAGTCAAGATTTGGATTATTCAGAATTCCCTCTGCAAAGGGCAAACATGAGCAAAGAGAACTCTGGATTCGGCGGCACAGGCTTAATACAGCTACAACATCCGGGTTCCGAGCTGTATCCGAGCGGTGTCAGTAGCCTCTGTCTGTAACGTAACGTTAACGAGTCTGCAAAAAAACAGCGAGTTTGACAGTTGTAAACAAACCTTATTAGCTAGCTAACACTACATAAAACAAACACAGAAGAAACGCTAGATACGTCGGACAAGCATGTTTACCAACCGTTTAAACATTTGAATTGAAAGTAGTCGGCCGAAAACAACGAGAGTTTGACAGCATTTATTTGACAACACGCAAATTTAAACCTGCCGCCTTCCTGAAGTGGTACCCGGAAGTAAATGTTGTTTACATGGTGACGTCACAGTGATTTGGTCTATAGCATAGAGGTTGTATTGTGTTGGAATTTGTAGAAAGCATGATGTCAGATAAGTAAGCTTTTGACTGAAAGTGAAAACTTGGTGGTTTGAATCCCTGGTTTGATTGACGGCACGGTGGCTCAGTGGTTATAGTTGCTGCACAGCAAGAAGATCCTGGGCCCTATCGTTGCAATCGGCGTAGAAACTGCGTTTAAGGCCTAGCGCTAGGCCGCCTAGCGCAGTAAGTGGGTGTGGACCAGCGCACTCGCTATCTTGGTATCGGCGCTACACGCAGCCTCAACCATTATAACCACGCCTTTTAAGTGTAAAATTATGCATAGTCCGCTCATTGGAGAATTGCAGTAAAGAGTCACACGCTTGCCTTTTAAGCTCCAATTCCTGGACAAATCCGGTAAAACCAAACAAAGCCCAGCGCTCTGCCCCCCCCCCCCTCCCTTCATCCAGTCTGTCTGTCTCCATATATAGGCTATTATTCCATATTATTATGCTTCTCAAACCAATCTAACTGCAGTTTAAATACTGCAAGCATGTAAATACCCTACACAGCAAGATCAAAGTGAAAAGAATGTTCTAAATGCATCAGCTAGAAAAATATAGGCTATTAGATTGGTGAAAGTTTGTCCAGAAAGATATCATTTTCTCTCGCCTGCTGCAGGAAGGATGATGCACATACCGCATATACCCTACATTATGTAAAGTCATTGCATAAATGTGTTTTTATTGTAAAACTAAATGTGAAGTAGGGCCAAGTTATTGGAGCGGACATCACAGCAGCCTATAGCACATGACAGTAGAAGCGCGTTCCGCTGTCACTTATCTAAATCACGTTAAATCGACATGGGATATATATAGGCCCAGGAGGACATATATGTTTCACATAGGGTGGTGTTTTCATTTCGATGTTTTATTTGGTCCAATATTGAAATGTTCTACAATTGCAGGTTGTGTTACCATTACACATCATTTAGAACTACCTTTTATATCGATTTCGGCTCATTTGGTTGCTATTTAGTAGCTAAATGGAGCAGCACAATGCATGCTGGGACATGCCAGGCAGTGAACTTACAACTTCTTTTTCCTATGGGAAGCTGGGTGCTGCTATGTGTTGTGTCTGTCTGAGCGAGGGAGTCACAGAGAGAGAGTCGTATTGTGCCTGTCAGACTGATATGAGCAAGAGAGAGGGAGTGACACAGAGAAGGGTGACAGAGGAGAGCCAGAGGAACGCTCCACGCAACCAGCGTACTGAATAGGCCTGGTTTTCAAAAGCGCAAAGCGCTAAATTTACGCCAGGTGGGAAGATATCATTACGCCGATATTTAACGCCGAAACGCCCATTCCTGCCCATTCAGGGAGTGCGCCACGCCCATTCAGCGTAAAGCGCATTTACCAGCCTAAAGCCCTGTTGATATCTTCCCGAGACAGGCGCAAGGCACGTTTTTTAGCGCCGAAGGCCCGTTTTAGCGCCGAAGGCCTGTGGGAGAATAGGGGCCCCTGGGTTTGAACCCCAGTCTGTCTTCGGTCCTTTCTGTGTGGAGTTTGCATGTTTTCCCCGTGTTTGTGTGGATTTCCTCTGGGTGCTCCGGTTACCTCCCACCATCAAAGACATGCATGTTAGGGTTAATACTCCTGTCAAAGATATGTATGTTAGGGTTAATACTCCTGTCAAAGACATGTACAGTATGTTAGGGTTAATATTCCTGTCAAAGACATGTATGTTAGGGTTAATACTCCTGTCAAAGACATGTATGTTAGCGTTAATACTCATGTCAAAGACATGTATATTAGGGTTAATACTCCTCTCAGTGCCCATGACCAAGGCACTGGCAATCAAACTGGAGTTGGTCCCCAGGCGCTGCACTGCGGCTGCCCACTGCTCCTATGGTTCTAGGAAGGTTTCTAGTCGAGGATGGGTCAAAAGCAGAAGACAAGGTCATGAGGTCATGTGTGCCTTCGCTCTGTTGTCTCTGCTGCATGTGTTGCTGTTGTTGTTTTTTAGCCCTGCCTGTTTTTATTTTTATTTATTAAATGTTCTCTATTAGGCACTCGGTCACTTTTGGTTTTGGCTTGGCACACGGTCTGTTAGTATCTTTTATATATTTTTTTACTGTGTGTTTTTCTAATATTGTCTACTGTGTGTTTTATTAACTGTATGTGAGCTGCTGGTACATGAATTTCCTTCGGGATAAATAAAGTATCTACCTACCTACCTACCTACCTACAATAAAGAATAACTTAACTTGATTCCAGAAATCAAAAAGACAAAGGAAAAGTCAGGCTATGCATAGCATGTACATTTATACTACCTGGTACTGACAGCACTTTGGGTGACCGCATGCAACTAAAGGCAGATGGAAGCTCACTGAATCCAACAAACTACAGAGTGGTCCTGTGTAGTGAGGCATGGAATGATTCCTGCAGGACTGGATAGTAAAAAAGGCACGGTATTGTTACTAAAGAGACACTGCATTAAATAGGCCACGCCCATCACGTGGGAAAGCTCTCCTTACACTTCCACACACCAGCGTAATTTTCCTTGAATTAAACATAGCTAAAAGCTGTTGTGTGGTGGGCTGCGCAACAAATGTAAAAAATCGCCAATTAAAGTGTTTTGTACTCCCGAGCAAAACAACAAGCCATTGAGAATTGGCGAAAAGAAAAATGTGGATCTAGCTGTCAGTGAAGTAAGTTGGAGTGTTCATGTTCCGTATATATGATCTTTCCGAAGATGTGAACAAACCTTTTCCAAAGACACCAAAGTACCAAGGCATTCCTCTAGGAATTCAAATGGAGACATACTGTAGAGACACTGCGGATCACGTCATCATTCAGAAACCACGCCCAACACGGGGGAAAACACAAAGGACCACTATACCACGCCAACTTCTAGCAAAACAAACCGCGGCTAACCGGGCGAACAAAGGAACTCTCGTCAGATACAGACAGTTTTACAGATATCTAGGAGGAACTGGCTAGTGTCAAATAATGAGACGTTGTGTGCGTTTACTTCATTTATTTGAACTGCGAACGAGACGTGAGCTGATCACGTTTGTCTGCTGACTTTCTGCTTCCTGAAACTCCCCCCAATCCTGGCGTTCTCCTATGTCACGTGTTGCACACAAAGATCATATATACGGAAGATGAACACTCCAACTTACTTCATTGACAGCTAGATCCACATTTTTCTTCTCAACGGCTTCCTTGTTTTGCTCGGGAGTACAAAAAATCATGTATATTGTGTATTGAAGTGAATGGATCGCTTTCCCCCGTGATGGGCGTGGCCTATTTCATGTAGTGTCTCTATAGTCTGGAATGACTGCTCTGATTTACATGGGGGAATGACATCTTATATTTAAGCAATATAGCACGAGAGCCAGTGTGTTGTGGCAAATATATCCCGCTGATCAGCTGTTATCCCACGAGGCCGCAGGCCGAGTGGGATAACAGCTGATCAGCGGGATATATGCCACAACACACGCTGCTCGAGTGCTATATTGCTTTTATAAAATGGTTTCCAAGTATGATAATATAATAATAATAATAATAATACTATAAGTCCGACTGGCATGTCATTCTGATAGAGTCAGTTGAAACACTACTGTAAGGCGGGACCGCAAGAACGTGCGGGTGATTTGATTGGATCGTTCTGGAGACTGAAGTTGACATTGGCCAATCCTGGCGCTTGCTGAGAAGCTGAGAGCTTTCTGGAAAGCCCGACACGCAGCTCGAGTGCAGCGCTGCATTCTCAGCGCTTGCTGAGAAGCTGAGAGCTTTTCTGCAAAGCCCGACACCAACTAACGTTACGGGGTTAAATGCGGGGTTAAATGCGGGGTTAACACATTGAGTGCCAAGGACGTCTGTGGACGTCCTAAAAAAAAGTAACGAGGAGTGCCAAGGACGTCTGTGGACGTCCTAAAATCATAATTCATATTATTCCATAATTCTGCTGTTTAAGGTCGTACCTAGCCAGTGAGCATGAATCCCTTCAAGGGATCACACGGCGCCACCTTAAACATCTACACGGGAGCTGCGCCACCCACCTCAGATCCTTTACTTTGTGCAGGAGAAAGCAGGGAAAGACGTGATCAAAGGGGAAACCGATGCATGCTGCAGCCAGAGCCGTATAGATTGCTCTGTCTGCAGCTGACAGTTGGCAATGGCTGCATCCGCGCCCACAACTGAGCTCTTCTGCTTCTATCTATCTGTCTGCATATAGTTTCTCCACACGATTCCCTGCCAGAAAGCCAGCACCCGAAGCCGAACGGCCAAACCTTTTTGTTCAGTTGCGTTTGGCATTTCCTTGTTGCGCTGGGATCCGGGCAAAAACGGAGTCTGAGAAAACAGACTCTGTGCGTGTGGGGAGGAGCCCGCAGCTCAGAGGTGGGGGGGGGGGGGGGGGGGGTGGGGGGTGGGGCACGCAGGCTGCACAGAACCACACCACGCCACCACATCAGAAAACACCAGCCAGAGTCAGTGAATGTGCTCGAAATTAGAGTGCAAAAAGTATTCATAAAAGTGACTATATCTTGAAAAGTAAAAAAACCCAGCAGAAAACCCTTGAAAGTGCTCTTCTTTCAGAGGCTGTCATTTCATAATGGAACTGTCTAGAAACAAAATTTCTTCTTTGAAGAAGCAGGAGTGTCCAATGTTTCATTAGAGTCCAACCCTGTCAATATAGCCCTAATAGAAAAAATTATATAGCTGTTTTCAACTGAATGGAAGTGAATCTGGCACAGGCTCCAGACAATTTTACTGAAGCGCTGTGGCACTCAATGTGTTAACAGCCTTTTTTTTGCAAAGAAGACATTAGCCCGCGTCTATTCTTGTACAAAACATAATTTTCTGCAAAGTATTAGTAAAGTTATAAGCGAAGATCGATTCACAAGGATCTGACAGCTGTCTCCGCCATTTGTTTTTTCTACGTTGTCATTTGAGGTAACCAAAGCCTTTTAGTAAGAGAGTTGCTGGATTTATACAATGGCTGTGAACCAATCAGATTGCTTGATTTGAGAGAGCCGTTTTATAATAGACAATATTTGGGAGTCATCAAGAATACTGCCACAGTCATCTTTTCCCATCCATTCATTCACTAACACAACAAAATGAACGAAAATATGCGTGAATGAGGTTGAGGGGGGTGTACATCAGTTTGACATTGCGTACAAGAAGAGGAATTGTTACAGGCTAGACACTAGTGGTGAATCCTATAATGCGAAGTGTCTGTGTGTGAGTGAGCAGAATTGTGTTCGGCCAAAGCTATGCCATTTTATGTGCGATGCGTTACGGCTGTGTTGTGGATCTGGCAAAACCAAGGGCGCGGGAAGGTGGGTGCGGTGGGTGCTGCAGCCTGGTGGCAAGAGATGGAATTTTCTATATATATATTTTTTTACAGTGCACCTGAACGCAACATGCAAAATACCTGCTGAAGTGTCCAATGGTTCGTGTCGTTCTGGCCAATACTTCACTTCTGCTATAACATTTCAGTCTGGAAGATATAATCTTTATGACTAAAAGGCTAAAAGTAATCTCATGTGTAAGAAATTACTGTTCTACATTGAGGAAGTTTGAAGTAAAAATGTAAATAATTGACTCGTTTGGTTTTGGATTGATTTAACTTCAAGAGTGCATTTCTGTTCTTGTGTGACCCTTAACACAGTCTTTGAGAATCCCGGGCCACTTCAATAATGAGAGACTAATAGAAAGTATAACAAGCTTTAATGATACAACAAATTAATTTTGGCATATGACTCCATGATATGATGACGCTCTCCTGAGATGATGAGAGGGCGTCGTCAGTGAAGAATAGGATAGGAAATCCTTCAATCAGGAGTCATGACGATGGTGGTGGTCAGGGGAGGAGGTGGGGCGAAAACAACTGCTTCAGCGATGATGATCAGCAACTGAGAATGACATGGCACATACACAGCACATAGCAAACAGAGTAAAACATGGACCCTGATATACTACGCTGATTAGGTGATTGGGATCAGCTGGAGAGGAATACCTTGGGCTGATTGGTTATTGCCACATGTGTGGTAAACTGTGAATGGGTGAGGAGACAGCATCAGAGAAAGGGGGCGAGCCTAACAATGAATGGGTTATACATCCTCAAAGAAAGGGGGCGTGCACTGTGATATGACGAGAACTGGGCATTGGCTGTTAAGTA